>NC_141137.1:37102036-37408294 GCF_053477565.2 Lygodium microphyllum | reverse complement strand
AACCAACCTTTACAACAGAATGGGGAACCTATGCTTACAGAGTGATGCCTTTTGGGCTTTGTAATGCTCCTACTACATTCCAACGAGTGATGATAGCTGCATACCAAAACTATCTGCATGATTTCATTGAGGTATACCTAGATGACTTCTATGTCTATAGTCTAATCTGTGAGCATTATGTGTGGTGTATTATCCTTCTTACATGGAGTTGAAGATGAAGATGGACTTGATTGAGAAGCTGATGGATGGTGGTTTGTGATTATATTTGATTGATGGACGGAATAAACCTCTTATATCTTTTCTGAATTTGTTATAATTTTTTATCATTTATAAGATGTATTAATGGTTAAAGGGTTTTCCTTTCGTTGTATCCTTTATTAGATGTCAGGTTATAAGATGGGGCCGTGCTTGGATGGTTTATTGAAGATGCTAAAGAAGACCAAGTTGAGATATTTGATGAACTTGTATTCTCTTTTTTCTAGGTCATGACGAGGACGCTCCCTTATCAAGTGTGGGGATATGTTGAATGCTTAAATGACTTGTTTTTTGGTTGATTTTTGTTATTTTTGAGGGTTGAATGGATGATTTCATATGATTATTGAATGGTTTGAAAGTGTTTTGACAGTTTTTTGGATAGGGTAAAATAGTTTTGATAAGCTCATGATGTTTTTCAGTAGAGATATGATGTTCCGTTAGGTTCTATTGAGGTTCTAATAGCTTTTGTTTTGTTATGTTTTTCTTTTGTATGAAAGCATGTATTAATGATTGATGAATTTTTAGGGTTTTTGAAATATCATTGAATAGTTTTTAATGGTTTTGATTGGCTTTATTTGAGTTGGATGTTTTTGTTGACTTTCTATAAAATCTTCTGTAACCCTTTGTTGAGCTTCTATAGAGCCTTTGCTTCTGTTCTATTCTGCTCTGTAAGCCTCTATACGTGTTCTATGGAATGTATGTGCGAATTTGGAAAAATTTTCTAGCCTTGGAAAGAGGTGAATGCAAGTTCAAAAGAGCTCAAGGAAGTGGAAGAAGCAGTTGTTGAAGACTCAAGAGAAGACTTGAGTGAAGTGACAATAGTGAGCTATGAAGAGTCATTGTAGTGGCTTTGGTGACCTTCCATATCAGACAACCTCTTAGGAGGGGTATTCACTACCAAACAAGGATTATTGTGAGTGATTATTGAGTATTGTAGTGATAATATGATGTACTATTTTGAGAGAGAGAGAGAGAGAGAGAGAGAGAGAGAGAGAGAGTCATAATAGATAGACAATTCCATGCAAAACAATGTATCTACATATGAGAGATTGTTAGAGAAAGCTATGGAATCTTTGAAGATGAATTAAATGTGACATATTTCCATTCAAAGTAGAGTATTCTTTTGTGTTTTCCATGTCTATCAAATAAATTTATAAATAATATGAAGAGTATGATAGATTTTGTTGAAGTTAAAGCCATGGAATAATTGTTTCTATGAAGCTGTGTGAAGATTTCTTGTTCCTCATTTTCTTTTCTTTGTTGAGTTCATATCAAATATAAAAAAGATAGTTGTTGATAGTACAAGATAGATTTTATTGCAGTAGAAACTCCATTTCCTTGGTGTCTCTCTTAGGGCTCCATGCACTACAAGATATAGGCCTTATACCGACGTTAAAAGCGACGAAAATGTAAATAACAAAATTTTCCCCCGTCGTCGCAAAAAGCGTCGTTATTGGTGATGCCATAGAATAGTCGGTATTAGCATCGTTATCAACATCGCATTTTGTGACATTGATATTGACACAAATAACGACGCTCTGCGATGCAAATAACGACGCGTGCAAGTAAATTTGCGACACTAATAGCGATGGTAAGAGGGAGAAAAAAATTTGTGGCTGACCTATTTGGGCCATACGAAATAGTTTCTACAGTGTGTACAATGCTCATATAAACAAAAACAAAGTGTACTAAAATCATAACACTGATAGATGAAATAAATACATGATTGCATAATGAAAGCGGCTGGTACAATCATGACAAGATATCACTACTATATAGGAAATGTCTACACAAATAGGGCAACCAAAAAAGAAGGGTGTGTGAGCTCTAGGGATCCAAGGGCGAGCTACATATCCTCGCCATCCGAAATCTCGTCCCGCCGCGCAAAGGAGCATCGAACAGACTCTGCAAAAAAAGAAACAACGACACATCAGTCCACCATACAATTATGCATTCTAATTAAACATGGTAACTATGGACAAGAAAGATGAGTGACTTACAGGGCCGTCGCGTCTATACAATCAGTCGATCACAATGCAGTGAGACTGTGCCTCTCTACATATTGAGTCTCAAGGCTGGTCGGATCGTGATTTTGTAATGGAGTGCCGCAAAGAAAACAAAATACTAACTGTTAGAAACATGATTGTCAGTACAAAGGATATTGCAAAAAAAAAAGAAAGCAAAACAAAAGAAAAACTTACAAAGTCCTCTAGATATGTCATGTGGCGGCCACTCCCAAGATGATGGACCACTCCAACCTGCCTCGCGCTACTGACTCCAACGTCCTAGAGAATCTGTAGCCTTCTCCCTCAATTGGTGCCAGTCGTCTGCATCTAGCCACTCGAGCTTTGCATCCCCACTCTTGAGCGCCTTGCGTGCGTCTGATCGTCTGTGTGACATATAGGCACGCATGTAGTCCATCATCCAACTCGTAGAAAATCTATATGCTGTGGTTGGAACCAAAAAATCCTCATGCAAGGATGCTACTATGTAGTCCTTGCTCCCCTCTGGTATGTTTTTCCAATGATCTAAGACGTGCTAAAAAACTTGTTGGCACAACTCTCTCATGCGAGATGTCACCCTCCTCCCCTCATTATTCATGATGATGGCTCCTGACCTATCATCGACAAGATAGGCATACTCCTCTGGGGTATGCTAAAGGTGGGTCCTCTCCCACTTGCGTCTACGCTCCTGGGCATATCTAGGAGACCCCTGTACATCTGGTGTACCGACTAGGGTAGTATCTATCGGAGTAGCACCCATAGAGATGCCACCTAAAATAGACGACTGAGCAAAAGCCGGAGTAACTAGAGTAGACATCCCCACAAGTGTGACAAATCCTGGAGGTGATGCAACTCCAGTAGAACGACAAGACGGAGACACGGCATCCATGCCTCCACAGCATCCACCTAAGCCACGCTCCTTGGAACCACTACGAGAGCGAGAAGTCGCACTTGTATCCCATGCGACTACGGGTTGACTACCTCTTTATCTTTAAGTATCCCCCTGGCCCTGAAGCACACCCTCCCTCTGGCCTAAATCTGGAGTGTCGACCTTATCTGTTCGAAGCCGAAGCATCTGATCGCACCAAAGTAGATCTAGTAGAGTGGCCTAACGATGTCCGAGACAGCTCCTGGTCTGCCATGTCTCTTAATCTCACCATCTGATCTAGAAACATGCACGTGAAGATATCCTACAACTCCTCATCGCTCATCCCTTGACTCATCCTGAAAAGATCACCTACACAGACAAAAAACGATGTTAACATAATCAATTTAAATCATACAAAGCACGATAATATAAATCCTAAAAAAATGATATCTCTTAAAATGCATATCTTATGTACCCTTATAAGCGATTAATCAACGAATTGAGTAAGTGGATGCTCCAACTATGAAGTATCCTATGGCCCCATGTCAATCTCTTGACACAACTCCGCATATACTGGAAGGTCGATAGACATGTCACCACAAAAGGATGAGTCCACCTCGTTCTCAAAGAATTCTTGGACTCCTATATTTCCATCATTGTTAGCCAATGTTGGCTCCTCTACATGCTCCAAGCTTTCGGTGGCCTCCACCCCTTGTAATATCGACCCCTCTATTTGCATATTGTCCTCATCTATGCTTGAAACATCGCTTTGATTATATACTCTCGCACTTTGGGGAGCTGAAGGTATAACATACCACCATCGAGGTTGTCGGGGATTTGGATAGAAGATTACCTATTCACAAACACGTACAAGAGAGATTATACTATTGTGACATGTACCATGTCGTAATACAATTAACAAACAAATGAGTTCATACACCTGTCCATAATGGGTCGGCAACACAAAGGTGTCGCACAAATCTGTCCATTTTTTTTCGGGCAAGAAATCTAGATGGACCTTGTCGAATTGTTGCTCCAGCTCCTTCAAGTACCACTTTGAACCACTGCACATCAAACAGTCTCATGGAGAAGCTACGATAATCCACCGTAACAATACTTTGCAAGTTTCCAAAATGCTCCATCTCATCTATAACCTTGTTTGGATCCATTGCTCATCGTCGACTCTCCTACTCGAACCTTGCCATGATACCACAGTCCATTGTGGAGCGCATTTTGTCAATATGCTCCAAGCAAAAATGCCGTCCGCGCGACCACGTTGCACTATATATTTTATACTGTACATTGAAACACTCAAATTAGTTGTCGCATATAAAATATAGATACGACAAATCTTAAACATGTCATCACCTTTGGACTACATCCCCTCGAGAATTCCCACTCCTCCATTGAGACCTTCGCTCCTTTGCGAGACGTTGCGGTCAAAGCTCCATGCAACCATCGCATTGACATGAACCGCGGCATCTCCTCCATGCCCTCAAGATATCGAATCGGTGGATGGTGCGTACTATGTCAAAATTCAGATCGCGCTTCCTCTCGATCTTGCCTAGCGATCTGGTACTTGGCGAGCCATGTCTCCATAGAGGCATGGTGCAATATACAAAAGAGATTTACCTTCTTCTCCATTGCAACATCCATTCTTTTTTCTACCCCATTTCCAACCACCACATCTCTGGTCAGTCTATCATCGTCCTTCAGCGACCATAGCATTTTGTTGTCTGGATCCACCGTTGGTAGCCATTGGGAAATATGCACTAGTGCCTCAGACAACAACCAACCTTCAGCCATGCTACCTTCTAGCCGAGCTCATTGTTGCACAAAGACTTTCCGAGTTTTCATGAAGCTCTCCAAGAAGAACATCCATCGCATATGGACAGGTCCAACAATCTCCACTTCATCTACAAGATGCACAAAAAGGTGGATTTGTATTGTGAGCATGCTGATAGGTAGATGTTTATCAAAGAGACAAACCATCTCCACTGCTCTCCGCCTCATGGATTCAATAGAGGACATCTTAATCTCCTTCTATGAGATCCATTGTACCAAAGTCGACAACCTGTAAATGGCCCCGGGTATTTTTGGAGTAAGGCATCCTGCGATTGCGATCGATAGTACCAACTACCACAAATGAGAAAGCATTATGAACAACAGCTACACTCCAAATAGAAAAATGTGCACGTCAATTACAATCCATTCATAGTACAAACCTGACATATCTTATGCTAGTCATGGAATTTTAGCCGTGATAATTGGTTGTCTTTAGAAAATGCAGACCTAAGAGAACGCATCATACCCGTCAGAGTGCGGATAGACTTGACTACTTGCTTCATAATGCACTCTTGTTTAGTGGACAAAACTGAAGGAGCACAAGGTAGTTGCACGCGACCATAAGCACTCGAGTGTGGCCAAAGTGCCTCCATCTTGCCTACCTCCAAATCCATTTGTGCCCCTAATGTGGTCCCATAACAAGCTGCCCACATTCTTGAAAATATGCATGGGATCCAACAAGTGGTTGATCTGTAAGTGGGTCTAATATGGCAACTCGTAGAAAACTGAGAACCGCCGCATTCCGTTTGGATGTGACTCCGCGTGGACCATTTTCAGCTCATACCAGCTTGCGGCATTCATACGTGTTGGAGGTCGTCCAAGAAAACCTTCCCTGAGTTCATGACCCTCTGGCAAGAAAGTGGCATGTCCTTGATATACCATCTTCTTCATGGTTCATGACCTTCGGGAGTTTAACTGTGGCCCGCACAATGGACATGCATGATAACCTGAGGTAACCAGACTTGTTTCAACACTTCTATCCAGTGAATACAAACTTGAACAAGATAAAATATAGATATTACCAACGAGAATGGAAGCCTATTTACCTGAGTACTCTCTGAATCCTGGAAAGTAATGCATCGTCCACATGAGAATGACTTGAATATTGGCGGACCGTCGACCATCACGCTTACTCATATCTTGCACGGTGACCCCCTCCTCCCACAAAATCTTAAGCTTATCGACTAATGGACAAAGATACACGTCCATTATTTTGACTTTGTAGCGGTCAGGGATGAGTAAGCTAAGAATGAGATGTCCTCTCTTTGTAGAGAGCCACAGAGGGATATTGTAGTTGACAAGGACTATAGGCCACATATTGTAAGAAGTTGAGCGTAGACTGAATGGGTTCACGCCATCCATTGCAAGACCGAGCTGAAGATTCCTTGGCTCTTGGGCAAAGCCTGGGAAGGTAGAGTCAATGTGGCTCCATGCATGTGAATCCAATGATATTCATTGAACTCCATTTGTGGACCTATTCTACGCATGCCACATTGTCAAGCTCGCCATGCAGGACGTATGAAACATGTGGTTTATGCAAGGGATAAGGGAAAAGTGTCTAAGAACTTTTTGAGGGATGGCTTGTCCTTGCAATTCCTATTGATACCTGTAAGCATCACACTTTGGACATGTCTCCATAGTCTCGTATTCTCCTTGAAATAGTATGCAATCATTGATACATGCATGGATGCTGTTGTAGTCCATGCCAAGCTTTCGTAAAACATGTCGTGCATCATCATGAGACTCAGACATAGTATTTGTAGGTGGTAATATATGATATTTCAATAACCTGAAAAAAATCATAAAACACCTTGAAAAATCACAAATGTTTTTAATAACAATGCCGAAAAGAAATCAACGAAGCGTACGTACAAGGTACTTGAACAATTCGGTCACACTTGCATCACTCCACCCGTATTTTACTTGTACACTTAGGAGTGCAAGCAGTGTCTTCAAGCAAGATACTTGGCACACATCATATAATGGTATGGATGCTTCCTCTCTAAGTGGATCAGAAGTCTCGATATCCATGGGAATCAATGCATCGATCATTGCCTCCATCTCACGCTTCAAGATTGTAGGTAGGTCTAGAAGGCTGCATGTCTCCTCTAATATTGATGGTATAGATTGGGTAGTGCCTTCCAAGTGGTGGATTGGCTCATGCAGTCCATCCATCGCACACCCATGAACTCTTCTAATTGGCCGTAGAGGGTGCACTCCTTCTTGGGACGAGACGTCACCTCCGTGGATAGAAAATTTGCCATCCACAAAGGGTGCAAATTGGCCGCAAAGGGTTCACTCCTTCTTGGGACGGAGACATCACCTCCCTGGATAGAAAATTTTCCAGCCACACCCAATCTTCTTGTATATGGTATTCAATTAGCTTGCGAGTGCAATGCATGATTGATATTAATTTTTCTTACCGTTTGCTAAAAATCCGCAATTGCTTGATCAATAATCTTAGATTGAAACTCGCCAAAGTGTCCTACATGTTCAATAGACAATTTACGTTTTTGTTTAATTGCCAGCTTGCATTGAGAGTAAGGACATGGGACACACTGATTAAGATACGCCTCGCGATCATGAACAACAAGACCTTCATCGTTTTCCATTTTGTCTACATTACGACAAACAATTTGTTTTTGTTATCATTCTTTTTTTCTTTCTTAAATTATTCTCCTCTCCTTTTATCTCTCTCTCTTTTTCTATTTCTTTATTATGCTGTATGTATTTCCTCTCCCTCTCTCTCATTCCTTCTTTTTTTTTCTCTTCCTCCCCCTCTCTTATTTTCTTTAACGATAATGGCTATGACTACAATGAAGTCCACGACCACGACTACGACCACGACCACGACCACGACCACGACCACGACCACGACCACGACCACGACCATGACCATGACCACGACCACGACCATGACCATGACCACAACTATGACTACGACTACGACGACCACGACCACGACTAGACGACCATGACCACGACCACAACCACGATTATGACTACAACTACGATGACCACGACCACGACCACAACCACAACCACGACCACGACCACGACCACGACCACGACCACGACCGTGACCACGATGACCACGACCATAACCATGGCTATGACTACGACCACGACTACGACTACGACCACAACCACAACCACGACCACAACTACGACTACTTATATAGAGATGAAGAGAGAGAAGAGTTAGAGAGAGTAAATTTAGAGAAGAAGAGGAGAGAGGTAGAAATAGAGAGAGAGATAGAGAGAGAAAAGAGATAGGGGGAGAGAGAAGGATTTAGGGAGAGTATAGGAAGAGAGAAAGAGGGAAGATTGAGGGAGACAGAATGGTTGAGAGAAGAGAGAGGAGAAAGAGAGAGAGATTCGACTAGAGCATTTGACACCCATAGCCAACACATTGTGGAGAATACAAGCACAAATTGACTATGACTACCACTACAACCACGACTACGACCATAATCACGACCACGACGACAACCATGACCATAACCACGACCACGACCACAACCACGACCACGACCACGACCACAACTACGATGATGACTACGATGACCACGACCATGACTATGACCACGACCATGACCACGACCAGGATCACGACCACAACCACAACTACGACTATAACCATGACCACAACTATGACTACAACTACAATCACGAATACGACTACGACTACGACTACGACCACGACCATGACTACGACTACGACTACGACTACGACAATGACCACGACCACGACCACGACCACGACTACGACTATTTATATAGAGATGAAGAGAGAGACAAGAGTTAGGGAGAGAGTAAAGTTAGAGAAGAAGAGGAGAGAAGTAAGGGAGGTAGAAATAGAAAGAGAGATAGAGAGAGAAAAGAGATAAGGGGAGAGAGAAGGATTTAGGGAGAGTATAGGAAGAGAGAAAGAGGGAAGATTGAGGGAGAGAGAATGGTTGAGAGAAGAGAGAGGAGAAAGAGAGAGAGATCCAACTAGAGCATTTGACACCCATAGGCAACACACCGTGGAGAACACAAGCACAAATTGACATTGAATTATGGCAAGAAAATCCACCACAAAATAATAGTTATAATACTCGAGGTAGGATTTCAAAGTCTTACTAATTTCAATTGGTCATGGATGCCATACTATGGGTAGGTTGTACTCACTAAGAATAGAATTGGCGATTCACCTCATCTTCTGTCCATCATCAATAGAATTTCCCTTTACCATTTACAACTCACCCACCTTCTCTTCATACTATTGCACACTACAATCTCTATGAGGGCATGAGATTGGGATCTCCACAGATACCAAAGCATGATCTCTAGCTTGATGGTTGCATATATACTACTACTACTCATGGAAGAAACCTTAAAATAGTTATCATGCTCAAATATATGCTTGTTAGAGTAGAAATTTGTTCCTAAGACTATTCTAAGGATGAAAGAGGGTTAATGATAAAAGAGTATCATTCCTTGCAAGTGATTTTATATTATATTTTAAATTAAAATTGATAGTTGAAGATGAGTTTCCTAAGAGATCTTGTGGTGATGTTGTTTTAGTTTTTGCGAAGCATTAGAATGATGATGTTTTAGTTTTTTGTATTTGTCTTTTTAAGAAGAGATTGATTTTTATGGAATATCCAAAGTTATTTTTGGATTTATGTTATGAAAAATGAATATTTTTCTAACTAATAGGCTAATTGCCTTCATTGTATACTTCTACAAAAGTTCTTGTGTCCTCATAGGTGGATATTTGGTTACACAATAAACCTCCCCCAAGGTTAGTGGCTAGATCCCTTCATCAAGGGGATAGTTTGAGCGTAGTGGAGGCTAGGACAAGCCCCATGTATGAGAGGTCTCTTTGTAGGAAGAACATTATGCTAGGAGGCGCAAGTGTACTAGGGTTCTCTAGCCATATATCCCTTAGGTAGGATCGGCCTAACCCCTACTATGAGCCTAGGATGAGCTTATTGTAAGGTCTTATTTTCTTTTCTCTCTTTCTCTCCCTCTCTCATTTCCTCTCCCTTCCTCACCCTCACCCTCTCTTTCTCTCTTTCCCTATTAGGTTCAATGATTTTTCTCTCTTTTTCTCTCTCCTCTCCCTCTCTCATTTCCTTTTCTCTCTCTCTCCCTCTCTCATTTCCTCTTCCTCCCTCAACCTCACCCTCTCTTTCTCTCTTTCCCTATTAGGTTTAATGATTTTTCTCTCTCCTCTCTCTCTCTTATTTTTTCTCTCTCCTCTCCCTCTCTCATTTCCTTTTCTCTCTTTCTCTCCCTCTCTCATTTCCTCTCCCTCCCTCACCCTCACCCTCTCTTTCTCTCTTTTCCTATTAGGTTTAATGATTTTTCTCTCTCCTCTCCCTATCTCATTTTCTTTTCTCTCTTCCTCTCCCTCTCATTTCCTCTCCCTCCCTCACCCTCACCCTCATCCTCACCCTCTCTTTCTCTCTTTCCCTATTATGTTTAACATATTTTCTCTCTTTTTCTCTCTCCTCTCCCTCTCTCATTTTCTTTTCTCTCTTCCTCCTCTCCCTCTCTCATTTTCTTTTCTCTCTTCCTCTCCCTCTCATTTCCTCTCCCTCCCTCACCCTCACCCTCACCCTCACCCTCTCTTTCTCTCTTTCCCTATTATGTTTAACATATTTTCCTCTCCCTCTCTCATTTTCTTTTCTCTCTTCCTCTCCCTCTCATTTCCTCTCCCTCCCTCACCCTCACCCTCACCCTCACCCTCTCTTTCTCTCTTTCCCTATTATGTTTAATATATTTTCTCTCTTTTTCTCTCTCCTCTCCTTCTCTCATTTTTTTCTCTCTCCTCTCCCTCTCTCATTTCCTTTTGCTCTCTTCCTCTCCCCCTCTCATTTCTTCTCCCTCCCTCACCCTCACCCTCTCCCTCTCTTTCTCTCTTTTCCTATTATATATAACTTCTTTTCTCTCTTTTTCTCTCTTCTCTCATTCTCTCATTTTTTTCTCTCTTCTCTCCCTCTCTCATTTCCTTTTGCTCTCTTCCTCTCCCTCTCTTATTTATTCTCGCTCCCTCACCCTCTCTCTCTCTTTCTCTCTTTCCCTATTATGTTTAATGTTTTTTCTCTCTTTTTCTCTCTCCCCTCCCTCTCTCATTTCCTTTTCTCTTCCTCTCCCTCCCTCACCCTCACCCTCTCTTTCTCTCTTTCCTTATTATGTTTAACATTTTTTCTCTCTTTTTCTCTCTCCTCTCATTCTCTCATTTTTTCTCTCTCCTCTCCCTCTCTCTTTTCCTTTTGCTCTCTTCCTCTCCCTCTCTTATTTCTTCTCCCTCCCTCACCCTCGCCCTCACCATCTCTTTCTCTCTTGCCCTATTATGTTTAATGTTTTTTCTCTCTTCTCCTCTCCCTCCCCCTCTCTTTCTCTCTCCCTCCCTCTCTCTCCCCTTGTCTTTCTCTCTTTCAATGTTTCCCTCTCCCTCTCCCTCTCTCGTTTCCCTATTATGTTTAATGTCTTCCTCTCCCTCTCCCTCCCCCTCTCTCCCTCCCTCTCCCTCTCCCTCTCCCTCCCCCTCCCCCTCCCTCTCCCATTTCCTCCCCCTCCCTCTCTCATTTCCTCTCCCTCCGTCTCCCTCTCCCTTTATTTCTCTCTCATTCCTCTCCCTCTCTCAATACACGAATTATACCAAAAACAAGTAAAAGAGAGAGAGAAAACTCCCTCTCCCTCTCTCATTTTCTCTCCCTCCCCCTCTCTCCCTCTCCCTCTCCCTCTCCCTCTCTTTCTCTCTCGTTTCCTCTTCCTCTCTCAATACACATGAATTATACCTCATTTCCTCTCCTTCCCTCTCCCTCTCCCTCTCTTTCTCTCTCATTTCCTCTTCCTTTCTTAATACACACAAATTTATATACCAAAAACAAGTAAAAGAGAGAGAGAAAACTTCAACTCCCTCTCTCTCTCCCTCTCTCTCCCATTTCTTCCCTCTCCCTCTCCCTCTCTCATTTCCTCTCCCTCCTCTTTCTCTCTCATTTCCTCTCTCTCTTTCTCAATATACACAAATTATACAAAAAACAAGTAAAAGAGAGAGAGAAAACACAAAAGCAAACCAAGAATGGACAACGCACTCACCATAAAGACTCAAAGAAGGGTTTGACGGCTCCTCTTCATGACAATGGCTCCTCTTCACCCTCCGTACACCTCCTCCTCTTCTTTGCGAATGGCGGCAACAGCGGCGGTGGCAGTGAGAAGCTTTCTGTCTCTCTTTCTCTCCCTCTCAGCAAGATGGTTGCTCTCCCTCTCACTCTCCCTCTCACTCTCTATTTCGTGAATGCACAAAAAATGACACGCTCGGGTTTTGACCTGCGTTTTTTTGCTCTGGGTACCGTCGCTATTTGCGTTGCTATTAGCGTCGCAAATGCGACACAAATAGCTATGCAAATAGCAACGCCGCTATTTGTTGTCGCTAATGTCCATCGCTATAGCCTCATATCCTTGTAGTGATGTTTTTGTGCCCAGCTAGTGAAAAGTGCTATCAATAAGCATCAAAAGAGGTATGATTACTAGTTGTGCTACCCTAAAAATTGCTATGCTTCGGTGGATTGCATACATCAAATCTTTAAACCCTGAATTCTAGCATATTGTAGAAAGAGATAACCTAGTGGTTGCATGCATGTTACCTTGGGCACACTATGAGAATGAAGATGGGATGATGGACTAGGAGGAAGAAGATGACTTTCTTGTAGTAGCTGAAAATGATGTTTTAAGAATGAATTTAGCAATACAAGGAGTTGTTATAATACTAATAAAAGCTTGGATAGCAAAGAGAAGACACTTTAGATGTTATGTATCTTGTGTAGAAGTGTTTTTATAAGACAAATATGCAAGAGAGTGGTTGAGGTCAATATCTCAGTACATTAACAAAGAGAGGTGAGTGGTAGGATGAGGAGTTTAAGAAGATCAAGAGGAAAGCCTATGGGTTTTTCTTAAAAGACGGATACTTGTAGAAACATGCTAAAAAGAAACAAGATATGCCATTGCAAGTTTTGGGTGACAAAGTTTCACAAGTAAATGTTATGCAAGAATTTCATAAAACTCTTTTTTGAAGTGTAAACCCTGATCATTATCTCAGAAGGATAGCTGTGTGCCATAACATTGATTTTGGAACTATGATCTAAGAGAGCTATGCAAGGCATCTCTCTTTCTCCCACTTTAACAAGTGACTCTGTTGTAGCACAAGCCCAATGTGTTCGTGAATAATGATTGCTTGGAATAAAATGAGCATCTTCTTCTTCATGTGCTTGTTGATGGACATCCCCATTATGCATAGCCTTCTCTCTATGCTTATTGCTACCCATAAGACCAATTTCAGCCACAAGCTTGCTGTCTACACTCCCATTATTGTCAACATCAGCTTGCTTCAAATCATCATTACATGCATCATCATATTCCCTCTGAAGTTGTTTCTCTATATCTTTGTCAACCTGCATCACTGCTGGCAAAACTTCACCATCAAATTGTCTTTTTCATTTCAGCATATCAATGATTGCATCATGAAATTCATGCTTTGCGATTCCAAGAACTTTGCCAAGTGTGAATTCCACTCTACTACCAAGTATGCTATCTTCCAAGACTTTTTTAAGCTTTGTGGTAGCCTCGAGATCCGATTGTAACCTGTAATTGGGCTGCTTACCCCTTTTCTTCCCTTCTTGTTTCTTCTCTTGAGATGCATCCTCCATAACATGCTTAGGTATGGCTTTTTTGGCCTCTTTCTATTGCTCCATTTTACTTCCTGTGATGTGTTTCGATGAACGTGAAGAGAAAGGACCAGTAGTGTCCTCATCTCTTCTTCTCTTTTCTTCCACAAGAGCTTCTTGATTATGAACCTCAGCCAAATAAGCATAGGCTAAAAATGAATCCACTAGTGCACTCCATCTTGCTCTTCCTCGTATAGTTTGACTTGCATCAACCAATTCAGACTTTGTTTTTTTTCCCTTTTCCATGCAATCTAATGCTTGCATCCAAATGCGAGATTTTGCTTCAGCCATGCCTCCTTTACGAACTTCATGAGTCCTTTCAATTCTCAACCCATATGTGGCTCCATCTATGGCAACAAATGTTGTCCTTATAGCCATCTCTTCCAACCTTTTCTGCATGCCACCATTTCCAAAATTCCGCTCTATTGGAAGACCAGTTTCTGTTGCATGTATTTTTCCATCTTTTCAAAATACTAACCTTTTTTCTTTCACTTCATAGTAGGCTATACAAGCTTGCTTTTCATGCTGTAAATTGTCACACCAAATGCATCTCCTCTTGTATCCTTCTCTATACGGCCTTTGGGTTGTTGCCCAACCCTTCTCTTTTACCTTGACATCCAATTTTTTGGCCTTTGCATTGATTTCTGTCAAATTCAATCTCAAATTACGCATGCCTTTGATTAATTCATCCACAACATCAGCTTTAAGAGCTTGACCAACAGGTATAGTCAGTTGTTCCACCATAGCTACAGGCACCTTGGCTGCAATTTGAGTCTCCTTCTGAGCATAGGCAAGTGTGGTGCCAATACCCCATCTTAATTTCATCTACTCTCTCTTTACCAACATATGCATTGCTTCAGTTACATTAGCCCAATTTGATTTCAGCCATGTTTTAGAAGAGGTATCTTCTAAAAGATTAGTCAACTTCTCTTGCAAGATAGGATCTGGAGCCTTCAGAAACAAATCAATTTTTTGACTCTCCAATGATTGCTGCTCATCTGCATCCAATTGCCCATATTGACTTTCAAATTCACGGAGCTAAAGCTATAGCAGCCAACCCTTTACTGGGCTTTTCAATCTAATCTATAAATGTCTTTTTAGTTACCAACCTTGCATCTTCCAAGAAAAACTCTTCTCTCAAAGCTTTCTTAAAAGCTGCCCAATCAGCATCTCTTTCTATGTAACTTATCAATCCAATCATGCAAAGCATACATGGCCAAATGGGAGAAACATCGACTCCATGCATATTGTGGTACCCCATGAAACATCTTTTCTTCATACAACCAGATGAAGGACAAAAAAAATTGACTTTTAAATTGCTTCAATTCTTGTCCCACTGCATGCAATGCATTCACAGCTAATGAATCAATTCTTTTTGCTTCCTGCTAAGTTTGCATCTACTGTTGTAACAACAACTATTGTTGTTGTTGTTGCTGCAACAAAGCAATCATCTGTTGTAAAGCATCACCACCACATGATCCAATAGAATCCCCCATCTTTACACACCTTTGATGCTGACTTTCACATCGGTTCACCACTATCGGAGTGTTTCGGGTCAAAAGACTACCACGGGGATATGAGACAACAAGGTGAAAAGAGTAAGATGAAAGAGAGCTTGGAATCAAGAGGTGGATGGGATTAGAGAAGAGTTTTAGGGTTTCAAGAATGGATTGAAAAATTCCAACTTCAAGCACTGATCAAGAACATGTAAACCTTCAATCACTTGGAATGCATTACCATAGGCTTCCTTGTATCTTAACACCCATTTATGTAAACAACTGTTAATCCACTTTGCATAAGCCAGACACAATATAGATCGCAGATTATACAAGACTATGTTCAAAGACAATGTTTTTAGGGTAAGAGGATTTTAAATGACTTCAAGTGGTATGATTTGAGAATTCAGCCCAAGGCAAGCAAATATTATAGCCAAGATTTGGAAGATTAAAAAATTCTTATTATATAAAGAGAAATTAGCTAGATGAAGGGTACATGTAGTACTCTATCACAAGAGCTCCTAGAAGATACAAATTTTAATAAAGAGGGCTTGTATGATGCAAGAGAAATTAGAAGAAGTGGCTACTATTAGTTTGGAACTATTATGACTGAAAATTGCAGCTCTAAATCAGCCCAAAAATATATTCAAGAAACACCTTTATTAATAGCTCAAGCTCCCATAAGATAAGACTGCTTCGAGCACCTAGTTGCAAGTACAATGTTCCATGTCAAAGCCAATAGAATAAAAGATAATCTTGATGCCCACAAGATGACTATGAGGACTACCTATATCAGTCCAAATAGTTCATATAAATCATCCAAGACAGCACTTTGGTCTTCCAATCAATTCAACCTTGTCATAAACTTCATGTATCAAGCAAAATAGAGCATGTAGAATGCTTGTAGAAGAAGAGAGTTGGCTAGTAATCTTTCTTGCCCTTTCCTACCTCTATAAGTGGCTACCTATTTCAGCCTAAGCGTAAGGAAGGACAAGCAAGATAGCTTCTTAATCTTCTCTTCAATATGCTAGTGCAATGTTAGCTTGCACTAGACATTCAATCCATCCAGTATGATCAAGTCTAGAACCCACCATAGGATGCCTACAATTGACAGAGAAAATCTCAGGGAAGTTACTATATATATATCCTCTACATCATGTGCATTCAAGTCCTATTTATAAATATCCTTATCTATGAAATTTTCATAAATAAAACATAACCCTTTCTATTCAATCTATAAATAATCCCTTATAGTATGCCCTTTTGTATGTAAAAAATGTATAAAAATGGTATTTTAAAAATACCTTATTTTAAACCCACATGATGCACACATATATTCATGAGTAACTTACTTGAGGAGAAAATGAGTTTATGATTTATTGGCATGCAAACTCTATTTTTGGATAGCCAAAACCAATTTTCATGTATTCCATAAACAAGGCAATAAGTAACTTTGATCAAACTCTTTACAAGAATCTTGTGTCTAGCATGTAAGTAAATTCTCAAGCCAAGATACCCCTTTGATGTGACGAGTAGATGAAAATATAATAGGATGAGCTTCAGCCCATCAAATGACAATTTTTGGATAGCTAATAGCAATCCAAAATCATCTCATAACTCCACCATGAAAGTACTTTTGATGCTTCTCTAGGCGAGGGCTACAAGATCCCGCATGTAGTTGAAGAATCAAGCCAAGAGTAGTCCTTGAAGTAGCAAGAATGGAGGGGAAGTCCAAAAGAAGAGCTTTAGCCCACCAAGTTACAAGTTTGCGCAGCCAATAGCAGCCCACATTCAACTCTAAATTTAGCCAAGTTGGTTCTTTTGGTAGAAGAGATCAATCACAACATATAGATGAAGGTACAAGCAAGATTAACCCTTCTCGCCTCTAGAATGATTCAAGATCCAACAAGAGTGGGCTGCTGCCCTTAAATACACACTTTACCCCTATTTATGCTAGCCACAAGAAGCTTCAAACTCATCCAATGCATGAGTAAGGAGTACACTTACATGACTAGTGTTTGAGATGAACATTGTCTAGTCCTTCTACTTGAGTTGCATGATAGTTTCTTCATTGTGAGGTAGCTATGAGCTCCTCCCCTTCATCATGTGTATGCGCATTTTTTAGCCTAGTGCAAACCCAAAAAATGAGGTGGATTCTATGCTAAACTCTTCTTTTCCTCTTAATCAATATGTTGAAGACCTAGACTTCATAAGTCACACATAACTCACACACCATGTTTTATGTATAAGACCTCACTGACTTTGTAAACTTGAGGGCTTTCTTCAATATGGTCATTATAAAGAACTTTATGAAATTAAAGGACACTCCATCATTATGGTATTAACAACCCAAGAGTCCTCCTTCAAGTCATCTAAGTGCTTAGAACCATACATACCATGTTTTATGCTGTATGACTTAAAGAACTTGTTTCAACTCCAAGCAAAAGATATAGGAAAGGAGAAGAGTATGGAATGAAAACCCAACTTCTTCTAGTAATTTCTCCAAGTTGGTAATATTTTGATCAAGGCACAAAACCCCATCACTAATACATCATGTCACATGAAGCTAGTGGACTTATGTGACTTAGGGTTATTGAAGTAAGCAAATCATCATGTATCATGTCTAGGCTAGAAGCTACCATGAGCTACATGTAGAGAGTAAAAATTTTGTTTTTAGATCATGAGTAGAGAATCCCATGACACCATCCATTTTGCAGGATGCATATGTCAATAGATGTGATACATGTTAGATATATGATAATAGGGAGAATAGAAAGTGCCAACTAACTCCTATCATGGCTATACTACCATTTGAGAAGTGAAAATTTGATTTCATTGGACATATACATCTTTCATCAACTACACGAAAGCATTATATCATTGTGATGACAAACTATTTCACAAAGTGGTCTAAAGCCCATGCTACGATAAAGGATAATGCCAAGAAAATGGCTAATTTCATTTTGGAAAAGATTGTTTGCTTAGCTAGTTTTATTTTGGAATAGATTATTTGCCGTTTGATTCACCTAAGAAGCTTGTGTTTGATTATAGGACACATTTTTTGAATAAAATGATTGAGGTGTTCACAAAATATCTGAAGATTAAACATAATAAAACCATGCCTTACAATCTCCAAGCTAATGGGTAAGTAGAGATTACCAATAAGCAACTTGTGAGGATTTTATCCAAGATTGTATCTGAAGGTAAGTGTGATTGGGATAAGAAATTTTATGTGGCTATTTGGGCTTATAATATGACATTCAAAAGAGCTACATGCCACACCCCTTTTAAGTTAGTATATGGGAAAGAGTGTGTTTTACCTTTGAAGATTGAGCTACCTACATTAAGGTTTTCTCTAAATCATTCTTTGGGTGAAGAGGAAGCATTGCAAGAAATGTTCATTTCCCTTACACATCTTGACAAGATTTGATTACAAGCCTTGTTATATTAGGAAGTAGAGAAGAAGTGAATAAAAATGCTTCATGATCTTTGCGCTAAGAAGTATAAATTTACTAATGGTCAATTGGTTTTATATTATAATGCCCATCGTGAGATCTTCCCAGGTAAGTTGGAATCCAAATGGGATTATTCTTATAAGATTATTCATTAGGAAAGAATGGCTCTATAGCCCTTTTAGTGAATTTGCAAAGGGTAGAGTTCAAAACTAAACTAAATTTCAATAAATTGAAGCTCTATTATGTATAGGAATTGACATCAAACTTGGTAACTTTCTAGATCCTTCAAGATTCATCTTAAACTTGAAGAGGGTACCAAGACTATTGGGTGGGAAAATCATTCCTTATCTTGAGCATCTATATTTTGAGCAATGTTACCACCAAGACAGAGTGATTTGGTGGAGTAAGGGTTATCAAATTACTGAGTGGCAAGATAGATCTTTCACGTGAGATATTTGAATCCATTAGGCCATTGTCATAGAGTTCTTAATAGTGTCCCTATTGAGTTCAGCGAAGGAGGGATTGTACCTGTCTTACATCCTTGCTCTTAGTTAGATTTTGATTATCATAAGTATAATAGGTTGATTTCCATGGCAATTTCCATCAATAATGCTTTGATTTATATATTATATTTTGATGGAGCTTCTCGACAACGTGCCAAGCATGCAAGTGTTGGGGTTATCATAAAAGATCCTCGATGTTGAGTGGTTTAAAAAATGAGAGTGTATTTAGGCATTGCTTTTACAAATAACACAACGGAATATAAGGCCTTGCTTATGGGATTGAATCTAGTGAGATGTGGTGGTGTCCGTTGGTTATTAGTGAAAGGCGACTCATAGTTTAGTAATCAACCAATTGAATGGGACTTGTAGTGTGAGAGATCACATTCTATGAAGGTACCATCATGCAACCTTGGATGCCCTTGAGATCTTTGAGGTAGTGACATGCTAGCTGATTCCCTGATAATGGAATCCCTTTGCAAACTCCCTGGTTGATTATGCATTTGATGAAGATGTCCTTCTTAATTGTGGTTCTAAAGGGTTTTTACAATTTCCTCTTGATGTTAGTCCAAGCCTACTATGGGGATTGCTTATGCTAACATATACTATTTTGGTGTTGATGGTTAGTATGGGTTATGAGCCAAGTAGTGATTTACCATCTTCTCATTCTATTATGGACACATCGGATCTTTCAATGCATATTTGTAGGACACCCCTTGCCATTTATGTAGGGGGTTAGCTAATAATTTGATAAATCTATTGTAGGGCTTGAATGATCATTCCCTTGGTCTAGTTTTGTGGTTTAATTGGTTTACGTGGAGACCAAGGGTTTGTTTTTAGCAGTAGGATACTAGATAGTATGCTTTATAGTTATATTTCTATCAGGCCAAGAGGACCATTCCTATTGGATTTAATGTTCGATTTCATTAGGCTAAGAGACCATCCCTATTGGATTTAATGTTACATTTTGTTAGGCTAAGAGGGCCATATATTTTGTAGTGAAATGCTTTATTTCATTAGGCCAAGAGGGCTATTTGGTTGTTTAGTGTGGGTACGCTTAATGGTTTTTTATTTTAGTACTACACTAAACACATTCGATGGAGTACCTAAAGAGAGCCTCTTGCTAAGCAGAAGCTTCTTGTGGACAATCCAAGTGATCTCCTTCCTAATGTTGAATATGTATATGTACATGGGGTATTTTTCTTTTGTTGAAAACCAACATTCAAATCCATAAACTCCTAAGGTTAGGTTAGGTGTGTCTAGGGAGGTCTAAGCAGTTGTCCACCTCTTGTGAAGACATTTTCATGCACTATAAGAGCTATTTTTTAGAGTAGTCCTAGTAATCCTATTTTGCCAATCTACTAGGCAGCTGTTTCTAGGAATCTGTGTTAATTATGAGGCAGTTAGGAAAGCCTATACAATAAAATGAAAGAAAAGCAATGAATATATCTGAAAAAACTATATAAAATACGAAGGTATGTAAAAAGGGGTTCTAATACCTAAAATAAGAAAATAAAGCGAGCAAGAAAAAATCCAAGAGAAAATGATCATTGCCTTGTGAAGGCCTGGTAGGTTCTTGGGCCGATGCCTTATCTTCCTAGGGGTGGCATTTAGCTGGAAAAGTAGGAATGGTTGGAGCGAAAATAAAAGTAAGCAGAAGAAAAATATTTTAGTGTTGCCTTGATAAGAGCTTGGTGGGTTCTTGGGTACAAAGAGAGGACCTAAGGGTGATGCTCTATTGTCCTTGGGTCACAATACACTCAGCTCCCTCCTTTTTACACACTCGAGTATAAAATATTGAAGGAAAAATTGTGATAAAATGAAAAAAATATTGACCAGGCTATAGGAGTCCTCACGGAGTAGGAGTTTCTCAATTGTCCTAGGATAGGTAGGTAGGTCAGACCACCACTTAGAATGACTCCTTTGATAGTTCTTTTTTATCATTCTGTGTTGAAGTAGCTGGTTAGTGACTAGCTTGAGATCTCCATTAGATTATGCTGGGCCTATTCCTCGTGGATTTCTAGTACTCAAAGTTTTTTTAAACCTCACTAATATACCTAGTATTATCCAATAGCAAAATAATCTTTACATGTTGAAGGATTTAGAGACTATCAATGTATTATTGCCAAGGCCTAACGGATAAGGGGAAATTTTTTTCCTTTAATTAATTATCCCCTCTTTCTCCCCCAGCCAACATCGCGTTGGAGGAGAGGGAGGGAAGTTGCGATGAATGAACAGCACGCTGGAGCTCATGAAGGGGCCAAAGGCATGTGGGATGCCACGAGAGTGAAGGGAGGAACCTCTCCCTCTCCCTATAAAGCTAGTGGCTATGGTAGCCTTGGAGGGGGGAGGAGGGGGGGGGGGGGCGGGAAGAGCCGAGACTATAGGTGCACCGTGAGGAAGAGAGAGATTGAGGACGTCGACGTGCTGTCACTGCTGTGAGAGGGAGAGGAGGAGTGGAGAGGAGGTGCTGCAAATCGTTGCCAAGAGGGCGCTGTCTTCTGTCTGCCGCCCCAGCTGCGTGATCTTCGCCGGCCTCCAACCCTCCCACATGGCCTTGTGAGGCTTTTGGAAGCCCTTGGAAGCTTCCAAGGGTGGCTTCCTAAGCCCCCTCTCCTATGGCCTTAATACTACTACCCCCCTCTCCCCTCCTATTTTTCCCCTGAGGGCTCCCTTAGGCCCTTCTTCCTATAGCCTTAAGACTGCCCCCCCTTAAAATTCCTCCCTTAGGGCCTTTCCCCCACGAAATCTTTTACCTTAAAAAGCCCTTTTCCTTCCCCCCTCAAAATTTCCCCTTGGAACCCTATAAGCCCCTTTTCCCCCCAAAACCTTGGAGCCTTATAAGCCCCCTTTTTCCCCCAAACCTTGGAGCTCCATAAGCTTTTTTTCCCCCCCCGAAATTTGACTTGAAGGGGCCTTCATGTGGCCTTAAGTTTTTTTTTCCCATACAAAAAAAGTCCTTCTTAAAGCCCTTCATACCCTTTGTTCCCCCCCCTCGGGATTCTTCCACCCAATTTCGCATAAAGTCCACCTAAGTTCCTTTCCGTGTTCGCATACGAAGGAGACGGATAAGATCATAACTCCGTGCCCAAGGCAAAAGGGCTGGATTCACGATGCCTCCTAAGAAAGCCCAAGGCGTAGCCGGCAGGAGGATTGTCTCCTAGCATCCACGTGGACATCTCACCACAAGTCCAGGTTCTTCTTCCTAATTTTTATTTTTTGTTGTTATAATTCAATCATGCAAGGAAATAGGATGCATTTTTTGTCTTAAATGCTTTTGAAAAATTAGCTCATGACGGAGGAATTTATTCATTAGTATTTTCAATAAAACAAGCAAAATAAAGGGAGCATAAATGCATTTCTAGCAAATAGTTTTATGCATTGCAATGAATTAAAATTAGATTAATATCCATTGTTACAAAACGGGATTAAAATAGTATACTTCGTTTAAGCATGGAAGTATAAACTACATGTCGCATTATTAAGCCATATCTTCTTCGCAATGAGTCATCATGGGAAGTGCTAAGGATCCATACGAAAGTGCAAGGCATGAAATGATTCTTACGATGCATAACTCTAGGTAATTATCATTTGTCAACTGCATAAATTATTAGTAAAAGGTTGCTTGTTTAGCATGAATTTTGTTCGCAAGTTATAGGATGATTAGTTGGAATTAACCTAAACTATGCTTCATCTTAAATCGATAAGTTAGGGTTGAAAATCAACTTACGCGTAGACAACGAGTCATGTGTTTATGGAAATAATAATGTAATTATCTTCAAGAATTAAACAAATTGGCATAAACCTAAACACCAAAACCCGCAGAGTACTCGTTTTAGAAGGAGTTAATTCAAATTCCAAAGAACTAACTAGGATTTAATACGTAACCTAGTCGCACGTATTGCTAAAATCGAAACTCCTATACCCTAAATACCTGCCCACATTCACCGAATGTAGGGACAGTGAATCATACTTGAAAAGTGATCTAGGGTTTGTCCCTAAGAATCTTATGCTAAAAAGATGGAACTTGGAACCCTAGGACTGACGACGTCAGCCTAATGTAATCAGGAACAAATTGTTTCGTGACTCCATTTGATGAGTAGAATAGTCTCATAGTCGATGTGACACTTGTGCAACAAGTGCGGAGTCGTATGATCTTGTGATTGGATCACAAGGGAATGGCCAATTCTCGCAATGAGGTTGGCAGGTCCTTACGCAAGTTATCTTGCAAGAGGATGAATAATCATCCTAATATAATATCTTTCTTGAGTAAAGATAATTGTCTGGAAGCAAAAGACCAGCCGATAAACCGGAATAATCTATAAACTTAAGGTTTAACCAAGTCGGGTTAATAGGGTACGCCCTAACCCAGGATATAGGGGATCTTGCCAAAGTCATCCTGGATCGAATGCTGGACGCATTCGAAAAGAGGGATTCACTCCTTAGCAGTTGGCCAAACAATAAACGACCAATGGAAATGATTGTGCTTGTACAGATTTAAGAGCACTGTTTTGCTTTATTTGATCAATGAATTAAAGGATAAATTGATATCTAATGCTTCAGGTTGTAGGCCTGAAGGGAGTGGCAATTTCAGTTACCCCCAACTGCCTGCTTGACCCTAACCAAGGGGGTTGTTAACCACATCAGAAAGGTGTCCTGAACCCACCGCGAGAGGTCTCTCTGTTGAGCGCTACTTGGAGCAGGAGGACGCTTGGGTGCCAAGGGGGACTCTAGCCGTAAATCCCTCGCCTTCCGGGCCCTGCACAAGAGGCTAATGTGACTCGGGATTGGATCTCGAGGCCTGCATACTAGTCTATGGGTGGAAACTTGGATTGGTAATCCCTGTGGATTGCTGGATAGCCTTCAGGCGGATTGTGGATAAGCCTACGGGCTGGACTTTTTGTATTTCAAAGATAAATATGATAACCTGTTAATAAGAAACTTGTTTGACATTGCTTTTCTATGTCAAGTGATATGATTACGTGAAGGAACCAGTGCCTAATAGGTTAATTAAGGAAGCTGATTGATACATGTCCAGCTAAATGTGTTAGGTAATTAAATAACTAAAAAAACCTAAGGAAAGTGCAGTGGATGTGGGCATAGGTCCATCCTACGGATGGGTGGTCCCGGTTGGCTGGGAACTTTTCTCAAAATCACAATAGACAGCAGGAAGATCGTCAAAGAACAGAAATAACAAAAGTGTTCACCTAGAGTTATGATTGATCTCGATTTACGCTGTTTTAGGGGAATGGAATGGGACTATGCCTTATGGCAGAGAGGTTGAGCTTTGCATCCCTCTCGTTTCCCATTCTCCTTGAACCAAGTGCAGCATGAATCCACTTCGAACCTGGCGTTTCTGCGTAAAATAGTTCGCTCGGGTTTGACGCTAGTTGCTAGTAGGAAATGACCAATAGGAAAAACCCTAATTTAGGTAGGTCCTAAGTGGGAACAGCCGGAATACTTCCGCTACATGGCAGACATGGAAAGCCCTAGATCGCAAACCCCGTAACATTCCATGGGAGTTCCGAGCAGAGCTTTCTAGACATCCTTTCCAATGGACTGCCAAGACGTGTCCTAAAGTTATGAGTGGGCACATTACAATCAAGTTAAATGGCATCTCGTGAGTGATTTAAAAAAAATGAAGTGTATGTTTGGTTTATCGAATGAACAATGGAAAATTTCCATACATATATTGTATGCAAAGTAGGAAGAAAGAGATAGCTGGAAATAAATAATGGCTTGCCAAGATAGGACAACAAGGTGCCCCAACACGTGATCAGAAAGTCATGAGAAATGGAGTGCTAGTACCAATGGATCAAAATAGGTGCCCTATTTTGGAAATAACATTGACAAGGGTTCACTTTTGCACATTGCATTTTGTAGTTAGAATAATTGAAAAGCTAGTATATGAATATGTATGCTTCACATACAAGATTGAGCCTATGTCAGAAGTTGATGCTATATGCAAGAAGGTAGAACAAGTCCTCTCTGAAGTTGGATTGCATGGGGGTCAAGTAGAAATAAAAAATGAAGAGAAAAAATAGCGCAAGAGTGGAAACATCCCTTGCAAACCATGCTTTGGCGGACCCAAGGCTAGGAAGTTTGTATCTCCACCTTGAGATGAGGAAGGCAATATACTTGTGAAACAACCAAAGAAGTATGAAGCATGGAAAAAGTTGCACCTTGCTGTTCCAGATTGGAGCAATGGGGAAAGAAGGAGGATTGCAAAGGCAGAAGTGTGGATACAACTAGATAGATTAGCAGTTCTCTTACAAAAGTTGAGGTTTAGGGATGGTGATGCCAATACATTTATTAAAGAGATAATTGCTAAATTTCACAACTCTATGATTGATGCATGGATTTTAAACATCATAACACACTACATGGTCAGTATTGTCACCATTACAAAAATATATCATCATTGCGAATTAATTTGTGTTTTTAATCTCTCTTTCTTATGCACCATATACTCAAGGGAGTTTAGTAGTATGGTCAACTCAAGGCATGGAATAATCTCACTAGCAAGCTCATTGCGCTTTTCAAAAGGCAACTAATCATGGAGGTGGCATAAATGATTCCAATTCTATGAGACAATTATTCCAATGGTGGTATATAAGATTAGAGATACGATACAAAGGAAAAAAGAAGAAGTCCAAAACCTCTCAAGCAAAATCCATAAGTAGGATAGTATATGAAGTGAGAAAGCAAGATATAAAACATCATAGCTAGACAACACCATGCAGAATGGTTGGCAACCCAAGAGAGAGATACCAAAAAATGGAGATCTAGATAAAAAGTACAAATTTGATGCATTTGGAGTCAAAGAGAGAATACACGTACTAAGGATATGACTCATCAATACTCCTATCCTAAACATGAGATGTCTTTAACACTCTTGGTCTTAAGCTTTAGATGAATTTAAAAGAGCATTTTGCAAATTTTGTTTTAAATTTCAAAGGTTTGAACTATGTTTTTCAAAGTTTTGATATCGATTGCTCTATCTTTTGGGTCTATTAATCTTAAACCACACTTCTTGGGAGAAGGGACAATGTAACAATGCATATATTAGAGAGTGAAGTTTAAGATTATCTCTACTTAAGTCCTTTATTTTACTATAGATATGAGATATTGTTAGAAATTTCAAAAAATTGAATTTAAATTATGAAAATTTTATTTTGAAATCCTAAGACAAAGATTTGAAAATTCCAAACCTTGGAAACTTCACTAGCCTAGAGGGAGAGAGGGGCATGGGGGGCAGGAGACAGAGAGAGGGAGGGAAGGGGTGGAGAGAGAGAGAGAGAGAGAGAGAGAGAGAGAGAGAGAGAGAGAGAGAGAGAGAGAGAGAGAGAGAGAGAAGTTCATTTATGCTACAGTAAGTTTGAAAGTTCATTTATACTAAAGTTATTTTAAAGTTCATTTATAGTACAATAATTTTAAAAGTTTTGTATTTAAGTCAAGTCTTACCTTTCATTTTTTCCCATTACTCTTCATTCTACCCTCCACTTTTCTATCCTAAGTCATCACAACCATGGCACATTCCAAGCTTCCTATTAAGAAGGTGCATGCAAGAGCAATAGCTCAATACTCTTCTGAATCTAGTGAGCGTAGTGTGAGTGATAATAGCACCATGGTGGCTACTGACAACGATGGCCCTACTATAGCTTCTAATAAGAGTGGTCCTACTGTGACCAACAATGGTGGCCCTAGTGTAGTCAATAATGATGGCCTGCCTTTTGAGAATAATGGTCCACCATTTTTTAGAAATGGTGGTCCATGTGCCCCAGTTGCTCTAACTCCCACTACTACTCTAGCTTCAACACATAAGAAGCGAAGATGGAGACCAAGCACAATTGCTCTATGTGAGATAAGGAAATTCCAAAACACTACCCACTTAATTATTCTGAAGGAACCATTCTCTAGGTTGGTGCAAGGAATACTACAAGATCCACAGTCAAGGCATCATCACAAGTTGTTTTCGAAAGGAACCGTGCAAGGAATGTGGGTCGATGGTCAAGCCAAGCCTTGCTTGCTCTCCATGAGGCAATTGAAAGCTATTTGATTAATCTCATTGAATGATGGTCAAGTTCTAGCCATTCATGCGTGACGTATCACTATTAAGCCCATAGATTTGATTATTGTTCGAGGATTCACAATAATAAGGATGCATTTAATCTTAATGTGTGACGTATCACTATTAAGCCCAGAGATTTGATTATTGTTCGAGGATTCACAATAACAAGGATGCATTTAATCTTAATGTTAGCAATATGCTTTGAGAAGCTACCTTGTAAATGGATCTATGTTTAACTTAGGTATGGTTGTAGATTTTATGGAGCTTAGTTTCTAGTTATCCTTCTAGTAGACCTTCAAATATTTAATTGCAGTGGCCTTCAAAATGGAGCTAAATTTTACCTAGCTCTAGTTGTACTTGGTGTGATGTACTATCTATCATATATTTTGTGGTTTCATAATGCTATATCCGAGATGTGATATTCTATTTTATCAATGACTTGCATTGTGTGAATTTTTAAAATTCCAATTTTGCAAGTAGTTTCATTTATGATAAGCACATGTCGATTAACAATTGTACTTGGGTTGATGCACTATATCTTTACTGTATTTTCTGGTTTGACAATACTATATCCGATATATGATATTCCATTTTGACCATGATTTGTATTTTGTGAATTTTTTAGTTTCCAATGTCACTGTAGTTTGGTGGAGAATAAATTTAATATGCAAGTATCCACACGGTGAATTTTTTTGGTTCTCAGTTAAGTATAATCCAGTTAATGCATTTTCCAAAAAAATATTCAATTGTCAATTTTATAAATCAAAATTTGGTGAAACTTCACCCATGTGCCAGGCATCATAAGAACTCATGAAAACAAAAAAATTTGGCCCTATCAGAAGCCTTTGGAACATTGGACTGAAGGCTCACGTGTGGAGCCCTGATTTCCCTGATTCAGGGCCCCACACACGAGCCTCTCTCACTAGGTGTTCTAGAGATGCTTTTGATGGGGCTTTTTTTTTTTGGATAGTTGATGTGTCCTATAAGAGTCCACATATAAAATTTCAAGTTAATCTGATCATTGGTCATATTTTTTTTTAAATTTGGATACATTAGTTCAAGTTTATGTATTTTTAAAAAGTTTGGCTATGAGTTGAAAGTTTCATCTCATTTTACCCATTTCAGTTCTGTGTTTCAAGTTCTCACTCCTAGAAGACATGGCATGCACCAAGCAAGCTGCTCGGAGATTTCCCCACTAGAACTCCCATGCAGAGGCAACCTTCCCCTACTTCACCACCACGCCACCATCATAAACGTCAATGTAAGCCAATCATAGTGGCCCTCTGAGAGATTCGCCATTATCAGGAGACCATACACCTCTTGAGCACTATGTATTGAATTTAAATGATGAATCATGTCGTGTATAGATCCAACAAATAAGTATTACATTCAAATACAAATAACAATAAATGACACATATCACAAACTACATTGCATGCAAATCCAACAGCATTGATTTTGATTAATATGAGAGAAGATTACAAACCATGTTACATTGCAAAAGAAACATCATTGTAATAAGTACATCGAATCTATCTTAGGCTTCTTGGAGCTAGACTCTCCATGGTCAGAGCTGCTCTTTATCATAGGCAGTACTACATTTTTCCCCAGAAGTTCCTGCCTAATGACATTGGTGTCTTTAACTCTAGCAACCATACCATGGGCCACCATGGACAAAAGTGGGCTGCTAGACCTAATACTTGTGAACAAGTACAGGAGATTTGAACGTCGAAGCAACACCACTTTCTCCAAGCCTAAGTTGGTTGGGATGGTCTTGAAGGGGCCAACCTTTGTCAATGCCCTCAGCTTTAAGAAGTTCTCAGCAAAAGTAGGAGAACATGTCTTATGAAATACTACTATGTCGTTGAAAAACTGGCCAATATACTCTTTCAATGTAAAGTCATGTATCCTTCCTTGGCCACCAGATCGGCCACCTTACCGAGTTGAAAACTCATCTATATAGATAATGTCCTGGGCCACATAAGTTCAATATCAGACTTACTACTCATGAATAATTAAAGATACATACTTCACTTTTGCGTTCAACCTAACCCATAGGGCCTCCAGGGCATAAGTATCAACATCCTCAAATTTGACTAGGATTCGTCGACCCCTGCAGGAGCCCTATCTGCAAACTCGCATTTGGGGGACCTGAACAGATTCAGGCCCCCATACATGAGCTTGTGGATAGGGCTCTTGTAGGGGTTCGGTCAAATTGAGGATGTTTGTCCTTATGCCTTTGTACAGGCCCCCAGATGCGAGCCTACAGATAGGGCTCCTGCAGGGGTCCAACCAAGATCGAAAATTTGAGGATGTCAATCCTTATGCCCTCAAGGGCCTATGGGTCAAGCTGCACTAAAAACTAAAAACATTACCTTCTCCACGTTATCTATCTTCCATTTTAATGGAGCATCCAAGTCGGTTCCTGTAATCGGGTTGCCCTCATCTCTCTCTTAGAAAGGTATCATGTAGTTAGGTTGAGGACCAAAAAGGCTTTCCTGTAAGTGTTCAAAATCCTGGTCGGAGATGTCATACTCTGGCACCACATCCTGAATTTTCTTTTGGGTGCTCACAATGGCAAAGATGTCATCGACACTTGTGCCATCATATCAAGCTACCTCATCCACATATGGTGGTTCATCTTGTACATTAAAATCTATAAAATCATTTAGTGCATCATGCACCATGATACAATATAGTTCTTCTTTGGTTATCTCCAAAATATCTAGCACATCTTGCATGAATAGGTATTCAATCCCCTGGATAGTGACAACATGGAGAGAAGCAAGGGGTGGCCCATGACTTAGCATCTTGGCAGGGTAGGGAGGTGGGTGTACAATAGCTAAGCTTTGTGCTACCTCCTCATTTAGATCGAGAGGGATTTCCTCAGGCTCCCTCTTGAAATATTGTAGTTGCAGTGTGACTGAGGGGTGCGTTAATATCTTCCTCACTTTTCTCTTGCACATCAGTGCAGAAAACATAGATGGCAAAGGCTACATCACACTCGATGAGATCCATCGTGATGTGGTCTTAGGATGAGGTGGGTACAACTCTAGCATAGATTTGTTGCCCCACATGTACAAGAGCTTGGTTTATTACCTTTGTATGGCTCGATCTGGCATGTAGAATATACAAAAAATCTATTGAAATCCACCTAAGAGCAGAGTTCGGGATGGAGCAAGTGCAAGGGTTCTCCTCACACAAAATGATACCAATATGCTAGAGCTAGGATCTACCATGGAAAGTGAGTTCTCTAAATTCAAGGTCATGCAAAACCTCTAGTAAATCTGGTCTCCTATAGGCGCGTAGTGTGTGGAGCTAATTCATGCGGCGAAGGCGGGAGTAGTAGCCATGGCACAGAGAAAGAGAGAACGATAGAGATCACATGTATAGAGAAGTAGAGAATGAAAGTGAAAATGAGTTTGGAAATCTAACTTTTATATATCAAGGGCTTTAAATAAAGATTCTTATAAAATTTTGAACCCTAAAGCTTCAAATTAAAACTCGAATCATAAATACTTTATTTCAATAATTGAAAGCCACCATCAAAATTACTCAAATAGACAAATGCTTCATTACACTTCATTATATCCTCAAATATCTTTGGATTGTTGAGTATGTTCAAGTATAACTAGAGAAAATATTGGATTTTTTAAAGAAAAAACTCTAAAAGCCCTTCAAATACAACAACTAGAAATCTAAATACTTTCAATAGTTATTTTCATTCCTTCCAACAATAAAGCGAGTGCTAAAAAAATGAGTAGAAGTGATGAGCTACAATATATCATTATGCAAATATAATATTCCAAAGGCTAAAAAATTCCAGCTTGCAATTTAATTGTGATTTTAACTAGCACGATGTCAAAGAGTTTACTATTCATAATATAAATCATGTGACTCTTATGAACACAGAAGAGCTTCACTGGAAGTTATATGAGAAATTTGCATACAAAATTCAGACATTGTTATCCAATAACCACCTTAGTTATACAAGTTCTTTTGTATTTAGCATATAATTTTCAGTTATACCATGTATACTTATGAAAAATAAGTCTTTGGGAACCTACAACTTGGTCATCTGGAAGAAATTGACAGTCTGCAGGATAAATCACATTAATTCAGGTACAAAAATATGGTCAAAACCCAAGAAAGATGCCAAAAACTGCCAAAAGTCCACTAGGTCCACATGGGACCTAGAGTAGCAAACTTAAGTGACCAGCAAGTGACCTAGGATGGCCAAAAAGTGACTAGGGACTGAGCAAGGAGCAGCCCGCATTTTTCGGCGCAAAATGCGGGCTGCACTGTCTAAGGCAAACTGGAGAGAGTTGGAGCTATGGTGCATGAAATGGAGCATGCAAACTGAAGATCAACAGGCCCAACTACTGAAGATGTAAATATGGTGAGAGCTCCACTTCTCTACCTCTTTGGTCTGACGAAAATGCATGCTGAAACAGTCTATAAAAGAGGAAAATCTGAGATAAGAGTATTCAGCCTGCTCTTATGCACGACTTCTCTCATTTTGTTTACCTTATTCTTGGCCCAATGAAGCCCGACTTGTACCCACAACTTGTACCCAAGTACTTGAGTGACTTTGGGGCAGGCAAAGGGTGAGGATATTGAAGACTTATGAGCTATTATGGGCTGAAATAACCAATCATAAACAGGGAAGCCCACTGTTATGGTCCATTTTTATGAGCAAAAAAAGGTTTTATATGGTTGTAAAGGAAGGAAATTACCTCTTTTCTGCAGGACATTGTTCATGAATGATTAGAAGTGCTTCTTCTTGAGTTTATGCACTCATCTTGAACTTGATTATGGGCTCGAATTTTTTGTTTTAATACAGGGCTGAAGCTAAAATTATACTTTTTCAATTCATTTCATGTATCTTTGGCCCAAATCTTGGATGCATTTGAATCTATCAACAATATACTTGAACCAAAGGGTTGAAATCCATCTATGTACTTGAAATAAATGCCATTAGAGCTTGTATTTGACATTCATAAATGAATTGAAAATTTGAAAATATCCTTTATGATATGATGTATGTATCCAGAGGCATTTGATGTAATCAAGATAGACTTATTCCTTCTGTTCATGTATGCTAAGTACATAGTGAAAAAGCTTGAACTCTTCTTCCGTACCTAAATCATTTCTAAATCCCGGATCTTATTAAACCCCAATTCATTTTCCCTTCCCGAATCTTGAATCCTAAACTCTTCTTTTGCACTAAAAGCCCCGGTGGTAGACCTTCAACTCTTAACGCGACGACAGTGGTGAGCCTGACGTGAAGGTCCGCTGTGGAAGAAGAAGTCCAATGGGAGCATCATCAAGTTCGGGAGGAGATGCTTTGCAATAGTTGGTTCATCTAATGCAAGAGAGCCAACAACAACAACTACAATTTCAGTAGCAGTTGCAATTGCAACAACAACGGAGACAAGAAGCAGTTGGGCATGAGCTCAAGCAATTTAATGGGCAAAATGTGTCCTCTTTTATCCGCCTCTACACTGACAAGATGGTCTTCTTTGGAGTTCCTCAACATGCCTGGAGCCGTTACTTTGCCCGTCTGGCTGTGCATCGTCTCCAGGACCGAATTCATGGTCTTTTTCAAAAAAATGCTGGATGGACTGTGTTCAAGAAGGCTCTTCGAGAAGAAATTTTCCTTGAAGATTCTGGCCTTATGACAAAGAAAGTCTTCACCGAATGGGTTGAAAGGCCCAATAAGGGTCTAATCGCTACTGCTCTTCATCGAGAATTTGAAAGCAAATTCGCCCAACTAGATCCTGATGACCAACAAGGTATGGAAAGTCAAAAGATTGAATTATTTTTAAAAGCTGTAGATTCTTCTCTTTAGGAGAAATTGAGTGACCGACTTGAAGACCTTGACTCTGAGTCAGGATTAAAGACTGCTTGGAGTGATGTCACTGAAGCAGTTAATATGATTGCTTGAAGAGAGCGATTGCACCTAAGATAGGGATCAACCCTTGCAAAAACTAAATCTATGAAGGAGCCTGTTCTAGTTTCTCGACCTCCTGTCTCTATGGCCGAGCAATCAAGAAATTCTGCTGTTCCTTCTCTAAAGAAGGATGTCATGGACGAGCTAATTAAAAGCATGCGGGATCTCCATCTTAATTTAACAAAAATTAATTCTAAAGTAGAAAGGCTTGATGTAAAAGTAGAAGAAAGGAGCCCAAAGGCCTGCACAAGAAGGCTTCAAAAGACACTGCATTTGGTGTGATAGCCTTCAGCATGACAAGAGGGAGTGCGGTGCATTCCATGAAGCTGAAGCACAAAAATTAGTCTTTTGGAAGGATGGTAAAATTCATGCAACTAAAATCGGTTGAGCCAAACTTCAGCAACAGTGGCATGAAGAAAAGATTGGAGGATTTGGCAACAAGAACGGCCTATGCAACTCTTGATGTTGCAACTTATGGGTTGCAAATTGAGCCAACTAATGAAATTGTTAAAACATGTAAAACTAATGCAAAATCTAAAGTATGGACGCAGGCCTTGGAATGCATGGAGCAAGGCAAGGCAACTAAGGATGATTTCACCACTGCCAATCAATGTATTCGAGGGAGAACCGGATGGTCCGAGCCTGTGGATTCATTTTCAGCTTTTGCCCGATTAGCTGAATTTAATAATCAAGAAGCCATGATAGAAGAAAAGAGAAGAAGAGATGAAGATGTTGCCGGTCCTTCTTCTTCAAGACCGACTAAACGCATAACAAGAAGTAAACCAGACCAACAGAAGGCTGCTGAAAATCCGCCGCCACTAGAATTTGACATGGGAGATGCCCTTCAAGCAAAGAAGACAGAAGGAAAAAGAAAAAGCAAACATCCTAGTTACAAGTTGCAGTCTGACATAGAGACCACAACGGATCTTAAACGGATCCTAGAAGAAAGAATTCTTGGAAGTAGAATTGAATTTACATTAGGTGAAATTCTCGGTATTGCAAAATGAGGATTTCATGATGTAATAATTGATGTAATTAAACGGAAAAGACAATATGTTGGTGAAGAAACTGAAGAACCTGTACATGCTTTTTTGCAAGTACTTCATGTGTATTTGCAGGATGAAGAGAAGCTAAAAACTCAAGGGATTCGATTGGAGGCAATCAAAGAATTGATTGTAGCCATTGAAGCCAAAGATGCAGACATTTTTGAAGCAAAAGCTGAAGAAGCCATAATGGTGGAAACTTCTCAATCTAAAGTGCAGCCCATGCATAAGAAAGAGACTCTTCTTCACAATATGCAAGAAGAAAGTGAAACTCACTTTATTCCTAGTAGTCACTATTCCCGTACCCATTGGGCAAGGGTGACTACTGAAACTGTTGTTAAAATCGCTGAGAAAGAAATTCCATGCATTGCCCTTATAGACCATGGTTCGGAAATTAATGTTATGTCAAGAAGTCTCTGTGAGAATGGTGGATGGCCCATTGATGTGGACCCAGGATGGCGCATACAGGCAGCCAATAACTCTTCTGGCGATCTTTATGCAGCGTGTCCTTATGTAGAAGTTACTATTGGTAATGTAAAAGATGAATTTCATTTCTTTGTTCAAGATTCCTACAGTTATCCTATCATTCTTGGACAACCATTTATTTCCAATTCTTGTTTAGAGATAAAGGCTCTTGATGATGGTTCATCATATGCTCAGATAAGAAGCAAGGATAATGATAAAGCTGTTCAATTCCTAACTGTCTGTGTTAATCACCATCAGAATAGGGATCGATTGAGAGATCATCCTATTTCTCCTAATGCCCGAGAATTTAAGGGTTTTCGGGTAGCGCTGCTATAAGTGGAGGCTATGGTAGTGCATCATGTCACAAAAAATTGCCTCCACATGTGAAGGAGGCAAGGTCAAAAGTTGATTTGCAGGTTTTTTCAGCCAATGGTGTGGGCTGTTATAAACAGTTTTCAGCCATGAATAGGGCTGAAACAAAGTATTTAAGTCATATGGAGCAAGAGCTGAAGCAAATTGATGCTTTACCTAAAGATGAAGAAATTTCAGGACTATTTTATGGGCTGAATTATAATGATACAATGGTTGAAATTTATACAGCCGTTCATGCAGAAAATCAAGATGAAAATCAGTCCATACAGGTATGTACATTGGATATGTATGACATAATTCAAGAATTTGTAGATTATGAAGCTTTTGGACAGCCAATCAAGGATGAAGCAAGAGTAGAAACAAAGTATAAAACAATTGATAAGAAGGTCAAGCCAGTAGCTACTCCTCTACCACCTGAAAGCAAAGGACTGGCAGAAAGGGTATCCAAACAACCAAGCCTTCATGATCCTAAAGATATTGGTCACCAGTTTATAGCACAAAGTCTACAAAAGCTGAAAATTGGTGAAGACTCTTTTCTCTTGCCGACTGAAAAGCAAATCTTCATGCAGATGTTAAAGAACCATGGTAAAGCTTTTTCATTTCAGCCACATGAAACTGGCTGTGTGGATCCAAGCATTGTGGCACCTATGGTAATTTTTACGGTCCCACATGTGCCTTGGAATCTTAAACCAATTCCAGTTCCAAGGGCTCATTTGCCTAAGTTAATGGAACTTTTAAATGGAAAGATTAAAATGCGAATATTGGAGCCATCTTTAGCTCCATATTCCAACCGTTGGTTTACCGTACCTAAGAAGAATGGATCTTTACGATTCATTCAAGATTTACAACCTGTCAATAAAGTCACTATTAGAAATATTGGATCAGGTCCAATTGTGGATGAGTTTGCTGAAGCTTTTGTAGGTAGGGCAATCTATTCCATGGGAGACTTGTATTCAGGCTACGACCAATTTCAGCTTGCTTTGGAAAGCCGTGACATTACCATAATGAAAATGCCTCTTGGCCTAGTCCGCATGTGTACTCTACCTCAAGGGGCTACAAATTCAGTAGCTCACATGATGAATGCTATGCATAAAGTATTGAGGGATTATATTCCTCAATTGACTCTTCCTTTTCTTGACGATGTTCCAATCAAAGGATGTGAAGTTCATGAAAAAAATGAAGAACTCAATAAACTTGGATGTCGAAAGTTTATCTCTGATCATATTAATGATTATGCTCAAATCTTGTCTAAATTGGAAGAAGTCCATCTTACTCTTTCAGGAGCTAAATCTATTTTTGGAGTCGAAGAAGTCCTTGTGGTCGGTGGTCCATATGGCCGAAAGCCTTCTCCATCCAAAATAGATGCTATCGGCAAAATGCAGGAAGAATGTACAAATGTTTCAGAGGTGAGAAGATTTCTTGGTGCATGTGTCTTCTACCTTATATGGATTCCACATTTTGCCCATGTTGCTCAAAGTCTTAACCAGCTTCTAAGAAAGGGCCAAAGGTTTCTATGGACAAAAGGACACACTCAGGCTATTCGAAAACTCAAGAAAATGTTGATTTCGGCCCCCACTTTAAAGAGGGCTAACTACTCTAATGGACAGCCCATTATACTCACAGTGGTGGACACAAGCCCTATTGGAATAGGATGGTCAGTTGGACAAGACGACCTTGAAGGCAACAGATATGTAATCTGCTTTGGAACGAAGGTTCTTAATGAACGACAAAGAAGGTATGCTCAAATTAAAAGAGAGCTTTGGGGAATAGTAATTGCATTAAAATGTGACAGGGAGTACTTCATGGGTGCACATATTATAGTTGAGATAGATTGCCTTCCACTCTTGGGCATGATCGCCAATTGTTCCACTCCTGACATAGCCATGCTAAGATGGATAGTCTATATTAAATCCTTAAATCCTGATTTGAAACCTATTGTAGGTAGAGATAATCCAGTTGTTTGCTGACATGCTTTCACGTGCCAGATATATGGATGAAGAAGAAATGATGGATGAAGAAGAATCAGAGTTTATAAATGATGCTGTTAATGCAGGTACAACAAAAATTACAGCAAAAACAACAGGTTTAAAACAACTTTTACATTAGCAAGGAAGGATGAATCAACCAAAAAAGGACAATGGACAGCTAGTAAACAACATATTCCATATTTTATTATGGTTTGTTCACACTTCAAAGAAGAATATTATGCAGATGATTGGCTAAAAATTGGCCAATTTTTGAGCACTATGACAAAGAAGGAAGGTTGGACTAATGAAGAGTTCAAGAGAATTAAGAGAAAAGCCTATGGTTTTTTTCTTAAAGATGGTTACCTTTGGAGGCATGCGAAAAAGAAAGGAAGGGCACCTGTTCGTGTCTTAGGAGATAAAAAGACACAAAGATAGGTCATGCAAGAATTCCATGAAAGCCTATTGGCTGGTCATAGAGGGATATGGGACACTTTTGCTAAAATAAAAGAGAAAATTTGATGACAAAACATGTATAAAGACATTGAGCATTTTGTTGAGTCTTGTCATGCTTGTCAAATGTATTCTATAGTAAAGCATAGAGATGGGCTTCAGCCTATCTATCCTTTATCCATTCACTATAGATGGGTTATTGATTTAGTAACCATGCCTACAGGAATTTGGAACATGAGATATCTATTACTTGCTAAAGAAGATCTCACAAATCAAGTGGAAGGAAAGGCCTTGACAACAAAGTCCACTCATGCTGTTTGTAGATTTCTACTTGAAGAAGTATTTTGCAGGTATGGATGTGTTGCTAAAGTAACTGCTGATAGAGGGGAATTGGATGCCAATGAGGCTCGCCATTTCTTTGCTCAATTGGGAATTAAGCTATCTCTTACTTCAGCCTACAATCCAGAAGGGAATGGTAAGAGTGAAAGAGGCCATCAACCAATTCTTAAAGCTTTAGCAAAATCATGCAAAGGGAAGTTGAGGGAATAGCCTAAAATGCTACCATTCGCATTATGGGCTGATAGAACTACCCATACTGTAGTGACAGTATATATGCCAGTTGAACTTATGTATGGACAGCCACCCGTTATGCCTATTGAAGAATCCATTGTCACATGGAGTATCTTGCCTTGGGATGAAGGCATGAATAGAGAAGAATTGATGTCTTTACGCATAAGGCAACTTAAAAGAAGGCTAGAAGATGTCAAAACAGCCATTGAAAGGCTAAAAACAGCAAGACTAAAGAATAAGAAGAGGTTTAACAAGCATCATCGACTCCGTCCAAGAGCTATTCAAGAGAATGATTGGGTTCTTGTCTATGATAGCAGCCTGGACAATCAATATAGTACTCATAGGAAGTTAGCCAAGGACCATATGTTGTAAAAGTAGTACATAACAATGCTACTTACTCTTTGGCTAAAATGGATGGGACCATGATAAAGATTCCAATAGCTGGGAAATGAATCAAACTCTGAGAATCTTCAACTTATGAACTTGAGGACTTAAATATAAGCCCTCTACTTGAAGACATGCAGGAAGAAAAAGACTTAGAGAATAAAGATGATGAAGAAGATTCTCCTTGACTTGTAATCTTATGAAATGGCACATGCCGGAGGATGTGCAGGTTAGGAGGGAGTGAATGTCAAAGAGTTTACTGTTCATAATATAAATCATGGGATTCTTATGAACACAGAAGAGCTTCACTAGAAGTTATATGAGAAATTTGCATACAAAATTCAGACATTGTTATCCAATAACCACCTTAGTTATACAAGTTCTTTTGTATTTAGCATATAATTTTCAGTTATACCATGTATACTTATGAAAAATAAGTCTATGGGAACCTACAACTTGGTCATCTGGAAGAAATTGACAGTCTGTAGGATAAATCACATTAATTTAGGTACAAAAATATGGTCAAAACCCAAGAAAGATGCCAAAAACTGCCAAAAGTCCACTAGGTCCACATGGGACCTGGAGTAACAAACTTAAGTGACTAGAAAATGACCTAGGCTGGTCAAAAAGTGACCACGGACTGAGCAAGGAGCAGCCCGCGTTTTTCGGTGCAAAATGCGGGCTGCACTATCTGAGGCAAACTGGAGAGAGCTGGAGCTATGGTGCATGAAATGGAGCATGCAAACTGAAGATCAACAGGCCCAACTACTGAAGATGTAAATATGGTGAGAGCTTCACTTCTCTACCTCTTTGGTCTGATGAAAATGCATGCTGAAACAGTCTATAAAAGAGAAAAATCTGAGAGAAGAGTATTCAGCCTGCTCTTATGCACGACTTCTCTCATTTTGTTTACCTTATTCTTGGCCCAATGAAGCCCGACTTGTACCCAAGTACTTGAGTGACTTTGGGGCAGGCAAAGGGTGAGGATATTGAAGACTTATGAGCTGTTATGGGCTGAAATAACCAGTCATAAACAGGGCAGCCCACTGTTATGGTCCATTTTTATGAGCAAAAAAAGGTTTTTTATGGTTGTAAAGGAAGGAAATTACCTCTTTTCTACAGGACATTGTTCATGAATGATTAGAAGTGCTTCTTCTTGAGTTTATGCACTCATCTTGAACTTGATTATGGGCTGGAATTTTCTGTTTTAATACAGGGATGAAGCTAAAGTTATACTTTTTCAATTCATTTCATGTATCTTTGGCCCAAATCTTGGATGCATTTGAATCTATCAACAATATACTTGAACCAAAGGGTTGAAATCCATCTATGTACTTGAAATAAATGCCATTAGAGCTTGCATTTGACATTCATAAATGAATTGAAAATCTGAAAATATCCTTTATGATATGATGTGTGTATCCAGAGGCATTTGATGTAATCAAGATAGACTTATTCCTTTTGTTCATGTATGCTAAGTACATAGTGAAAAGGCTTGAACTCTTCTTCCATACCTAAATCATTTCTAAATCCCAGATCTTATTAAACCCCAATTCATTTTCCCTTCCCGAATCTTGAATCCTAAACTCTTCTTCTGCACTAAAAGCCCCGGTGGTAGACCTTCAACTCTTAACGCGGCGACAACGATTGACTAATTATAACATATATACTCACATGCCTGGATCATAGTAAACCAAAATTATCAAAACTTAAAGTACACATAAGTTTTTTAAAAAAAATTATTTACTCTTTATAAGAATTTTTACAAGGATTCCACTATCTCAAGGATATGTGGAGAAGCATATTGCTTACATGTCAGGGATTGTTCACTAGGAGTCCTAACCTTTCTATTATCTAACTTGAACTAGAAGTTGCATAGGGGCTCATTGGACATTAATTGGATTTCTTGTCTCAGAAAAGAAATGGACCAATGACTCTCTACACTAATTACAAAAGGATTGTGACCATTCCACAAGATAACCACATCTATCACTATAAGATATAGGCCTCATACCAATGTTCAAAGCGATGTAAATGTTCATTAAAAAAATTTCCCCCGTCGTCGCTAAAAGCATCACGAAACTGTTGCTATTTACGTCGCCATTTAAGCATTTACAATACAAAAAGTGACGGTTTTTGACATGGATAGCGACGGCAATAGTGACATGTGCAGAGAAATTAGCAACAATTTTATAGAGAAAAAAAATTATGGTAGGGTAGCTAGCACTATGTGCTGTATAAGATTCTACAAATGAATTACATATTGGATATGCAATGGTCATCAATCAAGACAAGCGCAAAATCTACTTAAATCCACAAGACTGATAACTCATAGAATAAGTACAAAACCACTGATGAAAACGCGTGACATTATATGGAGCAATGGAGAGAGCAGAGAGCCAAAACAAACATGAAATTCTATTTGTAATTATCATAAGATACGATTTTATACAAATGATGATAAATTCATTTAAGGCACATGACTAAAAAAGAAGAGGGTCTGTGCTCCATGAATCCAACCGCGAGCTACAGATCCTTGCCATTAGAAAGCTCGTCCCGATGCAAAGGAGCATCAAATGGCCTTAGCATAGAATGAACTTTGCAAAATGAACAATTACACATCATTCCACCATACATAATGCATTTAAAAAAATTAGTGAGACTACAAACAAGACAAATGATTGACTTACTGGGCTGCCGCGTGCGTATAGTCTATCGATGAGTGCAATGAGATTGTCTCTCTACATATCAAGTCTCCAAGCTGGTGGGATCGCGGTTTGTGATGGAGTATTACAAAGAAAATAGAATACAATTGTTAGAAACATAACTATTAGTACAAGTAATATTGCAAATAGGAAAGTAAGAAGAATTTAAAATTTTTTTACAAAGTCCTCTAGATAAGTCATGTGACTGCTACTCCCTAGATGATGCACAACCCCTGCCTCGAATTGTGCCCTCGTTGCCTCCCGTTGTTGTCATCGCTAACTTTGTAGAGAATCTATAGCCTCCTCCCCAATTCTTCACCAATCATTTGTGTCTAGCCACTTCTTGAGCTTTGAGGTGCCACTGTTGAGTGCCTTGTATGCATTCGATCGTCTATGTGACATGTATGCACACATACACTGCATCATCCAGCTAGTGGAAAACCTCTCTATAGCGGTAGGTACCGGAAACTCCTCATGAAAGGATACCACTATTGGTGCACAAATCGCATGTTGTATGCGTACATAGCGAGTGCCGAAAGGTCCCCAAGAACAAAGAACTCTACTTTTTGCTCAAAATCCAAGAGAGAAGACTTGCATGACATGAAGTAAGAAGACTAATTGGGTACAATCTCTCCCCATGCCTTGTGTGAGTGCTCCACAAAGCATGTATATAATATATTATTCATTTCAAAGCTAAAAAATAGCCCAAATTTACAATTAGCATGCTTCAGCTTTTGTGTTTGCTTTTGTCTAAATAAAAAATAAAATAGTTGGGCATCCCAAGTGTCGGGCTGTACCCAAATATAATGACCAATAATGAATATTTAAATCATGTGTTCATGTGCATACAAAATAATAAATATATGTCAAACACTTTAATAAATAAGTGCGTCAAAATAAATATTGGCGCCATGCCTTAGGAAGGTCACTCATAAATATATGTATATATAACATGAGTTCAAAATAAGGGGTTTTTAAAACGCCATTTTTATACATTTTTTACATACAGAAGGGTGTCATAAAAAGGGGTTACTTACGCATTGAATAGAAAAGGGTTGTGTCTTATTCAAGAAAAAATCATAGATTAGGATATTTATAAATAGGCCTTGAACACACGTTATATAGATGATATATATAGTAAACCCCCTGAGCGCCATGCCTAAATAGGTTGGAACTTTGTCCTAACCTTAATCACTACAAGGATATGAGGGTATAGCAACGAGAATTAGTGACGAGAAATAGCGGCGTCACTATTTGCGTCGCATTTAGCGACGGTACCTAGAGGAAAAACACGCGGGCCGAAACTCGAGCGCGTCATTTTTCGCCCATTTATGAAAGAGAGAGCGAAAGGGAGAGCAAGAGGGAGAGTGAGCATCTTACTGAGAGGGAAAGAAAGAGAGAAAGAAGGAGAAAGAAGGCTTCTCACTGCCATGGCTGCCACCGTCGCCATTTGGAAGAAGAGGAGGAGGTGTACGGAGGGCGAAGAGGAGCCGTCGTCGCGAAGAGGAGCCACCAAACCCTTCTTTGAGCCTTTACGATGAGTGCATTGTCCATTCTTGCTTTGCTTTTGTGTTTTCTCTCTCTTTTACTTGTTTTTTGTATAATTCATGTGTATTGAGAGAGGGAGAGAAAATGAGAGAGAAAGAGAGGGAGAGGGAGAGGGAGGGAGAAGAAATGAGAGAGGGAGTTTTCTCTCTTTTTTTCACTTGTTTTTGGTATAATTCGTGTGTATTGAGAGAGGGCGAGGAAATGAGAGAGAAAGAGAGGGAGAGGGAGAGGGAGGGAGAGAAAATGAGAGAGGGAAGAAATGGGATAGGGAGGGAGAGGAAATGAGAGAGGGAGGAAATGGGAAAGTGAGAGGGAGAGAGAGGGAGGGAGAGGGAGGGAGAGAGAAAGAGAGGGAGAGGAAATGAGAGAAGGAGACATTAAACATAATAGGGAAATGAGAGAGGGAGAGGGAGAGAGAGAGGAAATGAGAGAAGGAGACATTAAACATAATAGGGAAATGAGAGAGGGAGAGGGAGAGAGAGAGGAAATGAGAGAAGGAGACATTAAACATAATAGGGAAATGAGAGAGGGAGAGGGAGAGGGAGAGGGAGGGAGACATTAAACATAATAGGAAAATGAGAGAGGTAGAGAAGGAGTGAGAGGAGGAGGGAGAGGAAAAGAGAGAAAAAACATTAAACATAATAGGGAAAGAGAGAAAGAGAGGGAGTGGGTGAGGGAGGGAGACGAAATGAGAGAGGTAGAGAAAGAGAGCAAAAGGAAATGAGAAAGGGAGAGGAGAGAGAAAAGATGTTAAACATAATAGGGAAAGAGAGAAAGAGAGGGTGAGGGTGAGGGTGAGGGAGGGAGAGGAAATAAGAGAGGGAGAGGAGGAGAGAAAATGAAATGAGAAAGGGAGAGGAGAGAGAAAAAACATTAAGCCTAATAGAGAAAGAGAGAAAGAGAGGGTGAGGGTGAGTGAGAGGAAATGAGAGAGGGAGAGAAAGAGAAAAAAGAAAATGAGAGAGGGAGAGGAGAGAGAAAAAATTGAGAGAGGGAGAGGAGAGAGAGAAAGAGAGAAAAAACATTAAACCTAATAGGGAAAGAGAGAAAGAGAGGGAGAGGGTGAGGCAGGGAGAGCGAGAGAGAGTAAGAGCAAGAGAGAAAAGGAAATGAGAGAGGGATAGGAGAGAGAAAAAACATTAAACACAATAGGGAAAGAGAGAAAGAGAGGGTCAGGGTGAGGGAGGGAGAGGAAATGAGAGGGAGAGAAAGAGAGAAAAAAATGAGGGAAAGAGATAAAAAAATGAGAGAGGGAGAGGAGAGAGAAAAAGAGAGAAAAAACATTAAACCTAATAAGAAAGGAGAGAAAGAGAGGGAGAGGGTGAGGGAGGGAGCGTATATGAGAGAGGGAGAGGAGAGAGAAAAAGAGAGAAAAAACCCATATACCTAATAGAGAAAGAGAGAAAGAGAGAGTGAGGGTGAGGGAGGGAGAGGAAACAAGACAGGGAGAGAATGAGAGAAAAGGAAATGAGAGCGGGAGAGGAGAAAGAAAAATGAGAGAGGGAGAGGAGAGAGAAAAAGAGAGAAAAAACATTAAAGCTAATAGGGAAAGAGAGAAAGACAGGGAGAGGGTAAGGGAGGGAGAGGAAATGAGAGAGGGAGAAGGAGAGGGAGAGGGCAAGGGATGAAGAGGAAATGAGAGGGAGAGATAGAGAGAAAAGAAAATGAGAGAGGGAGAGGGGAGAGAAAAAGAGAGAAAAAACATTAAACCTAATAGGGAAAGAGAGAAAGAGAGGGAGAGGGTGAGGTAGGGAGAGAAAATGAGAGAGGAAGAGGAAGAGAGAAAAGGAAATGAGAGAGGAAGAGGAGAGAGAAAATACACTAAACATAATAGGGAAAGAGAGAAAGAGAGGGAGAGGGAGGGAGAGGGAGAGAGAGAGAAAAGAAAATGAGAGAGGGAGAGGAGAGAGAAAAAACATTAAACTTGATAGGGAAAGAGAGAAAGAGAGGGAGAGGGTGAGGGAGGGAGAGGAAATGAGAGAGGGAGAGGAAGAGAGAAAAGGAAATTAATTGTTTTTGTTTGTTGTTGTAGTAGTAGTAGTAGTAGTAGTATTTTTTTTTCTTTTCTTGTTTATTGTTGTTTAGTTTTCTTGTTTTCTGTAGTAGTAGTAGTAGTTTTTTTTTCTTTTCTTGTTTATTGTAGTAGTAGTAGTAGTAGTAGTAGTAGCAGTAGTAGTAGTTGTTTTTTTTTTTCTTCTTTTCTTGTTTATTATAGTGATCGTAGTCGTGGTAATGGTAGATGTGGTGGTCGTAGTCGTGGTAGTGGTAGTGGTAGTCATGGTCGTGGTCATGGTCATGGTCGTAGTCATAGTCGTGGTAGTGGTAGATGCGGTGGTCGTAGTCGTGGTAGTGGTAGTGGTAGTCATGGTCGTGGTTGTGGTCGTGGTCGTGGTCGTGGTTGTAGTCGTAGTCGTGGTCATAGTCGTGGTCGTGGTCATGGTCGTAGTCGTATTCGTAATTGTGGTCATAGTCGTGGTCGTAGTCGTAGTCGTAGTCATAGTTCTAGTCGTGGTCGTGGTCGCAGTCATCATAGTTGTAGTTGTAGTCGTGGTTGTGGTCGTAGTCATGGTCGTGGTCATAGTCGTCATAGTCGTAGTCGTAGTGGTAGTCGTAGTTGTGGTTGTGGTCGTGGTCGTAGTCGTAGTCGTCGTGGTTGTAGTTATCATGGTCGTGGTCGTGGTCGTAGTCATAGTCATAGTCATAGTCGTGGTTGTAGTCATAGTCCTAGTCATAGGCGTGGTCGTGGTTGTGGTCATGGTGGTTGTAGTTGTAATCATAGTCATAGTCGTAGTCGTGGTCGTAGTCGTGGTCGTGGTCGTGGTCATAGTCATAGTTGTGGTCGTGGTCTTCATCGTAGTCGTAGCCGTGATTGTTAAAGAAAATGAGAGAAGGGGAGGAAGAGAAAAAAGAAGAAGCAACAAGAGAGGGAATAAACATACATCATAATAAAGAAAGTGAAAAAGAGAGAGAGATAATGAATGGATAAAAAACAAAGAGAGAGTGGTGGCGAGGTCCGGTACAACACCACGGGACGGGAAACACTTTGACATATATATATTAATCTGTGGGTGGGTGGGTGGAGACTTTACATACGTTAATTTTTGCTAAGTTACAAGAGAAGAAATCCATTTTCAAACAATTTAAGAAAGAAAAAAAGAACGATAACAAAAAAAATTTGTTTGTCATAGCGTAGACAAAATGGGAAATGATAAAGGTCTTGTTGTTCAAGATCGCGAGGCGTATCTTAATCAGCGTCTCCCGTGTCCTTGCTCTCAATGTAAGTTGGCAATTAGACGAAAACGTCGATTGTTTCTATAGAACACATATGACGCTTCGGCGAGTTTCAATTTGAGATCATTGATCATGCGATCTTGGACTTTAACAAATAGTAAGAAAAGTTAACATCAATCATGCATTGTACTCGTAAGCTAATTGAATACCATATACAAGAAGATTGGGTGTGATTGGCAAATTTTCTATCTAGGAAGGCGATGTCTCGTCCCAAGGAGGAGTGCACCCTTTGCGGCCAATTACAAGAGTTCGTGGGCGTGAGATGGATGGAGTGCCTGAGCCAATCCACCACTTGGAAGGTACTACCCAATCTATACCGTCAATACCAAAGGAAACAAGCAACCTTCCAGACCTATCTACAATCTTGGAGCCTGAGATGGAGGCAATGATCGATGCATTGATTTCCATGGAGGAGACTTCTGATCCGCTTAGAGAGGAAGCATCCATTCCATTATATAATGGGTATCGAGTATCTCACCTGAAGACACTGCTTGCACTTCTAAGTGTGCAAGCAAAATATGGCTGGAGTGATGCGAGTGTGACCAATTTGTTCAGGTACCTTGTACGTACGCTTCGTTGATTTCTTTTTGGCACTATTATTAAAAACATTTATGTTTTTTCAAGGTATTTCATACTTTTTGCCAGGTTATTGAAATATCACATATTACTACCTGTAAATATCATACCTGAGTCTCGTGATGATGTACGACATGTTTTACGAAAGTTTGGCATGGACTACAATAACATCCATGCATGTATCAACGATTGCATACTGTTTTGAGGAGAATATGAGACTATGGAGACATGTCCAAAGTGTGGTACTCATAGGTATTGACAGGACTTGCAAGGACAAACCATCCCTCAAAAAGTTCTTAGACACTTTTTGCTTATCCCTTGCATAAACCACATGTTTCGTACGTCCGGCATGGCGAGCTTGAAAACGTGGCATGCGCAGAATAGGTCCACAGATGGAGTTCAACGAATATCAACGGATTCACGCGTATGGAGCCACATTGACTCTACCTTCCCAGTCTTTTCCCAAGAGCCAAGGAATCTTCAGCTCGGTCTTGCAATGGATGGCATGAACCCATTCGGTCTGCACTCAACTTCTTACAGTGTGTGGCCTATAGTCATTGTCAACTACAATATCCCTCCATGGCTTTCTACGAAGAAAGGACATCTCATCCTTAGCTTACTCATCCCCAGCTACTACAAAGTCAAAAATATGGATGTGTATCTTCGTCCATTAGTCGATGAGCTTAAGATTTTGTGGGAGAAGGGGGTCACCATGCAAGATATGAGCAAGTGCGATGGTCGACGATCTGCCAATATTCGAGCCATTCTCATGTGGACGATGCATGACTTTCCGGGATTCAGAGAGTAATCAGGTAAATAGGCTTCCGTTCTCGTTGGTAATATCTATATTTTATCTCTTCAAGTTTGTATTCACTAGATAGAGGTGTTGGAACAGGTTTGGTTACCTCAGGTTATCATGCATGTCCATTGTGCTGGCCCAGTTAGACTCCCCAAAGTCACGAACCATGAAGAAGATGGTATATCAAGGACACGCCGCTTTCTTGCCAGAGGGTCATGAACTTAGGGAAGATTTTCTTGGACGACCTCCAACACGTATGAATGCGCAAGCTGGTACAAGCTGAAAATGGTCCACGCTGAGTCACATCCAAACGGAATGCGACGATTCTCTATTTTCTATGAGTTGCCATATTGGACCCACTTACAGATCAACCACTTGTTGGATCCCATTCATATTTTCAAGAATGTGGGTAGCTTGCTATGGGACCACATCATAGGAAAGAGAGACACTATAGGGCATGAATGGATTTGAAGGAGGTAGGCAAGATGGAGGCGACAGTCATGCTGATGGTCACATGCAGCTACCTCGCACTCCTTGGGTTTTGTCCACTAAAGAAGAGCTCATTGTGAAGCAAGTAGTCAAGTCTATCCGCACTCCGACGGGTATGATGCGTTCTCTCAGGTCTGCATTTTCTAAAGACGACCAATTATCAGGGCTAAAATCCCATGGCTGGTATAAGATATGTCAGGTTTGTATTATGAATGGATTGTAATTGACGTGCACATTTTGCTATTTGAAGTGTAGCCATTGTTCATAATTCTTTCTCATTTGTGGCAATTTGTACTACCAATCGCGATCGCAGGATGCCTTACTCCAGAAATACGCAGGGCCATTTACACATTGTCGACTTTGGTGCAATGGATCTCACAGAAGGAGATTAAGACGTCCTCTATTGAATCTGTGAGACGGGGAGCAATGGGGACGATTTGTCTCTTTGAGAAATACTTACCTACCAGCATGCTCACGATACAAATCCACCTTCTTGTGCATCGTGTAGATGAAGTGGAGATTGTTGGACATGTCCATACATGATGGATGTTCTTCTTGGAGCACTTCATGAAAACCCTGAAAGGCTTTGTGTGACAATGAGCTCGGCCAGAAGGTAGCATGGCTGAAGGTTGGTTGGTGTCTGATGCACTAGTGCATATTTCACAATGACTACCAATGGTGGATCCAGACAACAAAATGCTATGGTCACTGAAGGACTATGATAGACTGACCGAAGATGTGGTGGTTGGAAATGGGATAGAAAAAAGAATGGATGCTACAATGGAGGATAAGATGAATTGTTTTTGTATGTTGCACCATGCCTCTATGGAGACATGGCTTGCCAAGTACCAGATCGCTAGGCAAGATCGAGAGGAAGAGCGATTTGAATTTTGACGTAGTATGCGCCATCGACCGATTCAATATCCGGAGGGCATGGAAGAGATTTCACGGTTCATGTCAACGCGATGGTTGCATGGAGCTTTGACTGCAGTGTCTCGCGAAGAGACAGAGTTTTCAATGGAGGAGTGGAAATTCTCGAGGGGATGTAGTCCAAAGGTGATGACGTGTTTAGGATTTGTTGTATCTATATTTTATATGCGACAACTAATTTGAGTGTTTCAATGTACAGTACAAAATATATAGTGCAGCATGGTCATGCGAATGGCATTTTTGCATGGAACGTATTGACAAAATGTGCTCCACAATGGACTATGGTATCATGGCAAGGTTTGAGCAAGAGAGCCAATGACGAGCAACAGATCCAAACATGGTTATAGATGAGATGGAGTATTTTGGGAACTTGCAAAGTATTGTTAGGTGGATTATCGTAGCTTCTCCATGATACTATTCGATGTGCAATGGTTCAAATTGGTACTTGAAGAAGCTGGAGCAACAGTTCAACAAGGTTAATCTGGATTTCTCGAAATAGATTCCGAAAAAAAATGGACGGATTTGCGCGACACCTTTGTGTTGCTGGCCCATTATGAACAGGTGTATGAACTCATTTGTTTGTTAATTGTATTACGACATGGTACATGTCACAATAGTTTAATCTCTCTTGTACGTGTTTGTGAATAGATAATCTTCTATCCAAACCCCCGACAACCTCGATGGTGGTATGTTATACCTTCAGCTTGTTGAAGTGCGAGAGTATATGATCAAAGCAATGTTCTGAGCATAGATGAGGACAATATGCAAATAGAGGGGTCGATATTGCAAGGGTGGAGGCTACCGAAAGCTTGGAGCATGTAGAGGAGCCAGCATCGACTAACAATGATGGAAATACATGAGGGTTGAGAACGAGGTGGACTCATCCTTTTGTGGTGACATGTCTATCGACCTTCTAGTGTATGCGGAGTTGTGTCAGGAGATTGACATGGGACCATAGGATACTTCATACTTGGAGTATCCACTTACTCAATTCGTTGACTAATTGCTTATAAGGGTACATAAGATATGCATTTTAAGTGAGATTATTTTTTTGGGACTTATATTACCGTGCTTTACATGATTTAAATTGATTATGTTAACATCATTTTTTGTCTGTGTAGGTGAATTTTTCAGAATGAGTCAAGGGATGAGCGATGAGGAGTTGCAGGATATCTTCACGCGCATGTCTCTAGATCAGATGGTGAGATTCAGAGACATGGCGGACCAGGAGCTATCTCGGATATCGTCAGGCCGCTCTACTAGATCTACTTTGGCGTGATCAGATGCTTCAGCTTCGAGCAGACGAGATCAACGTTCCAGACCTGGGCCAGAGGGAGGGAGTGCTTCAGGGTCAGGGGGATGCTGTAGAGATATAGAGGTAGTAAGCCCGTGGTCAGTACGGGATACAAGTGCGACTCCTCTCTCTTGTGGCGATTCTAGGGAGCCTGGCTCAGATGATTGCTGTGGAGGCACGGATGCGGTGCCTCCGTCTCATCGTTCTGTTGGAGTTGGGTCACCTCCAGTATTTGTCACACGTGTGGGGACATTTACTCCAGTTTTAGCCGTCTGCAGCAGGTGGCACCCCTATGAGTGCGACAACGATAGATACTACTCCGGTCGGTACACCGGATGTACAGGGGTCTCCTAGATATGCCCAGGAGCGTGGACGTAGGTAGGAAAGGACCCATCTTAGGCATAACCCAGAGGGATATGCCTATCTTGTCGATGATGGGTCAGGAGCCATCATCATGAATGATGAGGGGAGGAGGGTGATGGCTTGCATGAGAGAGTTGTGCCAACAAGTTTTTCAGCATAATGTCTTAGATCATTGGAAAAATATACCGGAGGGGAGCAAGGACTACATAGTAGCATCCTTGCATGAGGAGTTTCCGGTTTCATTCACAACATATAGATTTTCTATGGGCTGGATAATGGACTACATGCGTGCATATATGTCACACAGACGATCGGACGCACGCAAGGCACTCAAGAGTGGGGTTGCAAAGTCCGAGTGGCTAGACGCGAACGACTAGCGCTGACTAAGGGAGGAGGCTACAGATTCTCTAGGATGTTGGAGTCAGCAGCGCAAGACGGCGAGGGCATGACTAGAGGCCGGAGTGGTCCATTATCTTGGAAATGGTAGCATAGGACATATTTGGAGGACTTTGTAAGTTTTTCTTTTGTTTTGCTTACTTATTTTTTTGCAATATCCTTTATACTGGCAATTATATTTCTAACAGTTAGTATTTTGTTTTCTTTGTAGCACTCCATTACAAATCGTGATCCAACCAACCTTGAGACTCGATATGCAGAGAGACACGGTCTCACTACATTGATCGACTGATTGTATAGACGCGGCGGCCCTGTAAGTCACTCATCTTTCTTATCCGTAGTTACCATGTTTAATTAGAATGCATTATTGTATGGTGGACTGATATGTAGTTGTTTCTTTTTTTGCAAAGTCCATTCGATGCTCCTTTACGGTGGGATGAGCTTTCGGATGGTGAGGATATGTAGCTCGCCCTTGAATCCTTGGAGCTTACACACCCTTCTTTTTTGGTCACCTGATCTGTGTAGACATTTTCTATGTAGTAGTGATATCTTGTCATGATTATACCAGTCACTTTCATTATGCAATCATGTATTTATTTCATATATTAGTATTATGATTTAAGTACACTTTGTTTTTGTTTACACGAGCATTGTACACAGTGCAGAAACTATTTTGTATGGCCCAAATAAAGCACACAATGCTATTTTTTTTCCCTTGTTACCATTGCTATTAGCGTTGTAAATTTACCTACACGCGTCGTTATTGGCATCGTAGAGTGTCGGTATCAGCGTTGCTATTTGCATTGGTATCAGCGTCGCAAATGGTATCAGCGTTGCGATGCTAATACCGATGCAAATAGTGATGCTAATACCGACGTTGATACCAACTGTTCTATGGCGTCGCCAATAACGATGCTTTTTGCGACAACGAAGGCAAATTTTATTATTTACATTTTCATCGCTTTTAACATCGGTATAAGGCCTATATCTTGTAGTGAATTTAATATGAGTACACACTCTAAACTCATAAACGTCCATTAATTTAAATATGTATTTTGCAGAATCACCCACTTGCACATTAAATTAACAAGACGCTCGAAAAGAATAGATATCCCCCATCGACTTTTCGCACAAGGAATCCACCTTGTGTATGAGCCTTGGCAAATATAATTTTACGGAATCCACTGCAAAACCTCACGGAATCCATCGCGGAATATGCCTCCTGGCATCATATCCCCAGGGTGGGATAGCAATTGTCCTCAATTGCTATTAGCTCAATGTGGAGCGAGCAGTGACGGGTAAGCATTTAGGTCATGAGCGTGCATCCATTGAGCCTCTTCAACAGGATGATTTTTAAATTTCATCAAATATCTAGAATATCTACGGCTAGTTCTAGTGGTCATAAAGTCGATATCTAAAATACTCTTAGGTCAAGGATTTCAGTTTCTTCTTCTAACAAAGGAGGATTTTCATAAATAGGGTGGACAGGTAATTGGCCTTTGAAAGGTCATAACAAACTGATATGAAAAGTGTTGTGTATTTTCCAATGTTGGGGTAGTTCTACTTTAAAGGCATTGTCATTGATTTTGTGAATGATTTTGAAAGCTCCATAGAATCTAGGAGCTAACTTTACAACAAGGGGTTTCTCAACACTTTGTAGTCTTTACTTTTCAATTCGTAACTAAACATAATTATCAATTGTAAAATTCATAGCTTTTCTTTTCTTGTTTGCTTGTTTAGTATATGATTGCTGGGCTTTCGCAATCATATCTTTAACTTCATAAAAAATAGTAGCATGCATGTGAGCAATATCATCAGCAGCTTTAACTTTGTTCGATAATGAAGTAAGATATGTAGGCAATCTATATCCATAAATGATTTCAAAAGGTACTTTTCGTGTTGCTTTATGTGGTGTGTGATTGTATGCAAACTGAAGTAAATGCAAGTGTGTATCCCAGGTTCGTGGTTTTGAAATTGTGTATGCATGTAAAAGATCCAAGACTGTGCTATTTGTAGCTTCTGTTTGTCCATCCTTTGGTGCACAAATTGGATACTGTATACGTATGTAGCGAGCATCGGAAGGTTCCCAAGAACAAAGAACTCTACTTTTTGCTCAAAATCCAAGAGAGAAGACTTGCACAACATGAAGTAAGAAGACCAATTGGGTACAATCTTTCCACATGCCTTGTGTGAGAGCTCTACAAAGCATGTATTTAATATATTATTCATCTCTAAGCTAAAAAATAACCCAAATTTACAATTAGCATGCTTTAGCTTTTGTGTTTACTTTTGTCCAAATAAAGAATAAAGAGGTTGGGCGTCCCAAGTGTCAGACTGTGTCCAAATACAATGACTAATAATGAATATTTAAATCGTGTGTCCATGTGCATACAAAATAATAAATATATATCAAGCACTTTAATAAATAAGCACGTCAAAATAAATATTGGCGCCACGCCTAAGATGCACGCCCATAAAAAATAATAATTTCTTCTAAATAACTTGAATACACGCTATCGCCCAGTGCTTTCCAGTGCCACCACCACCTGCTCTACACATCAACTGAAGCATTCGCAATTGTTAGAAAATAATAAAGTTAAACCGACAAAAGTGAATACCTAGCAGTCCTCAACTACAAAATAAATAAATAGGTTGGAACTCTGTCCTAACCTTAAATTTAATACAAGTGTGCACTCTAGACTCATAAAGGTCCATTAATTTAAATATATATTTTGTGAAATCACCCGCTATGGAATCACCCACTTGCATATTAAATTAACAAGATGCTCGAAAAGGACAAGCGTCCCCATGGACTTTTTGCACAAGGAATCCACCTTGTGTACGAGCCCCGCTAAATATAATTTTACGGAATCCACTGCAAAACCTCACAGAATCCACCGTGGAATATGCCTCCTAGCATCATAATCCACCGTGGAATATGCCTCCTGGCATCAACTATATAGTCATTGCTCCAATGGTCCAAGACATTGTGCCTTGAAACTTGTTGGCACAACTCTCTTATGCAAGACATCACTCTTCTCCCCTCATCATTTATGATCATTATAGATGAATATTATCAATTCTTCTTTGGCTCCAAAGATTCTATTGTTTTCCATTCTTTCTTTTCTTCTAAAGAGTGTCATTTCCTTCATTTTTTAGCCTATTGCAGTGCCTATTGATGACAATTTTCCTCCTTTGCACACCAAAACTAAGAGTTCTCGAGAGAATACCAAAGAAACATGGAAACCAAATTAGCATACTCAAACTTCCGCATCTAGACTAGCCGTGTACGTGTAATCAAAATTGAAATTTTGAAAACTACACTCCATGTTTCTACACGAAATCACTTCCCTTCTCGCAAACATTTTAGGCCTTGATCATCTAAGCCTAATTTTAGCATCACCACACCCTACTACCATATCTGTAATAAGTTCAGACATGCATCCAAAGCCTGTTGGCATCATTCCAAAGGCCGTCCAAATGGGCATAAGGCTCAAGAAAATTGTGCCTCGGCATTCGAATCATCTAATAGTGAATTGGATGAAGCATATACTACAAGCACTTCTCCATTAGATTCCTCCGATGGTGATGATGCTTTGCTAGCTTTTATGGCATCAAGTGATCCTTAGGTCCTCTCCCCATATACATGGATCCTAGATCTAGGGGCCTTATCACCAATAAAGAATATCTTAGTAACTACAAAGATCTAGATACACCATGAAATATAAGATTTTGAGACAATAGCACCCTTATAGCAATTGGCATAGATGATGCCAAAATAGAGTTAACCGATGACAAAGTTGTCCTTATTAAGGACATTTATTATTGTCCAAATTTACCCAAAAACCTTCTTTCCGTCAATAAACTCACTAGCGAAAGTACACCTAGAATTTCATCACACTCACTGCCTCATAAATCATACATTACCTAATGGCCAACTTTATTTCGACCCTTATCCAAATTTTGGTTGCTTATATCTCTTACGTCGAAGTCACCCATCTCACAAATCTTGTAGTGCCACATATTTCAATTAGATTAATTATTCCACTCTTTTATGGAACTATTGCTTAGGACATTTAAATCTGGCCACAATGAAATATATTCAAAATCACAAGTCAGCCCATAATTATACTTTACTACGTAATTGTGATCTAGCATTGTGTGAAGGTTGTCTTTTTGGAAAGATGGCCAATAAAAAATATCCTGTTACTCGTAACCACACAACCCACCCATTACACCTTATTCATTTAGATTTATGTGGCCCTATGACTATTCGCTCACTTAGCCGCAATAGGTATTTTATAACCTTCATTGATGATTATATCCGTTTTACCAGAGTTACTTTTATAAACAACAAAGGTAGCTCCACAATCTTACAACAATTTAAGTATTACCAATCCTATGTGGAAAAAAGTATTACCAATCGTATGTGGAAAAACAAAAATACATGAAAATGTAAGCACTCCAATCCAATAATGGAAGAGAATACGTTTCAAATTTATTTAAAACTTACTGCAAGGAGCAAGGCATACAACAATGACTGACAATCTCTGGCCAGATACACACCGAGCTGCGGACGGACGTAGGGTGAAAAAAGAACCGTCCATTGCCCTACGTGTCGAAAGGCCATTGGGCCCGATTTTTGCAAGTGGCGGACACTTCTAGGCGGGGGATCTTCCCCGTCCCGAAATTCGGGCGCGCCCCATGAACAAGACGACAGCACCTTTTTCCAAAAAGTAACCTGAGGGACTAACAAGAATTGAACCCCCACCAATCTCCTCACACCCTTCAATCATTACCAATGGGCCAACCTTCTTTTCGTGAACTTCATGGGCATAGTTTAGTGTGTAAACAACGTAATGGACAACTTGTACCCCCTGTCCGTCCATAGCCCGGTGTGTAACCGGCCTCTGAAAACCCTAAACAAAATGGTATTGTTGAGCGTAAAAATAGAACTCTCATGAATTCAGCGCACATATCCAGAACCGTATTTACACACATAGTGTTAAAACTATTCCCTATACCTTATGGTTTAATAAGCAGCCCAACTACGATTCGTTGCGCATATTCGGGTCACTACTGTCACATCTGCCATGATCACTCCCATCGTGACATGTCACATTCAATCTTCGAAGCCTTATCACGGTGACCTGTCACTTCCTCGGACTTCCTCGTCTACAGCTTCTCCCAGTATCACGCTTTCCATGTGCCCTCTTGCCATCCAACACATGTCTCCCGTGGAAGTCTTATTACGACCAGCTCCTTCTCCCGTCATGCACCTTTCGTCTTCTCTTCCTGCGCCTTGTACGCGATCTCAATTCTAGCATTCTCAATGTGCCCTTCTCCTCATTCTAGCACTCTCGATCCAATTGTCCCGTCCTCTCCCAAAACCACCCCCCAGAGGACTCGTCCCTTTTCCGGTCTCTATTCATATGTTCGCCATCTAAGTGCCCTTTGTGCCTCATTAGAGCTCAACTCTGCTCACATGGCTCTCATGGCCGATGACTAATCCTCAGCTTCCCAAGGTTTTTCATGCGATGACACACCTCTTGAGGCCGATCCTGTTGATGTGGGATCTGCCTTGCGAGGCCCTGAGGCCTCTCATTGGCAAGCTGCCATGGACGCAGAGATTCATTCTCTTCATCAAAATGGTACGTGGACATTGCTACCGTGCCCGGGCGCTGATCGACAAGCTACTTCCTGTAAGTGGATTTTGAGGTGTAAGCTTCATCCAGATGGATCAGTCGTGCGCTATAAAGCGCGTCTAGTTGTAGCGCATCTAGTTGCTCGAGGTTTTAGCCAAATCCTTGGCCTCGATTATACAGACACCTTCTCGCCAGTTCTCTGTTAATGGCTTCTATACACATTCTTTTTGCTTTATCTGTTGCGTTGGATCTCGAGATGCATCACCTCGATGTGCAAACTGTGTTCCTTCATGGAGATCTACCTGAAGACATCTATATGGAGCAACCCCCTTATTATACTTCATCAACGCAACCTGAGTACGTTTGCAAGCTTCATCGATCTCTTTACGGACTCAAGCAATCTCCTCACCTGTGGTTCCAACGGTTCAATACACTTATGCTCCAACATGGGTACACACATCTCCTCTCAGAACCCAACATTTATATACGACACACTTCTCATTGCTTTCTAATTGTTACATAATATGTGGATGATATTCCCGTTATTGGTTCTCATTCCTTTCTAATTGTTACATTATATGTGGATGATATTCCCGTTATTGGTTCTGGTGTGTCTGTTCTTAATCATGCCAAACGTGAACTTGCTTCAGCCTTTGCTATAACCGATCTAGGTCCTCTAACCTATTTTCTAGGTCTTCATGTTATTCGTGATCATCAGAATGGGACATCGTATTTGCATCAGTCTAAATATTTTGATTCCTTATTGAAAGATTTTGGTTTTCATTACATTAAACCTTCGCCTACTCCATTAGCTACCAATTGTAAATTGTTTGGTAATGACTGTATCCAATCCTCGGGATAAAGGTTACATGTCTCAATTTCCTTATCGTCCTCTTATAGGAAAATTTTGCTACTTAGTGTATGGCACCCGTATTGATCTTTGTCATAGTACCAATTATTTATCTCGTTTTATGCATAATCCTGGCATGTCTTATTGGAAAGCCCTTAAGCGCAATGCCTGTCATCTTCAATATACCCGAAATTACGGCATTGTGTATTCCCACTCTCAATCGGACGATCCTCTCACCGCTCTCCTTGGATGGTCGGATTCCAATTGGGGGGGGGGGGGGGGGGCGCGACTTGATACTCGACGGCGGTCTACTGCTGGGTTTACTTTTCTCTTGGTAGGAGGAGCTGTCACGTGGCAATCAAGAAAGCAAACTTCTGTTACCCTATCATTGGCTGAAGCAGAATATGTAGTCGTCGTCCCTTGCTGCTAAAAGGACTGTGGATACAAGTGCTCCTTGAAGAATTGAAGCTGATTCCAAGACCACAATTAAAGATTATGTGTGACAATTAGTCATGTATATACTTGGCCAGCAATCCGAAGCATTCAGAAAAGACAGCATGTCGACCTCAAGTATCATTTCATTCGAGAAATGATTGAAGAAAAGAAGCTAGTGTTGGAATACACTCCAACCTCAACTATGTGGGCTGACTTCTTGACAAAGCCATTGAGTGTAGAAAAATTTGAAGAATGCTGCAAACACCTTGGCTTAATTTGTGTCGTCAATGGTGCTCATATTAAAGGGCCGTGACGAAATTAATGTAACACACGCAATTGACATAATTGTAAATAACCACGTAAAATACAATTAACCAAACAGTTTGACGAAACGTCAACCTTCAGCCCAAAAGGGCGATCATCTTCTCATGTCATAAACATACGATGAATTAATGAAATGATACATTCGCTGCCTCTGTATTCTCTCGTGAGAGAGCCTGTGTTCTATTACTGCATATGCGGGGTGGTAGTTTCTTGATCAGATCATGGCCGCATAGATTCAAGCAACAGTGAGCCGTTTAGAGTCCAGGAAAGGCGACTGCATCCTGATAGTCATCATCGTGGAGGCTACGGCTGTTGCACCAGTGTGTTGTGATCAAGGCGACCATTTTGAAAAGTCCATAGGGTGGTGGGTCGACTACAGAAGCTGGCGTACATTGCACGTGGTCATATGCTAATATGGTGGTGGTGGTGGTGTTTGAAATCGACAATGACAACTCTGGAGAAAGTGGCCATTCATCTAGTAGAAGCCGTTGGTATGCAACACATTGTCTGCTACATTTGATGTGATAACTAGAAGTGATTCGACTTTAGAGCTCCTATCTGGATATTTCAATTACTGAGGTTGTCTCTCCCAAGATAATAAAAAAAATTGCAGAATAAGTTCATGCTAATATTGAGCTTGCTTGTTTGCCAATATAAAGTAAATTTGTATTTTGATAAGTTGCAAGTGTTTTCTGAATTTGGTCATCATAAAAAGATTTGAGCGTGTAGGTACTTCCTTTTCTCATCTTGAATCACATAAAGCATGATAGTCTCCATTTGTGAGATGGAGTACTTGCTTGAATGGTTATTGATGTTTTGAGATTGAGAAGAAGTTGTGCATAGTATCGAGTTCGCTTGTAAGTGAAGAGAATTTGGTCGAAATTATAGACATCTTATTGTGAATGATGGAAGTGGTTTAGCTATCTAATATTGAGAAAACTTTCATTGAGAGAAGATCATTGTTTAGAAATGATCATTTGTGCTCACATTTAGAGATATGGTTCTTGGGTTTGAGCTTTTCCACTTTGTTGTGGGATTGTCCCTTTTAAGTTTTAATTCGTTATGTGGTGATGAGTTTGGTAGCCTTAGTGTTGTCTAGACAATGATTTCTAATGAATAATCATGGTACTCCTGTATTCAAACAAGAGTGGTGGTCATCATGTACCCTAACATTCTTAGTGATAATGTAGTTTTGGTCAAGTAGCAATGATGGTCAGCCACTCATGACATGCAATTGTGATTAGGATGACTCATTATACTCATGGTCAATAAAAGATCCTACAATCTTAGCGATTTGGGGCACAAAGAACCCCACTACGGCAAGACAAGCATAATCATAGTAAATGATGGAGGTTTTTTAAGGTTTCTCCTATACTAGTGATTAGGTTGTGAGCATGAAAAGAATGAGTTCATGGTTAAGGCTAGACTAGTGTGTGCAAGCATTTTTTGGTTGTTGCAAGAGACCGAGCTATCCTAATTTTGTCGAATCTTCTTCCTCTATAGGTTGTGGATTGTAGGTGAGTGCAAGAGAAGATGAGATCAATAGAGAAGATGGTGGTTGATCATGAGCTAATCAAAAGATCTCTTGGCTATGGAGAGATGAAGAAAAGATGGAGGGGATAGATTTCCTATTTAATTTAAGCTTCCATGGTACATGTAAATAAGAGATGGATTTGAGGCTAATATTAAAGGCATGATGTATATATGATGTATACCTTGCCAATGCAGATCTTGATCTCTTCTCCTCACTTTCATTGCTTCATGGATATGGATTTACTATTTCCTAGAACTTCCTCTCTCACCCTGCTTCTCTACACGTTCTCTCAACTTCTCTCGTCATTACCTGACACCCAACACACTAAGACTAGTACTCTAAAGGTAACCCATATTGTGATTGTGTATCTCTACCACCAATGATAGCCTTCATCAACAATTCCACCACTATTTGACTCCCAAGATCTCCACCGCTACTTGATATCAGGGGTAAAGGCACCTATGCCTAAGTACCAGTGTATTCATTATACTAATAATATCCACACACCTATACACTATAGGTGGTGGTCGCCCATCACTGTCACTTCATTCTTTATTCTTTTAGTGACATTTGAATAAGGAAAGGGCCAGTCACACTGGTGTGCAAATTGGATGCTGGATGCATATGTAGTGAGCGTCGAAAGGTTCCCCAGAACAAAAGAACTTTACTTAAGCTTAAAAAGCATGAAATAATATTTGCACGACATGAAGAAAAGACAAATTGGGTATAATCTCCCCCCACGCCTTGTGTGAGCGCTTCACAAGGTATGCATTTATACATTTATTTATCTCAAAGCTAAAAAATAGCCCAATTTTACAATTAGCATGCTTTACACTACAAGATATAGGCCTTATATCGACGTTAAAAGTGACGAAAATGTAAATAAAGAAATTTGCCCCCGTCGGTCACAAAAAGCATTGTTATTGGCGACACCATAGAACAATCGGTATTAGCATCCTTATCAATGTCGCTATTTGATACTGATGCAAATAATTACACTGATAATGATGCTTTGCGATGCTAATAACGACACTAATAATGACGTGTGTAGGTAAATAATTACAACACTAATAGTGACGGTAACAGGAAATTATTTTTTTTTGTGGCAGGGCAGCTTATGCTATATGTGGGCCATACAAAATAGTTTCTGCACTGTGTACAATGCTCGTGTAAATAAAGACAAAGTGTACTTAAATCATAACACTGATACATGAAATAAATACATGATCGCATAATAAAAATGACTGGTACAATCATGGCAAGATATCATTATTACATAGAAAATGTCTACACAGATCAGGTGACCAAAAAAGAAGGGTGTGTGAGCCTTAGGGATCCAAGGGCGAGCTATAGATCCTCGCCATCCGAAAGCTTGTCCCGCCGCAAAGGAGCATCAAACGGACTATGCAAAAAAAGAAACTACACATCAATTCACCATACAATAATGCATTCTAGTTAAACATAGTAACTACAGACAAGAAAGATGAGTGACTTACAGGGCCACCGCATCTATACAATGAGTCGATCAATGCAGTGAGATCGTGCCTCTCTGCATATTGAGTCTCAAGGCTGGTCGGATCGCGATTTGTAATGGAGTGCTGCAAAGGAAACAAAATACTAACTGTTAGAAACACGATTGTCAGTACAAAGGATATTGCAAAAAAAAAAGCAAGCAAAACAAAAGAAAAACTTGCAAAGTCCTCCAAATATGTCCTGTGGCGGCCACTCCCAAGATGATGGACCACTTCGGCCTCTAGTCGTGCCCTTGCTGCCTCACGCTGCTGACTCTAATGTCCTGGAGAATTTGTAGCCAATTGTTCATGTCTAGCCACTTGGTCTTTGCAGCCCCACTCTTGAATGCCTTGTGTGCGTCCGATCGTCTGTGTGACATATATGCATGCATGCACTCCATCATCCAGCCCGTAGCATGGAGCCACATTGACTCTACCTTCCTAGGATTTGTACGAGAGCCAAGGAATCTTCGGCTCGGTCTCGCAATGCATGGTGTGAACCCATTCGATCTACGCTCAACTTCTTATAGTGTGTGGCCTATAGTCCTTGTCAACTACAACATCCCTCCATGGCTTTCTACGAAGAAAGCACATCTCATCCTTAGCTTGCTCGTCCCAGGCCACTACAAAGTAAAAAATATGGACATGTATCTTCGTCCATTAGTCGATGAGCTTAAGATTTTGTGGGAGGAGGGGGTCATTGTGCAAGATATGAGCAGGCGCGATGGTCGGCGGTCAGCCAATATTCGAGCCATTCTCATGTGGACGATGCATGACTTTCCGAAATTGGGAGAGTGCTCAGGTGATCAGGTCTCCGTTCTCGCTGGTAATATCTATATTTTATCTGATTCAATCAAGTATTCACTAGGTCGTAGTGTTGGAACAGGTCTGGTTACCTCAGGTTATCATGCATATCCATTGTGCGGGCCACAATTAGACTCCCGAAGGTCACGAACCATGAAGAAGATGGTATATCAAGGACACGTTGCTTTCTTGCCGGAGGATCATGAACTCAAGGAAGGTTTCCTTGGACGAGCTCTAACACGTATGAACGTCACAAGCTGGTACGAGGTGAAAATGATCCACGCGGAATCACATCCAAATGGAATGCGGTGGTTCTCAATTTTCTATGAGTTGCCATATTGGACCCACTTACAGGTCAACCACTTGTTGGATCCCATGCATATTTTCAAGAATATGGGCGGCTTGTTATGGGACCACATCACAGGAAAGAGAGACACTATAGGGGCACGAATGGATTTGAAGGAGGTAGGTAAGATGGAGACGCTTTGGCTGCAGTCGAGTATTGATGGTCGCGTGCAGCTTCCTCGTGCTCCTTGGGTTTTGTCCACTAAAGAAGAGTGCATTGTGAAGCAAGTAATCAAGTCTATCCGCACTCCGACAGGTATGATGTGTTCTCTCAGGTCCGCATTTTCTAAAGACGACCAATTATCAAGGCTAAAATCCTATGATTGGCATAAGATATGTTAGGTTTGTACTACGAATGGATTGTAATTAGTGTGGGAATTTTGCTATTTGGAATGTGGCCATTATTCATAATGCTTTCTCATTTGTGGCAATTTGTACTACCGATCGTGATCGTAGGATGTCTTACTCCAAAAATTCGTGGGGCCATTTACAAGTTGTCGACTTTAGTGCAATGGATCTCACAGAAGGAGATTAAGAAGTCCTCTATTGAATCCGCAAGGTGGGGAGCAGTGGAGACAGTCTGTCTCTTTGAGAAATACCTACCCACCAGCATGCTCACGATACAAATCCACCTTCTTGTGCATCTTGTGGATAAAGTGGAGATTGCTGGACCTGTCCATACGCGATGGATGTTCTTCTTGGAGCACTTCATGAAAACCCTGAAAGGCTTTGTGCGACAACGAGCTCGGCCAGAAGGTAGCATGGCCAAAGGTTGGTTGGTATCTGAGGCGCTAGTGCATATTTCACAATGGCTACCAACGGTGGAACCAAACAATGAAATGCTATGGTCGCTAAAGGACGATGATAGATTGACTGGAGATGTGGTGGTTGGAAATGGGGTAGAAAAAAGAATGGATGCCTCAATGGAAGAGAAGGTGAATTGCTTTTGTATGTTGCACCATGCCTCTATGGAGATGTGGCTTGCCAAATACCAGATCACTAGGCAAGATCGAGAGGAAACACGAGCTGAATTTCGACGTAGTATGCGTCATCGACCGATTCGATATCCCAAAGGCATGCAGGAGATACCGCGGTTTATGTCAACGCGATGATTGCATGGAGCCTTGACCGTAGCATCTCACAAAGGGACAGAGGTCTCAATGGAGGAGTGGGAATTCTCGAGGAGATGTAGTCCAAAGGTGATGAGGGGTTTAGAATCTGTCATATCTAAATTTTATATGCGACATCTAATTTGAGTGTTTCAATGTACAATACAAAATATATAGTGCATCGTGGTCGCGCGGACGACATTTTCGCGTAGAGCGTATTGATAAAATGCGCTCCACAATGGATTGTGGTGTCATGCCAAGGTTCGAGCAAGAGAGCCGGCGACGAGCAACGGATCCAAACACGGTTGTGGATGAGATGGAGTATTTTGAAAACTTGCAAAGTATTATTATGGTGGATTACTGTAGCTTCTCCATGATACTATTCGATGTGCAGTGGTTCAAAGTGGTACTTGGAGGAGCTGAAGCAACAGTTCGACAAGGTCCATCTAGATTTCTCAAAATAGATTCTGAAAAAAATGGATAGATTTGTGCGACACCTTTGTGTTGCCGGCCCATTGTAAATAGGTGCATGGAGTCATTTTCTTGCTAATTGTATTACGACATGGTTTATATCACAATGATTTGAACTCTCTTGTACATATTTATGAACAGGTAATCTTCTATCCAAACCCTCGACAACCTCGATGGTGGTATGTTATACGTTCAACTCCCCGAAGTGCGAGAGTATATGATCAAAGCAATGTTCCGAGCATAGATAAAGATAATATGCAAATAGAGGGGTCGATATTGCAAGGGGTGGAGGCCACCGAAAGCTTGGAGCCAACATCGGCTAACAATGATGGAAATATAGGAGTCCAAGAATTCTTTGAGAACGAGGTGGACTCATTCTTTTGTGGTGACATGTCTATCGACCTTCTAGTTGTATGCGGAGTTGCATCAAGAGATTAACATGGGACCATAGGATACTTCATACTTGGAGCATCCACTTACTCAATTCGTTGACCAATTGCTTATAAGGGTATATAAGATATGCATTTTAAGTGAGTTTTTTTAAAAATGATTTATATTTCTATGCTTTGTATGATTTAAATTAATTATTCTAACATCATTTTTTGTCTGTGCAGGTGACATTTTCAGGATGAGTCGAGGGATGAGCGATAAGGAGTTACAGGACATCTTCGCACGCATGTCTCCAGACCAGATCACTAGATTCAGAGAGATGGCAGACCACGAGCTATCTCGTTCTTCGTCAGGGCGCTCTGCCAGATCTGCTTCAGCGCGATCGGATGCTTCGGCTTCGAGTAGACGATCTCGATGCTCACGACTTGGGCCAGAGGGAGGGAGTGCATCGGGATCAGGGGGATACTGCAGAGATACAGAGGCAGTGAGTCCGTGGTCGACACGGGATACAGGTGCGACTCCTCGCTCTCGTGGCTCAGGTGGATGCTGTGGAGACACGGACGCGATGTCTCTGTCTCGTCCTTCAGCTGGAGCTGTGTCACCTCCAGGATTTGTCACCTGTGGGGACATCTACTCCAGTTACTCCAGCTTTTGTGCAACCGTCAGCAGGTGGCACCCCTTTGGGTACCACTCCAAGAGAGATTACCCCCGTCGATACACTGGATGCAGAGGGGTCTTCTGGATATGCCCAGAAGCGTGGACGTAGATGGGAGAGGACCCATCTTAGGCATATTCCTAGGGGTTATGGATATCCGGTCGATAGTAGGTCAGGAGCCATCATCATGAATGATGAGGGGAGGAGGGTGATGGCTCGCATGAGAGAGTTGTGCCAACAAGTTTTTTGGCACAACGTGTTGGATCATTGGAAGAACATAGTGGAGGGGAGCAAGGACTACATAGTAGCATCCTTGCACGAGGAGTTTCCAGTGCCAGCCACAGTAGATAGATTCTCTACGGGCTGAATGATGGATTGCATGCGTGCATACATGTCACATAGACGATCCGACGCACGCAAGGCAATCAAAAGTGGGGTTGCAAAGCCCGAGTGGTTAGATGCAGACGACTGGACGCGCTGACTGAGGGAGGAGGGTACAGATTCTCCAGGACATTGGAGTCAGCAGTGCGAGGCAGCGAGGGCATGACTCGAGGCTAGAGTGGTCCATCATTTTGGGAGTGGCAGCCACCACAGGACATATTTGGAGGACTTTGTAAGTTTTTCTTTTGTTTTTCTTGTTTATTTTTTTGAAATATTCTTTGTACTGACAATCATATTTCTAACAGTTAGTATTTTATTTTCTTTGTAGCACTCCATTACAAATCGTGATCCGTCTAGCCTTGAGACTCGATATGTAGAGAAGCACGGTCTCAATGCATTGATCGACTGATTGTATAGATGCGGCGGCCCTGTAAGTCACTCATCTTTCTTGTCCGTAGTTACCATGAGATATTTGAATGCATTATTGTATGGTGGACTCATGTGTTGTTTCTTTTTCTGCAGAGTCTGTTCGATGCTCCTTTGCGGCGGGACAAAGCTTTCAGGGGACGAGGATGCGTAGCTTGCCCTTGGATCCCTGGAGCTCACACACCTTTATTTTTTAGTCGCTTGATCTATGTAGACATGTTCTATGTATTAGTGATATCCTGTCATGATTGTACCAATCGTTTTTTATACAATCATGTATTTATTTCATGTATCAGTTTTATGATTTCAGTATACATTTTTTTGTTTGCAAGCACATTGTACACAATAGTGCATAAACTATTTTGTATGGCTCTCATAAACCACACAATGCTATATGTGGCAGGAAGCTTGCTGCCCTGCCACAAATTTTTTTAAATCCGTGTTACGGTTGCTATTAGCGTCACAAATTTTACTGCTCGCGTCGCTATTGGCGTCGCTATGCACGTCGCAAACCATCGCTATCAGCGGGCAGGATTGATAGCGACGCCAATACCGATGCTGATAGCAACGACCGTCGCTATCAGCGGGCAGGACTGATAGCGACCCCAATACCGACGTTGATAGCGACGGTTTACGACGTGCATAGCGACGCCAATAGCGACGCTGATAGCGATGCCAATACCAACGTTTCTATGGCGTCGTTAATAACGATACTTTTTGCAACGACGGGGGTAAATTTTGTTATTTGTATTTTCGTCGCTTTAAACGTTGGTATAAGGCCTATATCTTGTAGTGAATCCACCGTAAAACCCCATGGAATCCACCGTGGCATGGAATCCACTGTGAAATATGCCTCCTGGCATCAGGGCCATAGTTAGACTCCCGAAGGTCACGAACTATGAAGAAGATGGTATATCAAGGACACACCGCTTTCTTGCCAGAGGGCCATGAACTCAGGGAAGGTTTTCTTGGATGACCTCTAACATGTATGAATGCCCAAAGCTTGTACGAGCTGAAAACGGTCCACGCGGAGTCACATCCAAACGGAATGCGATGGTTCTCAGTTTTCTACAAGTTGCCATATTGGACCCACTTATAGATCAACCACTTGTTGGATCCCATGCATATTTTCAAGAACGTGGGCAGCTTGCTATGGGACCACATCACAGGAAAGAGAGACACTATAGGGGTACGAATGGATTTAAAAGAGGTAGGTAAGATGGAGGCACTTTGGCCACAATAGAGTACTGATGGTCGCGTGCAGCTACCTCGCACTCCTTGGGTTTTATCCACTAAAGAAGAGCGCATTGTGAAGCAAATAGTCAAGTCTATCCGCACTCCTATGGGTATGATGCATTCTCTCAGGTCTGCATTTTCTAAAGACGACCAATTATCAGGGCTAAAATCCCATGATTGGCATAAGATATGTCAAGTTTATACTACGAATGGATTGTAAGTGGCTTACACATTTTGCTATTTGGAGTGTAGTTATTGTTCATAATGCTTTCTCATTTGTGGCAGTTTGTACTACCGATCGCGATCGCAGGATGCCTTACTCCAAAAATACGCGGGGCCATTTATAGGTTTTCGACTTTAGTGCAATGGATCTCACAAAAGAAGATTAAGACGATGATAGACTGACCAGAGATGTGGTGGTTGGAAATGGGGTAGAAAAAAAAATGGATACTGCAATGGAGGAGAAAGTGAATTGCGTTTGTATGTTGCACCATGCCTCTATGGAGACGTGGCTCACCAGGTACCAGCAAGCTAGGCAAGATCGAGAGGAAGTGCGATTTGAATTTCGACGTAGTATGCGCCATCAACCGATTCGATATCCCAAGGGCATGGAGGAGATTCTGCGGTTTATATCAACGCGATGGTTTCATGGAGCTTTGACCGCAACATCTTGTGAAGGCCGTCTCACGAAGGGGCGAAGGTCTCAATCGAGGAGTGGGAATTCTCGAGGGGATGTAGTCCAAAGGTAATGACGAGTTTAGGATTTGTTATATCTATATTTTATATGCGACAACTAATTGAGTGTTTCAATGTATAGTACAAAATATATAGTGCAGCGTGGTTGCGCGGACAACATTTTCGCGTGGAGCATATTGACAAAATGTGCTCCACAATAGATTGTGGTATCATGGCAAGGTTCAAGCAAGAGAGCTAACGACGAGCAACGGATCCAAACACGATTATAGATGAGATAGAGTATTTTGGAAACTTGCAAAGTATTGTTACGGTGGATTACCGTAGCTTCTCCATGATACTATTCGATGTGCAGTGGTTCAAAGTGGTACTTGGAGCTGAAGCAATAGTTCAACGAGGTCCATCTAAATTTCTAAAAATAGATTCTGAAAAAAAATGGACGGATTTACGCGATACCTTTGTGTTGCCGGCCCATTGTGAATAGGTGCATGAACTCATTTGTTTGTTCATTGTATTACGATATGGTACATGTCACAATAGTTAAATCTCTCTTGTACGTGTTTGTGAACAGGTAATCTTCTATCCAAACCCCCGACAACCTTGATGGTGGTATGTTATACCTTCAGCTCCCTGAAGCGCGAGAGTATATGATCAAAGCAATGTTCTGAGCATAGGTAGGACAATATGTAAATAGAGGGGTCGATATTGCAAGGGGTGGAGGCCACCGAAAGCTTGAAGCATATAGAGGAGCCAACATCGGGTAACAATGATGGAAATACAGGAGTCCAAAAATTCTTTGAGAATGAGGTGGATTCATCCTTTTATGGTGACATATCTATCGACCTTCCAGTTTATGCCGAGTTGTATCAAGAGATTGACATGGGACCATAGGATACTTCATACTTGGAGCATCCACTTACTCAATTCATTGACTAATCGCTTATAAGGGTACATAAGATATAAATTTTAGTAAGATCATTTTTTAAAGATTTATATTACCATGCTTTGTATGATTTAAATTGATTATACTAACATCATTTTTTATCTGTGTAGGTAACCTTTGTGGATACTTAGATCATTAGGATGAGTTGAGGAATGAGCAATGAGGAGTTGTAGGATATCTTCACTCGCATGTCTTTAGATCAGACGGTGAGATTCAGAGACATGGCGGACTAGGAGCTGTCTCAGACATCATCATGCAACTCTATTAGATCTACTTCGGCGCGATCAGATGCTTCAGCTTCGAGCAGATGAGGCCCACGCTCCAGACTTGGGCCAGACGAAGGAAGTGCTTTAGGGTCAAGGGGATACTACAGAGATACGGATACATGTGCCACTTCTCGCTCTCGTGGCAATTCTAGAGAGCGTGGCTCAGGTGGTTGCTCTGGAGGCATGGACTCGGTGTCTCCATCTCGTCGTTCTACTGGAGTTGCATCACCTCCGGGATTTGTCACACCTATGGGGACGTCTACTCTAGTTACTCCGGCTTTTGCTCAGCCGTCCGGTGGCACCCCTATGGGTGCTACTCTGATAGATACTACCACGATTGGTATACCAGATGTATAGGGGTCTCTTGGATATGCCCAGGAGTGTGGTCGTAGGTGGGAGAGGACCCATCTTAGGCATACCCCTCTGGGATATGCCTATCTTACAGATGATAGGTCAAGAGCCATCATCATGAATGATGAGGAGAGGAGGGTGATGACTTGCATTAGCGCACGAATCCGCTGATATTCGTTGAACTCCATCCATGGACCTATTCTGCGCATGCCACATTGTCAAGCTCGCCATGCCAAACGTACGAAACATGTGGTTTATGCGGGGGATGAGCGAAAAGCGTATGAGAACTTTTTGAGGGATGGTTTTCACTTGCAAGTCCTATCGACACCTGTGAGCACCACACTTTGGACATGTCTCCATAGTCTCATATTCTCCTCGAAACAGACAACAATCGTTGATACATGCATGGATGTTATTGTAGTCCATGCCAAGCTTCCGTAAAACATGTCGTGCATCATCACGAGACTCAGGCATGGTATTTACAGGTGGTAATATATGATATTTCAATAACCTAAAAAAAATCATAAAACACCTTGAAAAAGCACAAATTTTTGTAATAATAGTGTTGAAAAAAAAATCAATGAAGCGTATGTACAAGGTACCTGAACAACTCGGTCACACTCGTATCGCTCCACCCGTATTTTTCTTGCACACTTAAGAGTGCAAGCAGTGTCTTCAGCCGAGATACTCGGCACCCATCATATAATGGTATGGATGCTTCCTCTCTAAGCGGATCAGAAGTCTCGACATCCATGGGAATCAATGCATCGATCATTGCCTCCATCTCAGGCTCCAAGATTGTAGGTAGGTCTGGAAGGTTGCCTGTCTCCTCTAGCATTGACGGTATAGATTGGCCTTGCGAGTGGTGGATTGGCTCCTGCACTCCATCCATCGCATACCCACGAACTCTTCTAATTGGCCGCAAAGGGTGCACTCCCCCTTTGGACAAGACATCACCTCCCTGGATAGAAAATTTTCCAACAAGACCCAATCTTATTGTATATGGTATTCAATTAGCTTGCGAGTACAATGCATGATTGATATTAACTTCAAATTACCGTTTGCTGAAAATCCGCAATCGCCAAATCAATGATCTCAGATTGAAACTCGCCAAATCGTCGTACGTGTTCTATAGACAATCGGCATTTTCGTCTAATTGCCAACTTGCATTGAGAGCAAGGACATGGGACACGCTGATTAAGATATGCCTCGCAATCTTGAACAATAGGACCTTCTTTATTTTCCATCTTGTCTACGTTACAACAAACAATTTAATGACTTGTAATACAATTTGGGAAAACGAGGCTCAAATGGATAGCTCTATGGAGATGTATGTCAAGTTGCAAGTTGACCATAAGCTCTTGCTTGAGAGGTTTTAGCCTCTGCAAGAGGTTGAGAAGCAAATTTTGAAAAACATTGAGGTTGATATTGATGCATCCATGGTATTGAAATCTAAACTTCAAGATATAAGAAATGCTTTACTGATTGATGTAAAAAGTGCATGGGACATAGTAGTTGAGAGATTTATTGATGTTATATCTCAGCCATATACCATGCTTAAGGATTTGTTTGTCCCGGTAGATAATTATTCATTATTGTAGAAAAAAAAGGCATTGGTTCATAAGGTTCATGATTTGGAGACTAAATGTTTGGACTTGACTAAAAGATTGGATAATGCCTTAGATCCTAAAAGGAAAAGTGATGAATATGTTACTTCATCATTGCAACAAAAAGATTGGTGATAAGGATGCTATGATTAATGAAGTTCTTAACAAGGTGAATATAGAGTTGAAGGGGATGGAACACGATTCTTCTTTGGGATTTAGTGGTGATCAGTCAATTATTGAGGTGTCTTCTTGTATGGCCATTGTACCTTATATACTTAGCTACGGTCTCTAGGTTATGTACTTTGAGTATCTTAGAGGGGCTCTACTAGGATTACTTATACAACTGCACTAGAGGGCTTTGAGTATAAGTAATCCTAGTCAACAAAATACAACTTTGTCAACAAATCCTAGTTGTATAAGTAATCCTAGGTGCCATTGATGAATATTACTTTCCACTTTGTTTCATCATAGTTCTTTCTTAGTCTCATTTTGTTGACACCTAGGATTACTTATACAACTGCACTAGAGGGCTTTGAGTATCTTAGAGGGGCTCTACTTAATGTTGCTTGCTCAGTGTGGTTTATTAAGGGATGTAAGGCCTTTAGCAAGGTATAACTATATTCTATGTGTTAGTCTTCATGCTACTTAGTTTTCATGCTACATACTACTTAATTGCATACTAGTGGGTTTTGAGTCCTGACTATCCCAGTAATACACTGGGTTGTGCCATGTGTTAGGGCTCAAATTGCATCATCTACCTTAGTACTTGTAAGCATGTAGGTACATGAAATAAATATAAGTATCTTTTCAGTCATGACGAATGAAATATCTTTAGGGCAGTGCCCATGTAGGGTCGATGATGCTTGATTCTACTACTATGTTCTTATTTCCTAGAAATAAGTTATTTGTTCAAGAACGATCGTGTTGAGAGTATTTTGATTCATAATTTTTAGGTGAGTAGTGCTTTGTAAATGATTATGATGTATATCTTATGTCTGCATATTAGTCCTAAAGAATTAATGATCAGTATGTATGTAAATCACTTCAAGAAGTTATATGCAGTAGTAGGAATATTTTAGGCAAAACTAGTGTTTTTGTGTTTCTATTATGGTCTATTGAGGCCATAAAATAAACTAAAGAAAATAATCATCAATTAAAGAGAAATACACGCACACGCACACGCACACACACACATACACACACACACACACACACACACACACACACACACATGCATTAATCATGCATGTGTGTGTGTGTGCGTGTGCGTTTGCGTGTGCATGTGCGTGTGCGTGCACGTGTAGGTGCGTGTGTGTGTGCATGTGTGTGTGTGAAGTAATATCATGAAGTAGCGATATGTGTCAGCGTACACCCTAGTTATGGGATATCAAGATGTCAAGTAAATTCTATATGCTTATGTACACTTACCCATATATTCATATATTCTTTCTAGCACAACATCAATATTGATGGTATAGAAAATTTATGAGTATCATTGAGGATCTCTTAGTCTAATAATAAACCAATCTCAACAATAAGCATCTTAGTAATGTGGTTTTTTTGTCCTAGGTCCATGTATAAAAATTAATGCCATCAATGAAATTTATCAACTTTTATTGTAATGATTGGAAGACATCAAATGCAACAATGTAATACAAGGTTACCATGTCAAAGACAATATCAAATAGTAAAATGTTTGTGCATGTGTGGAGGTGTGTATGTGTGTACCATAGTTATAAAATTTGTTCCAATCAATTATTCTCATAGTCATAACCTTTGAAGAAAATATCCTATGCTCAATTTAAGGGATTCTTCTTCTATGGCAACACTTTTGGGTTCATTTTGATGAAGTACCATAATGACCATTAGCTAGGGGATCATTTTCTTTTAGTTCTTCCGTTGACTAGTTGGCATGATTACTAATTTGGTATGCCTATAAAGTTAATACAAAAAAAAGGAATTATGCATATCACAATTAGTTCCCCTACTTGGACATTATGAAGGATATGACCAATTTTAAGCCATCGTAAAGAGTCAAATGGCTAGTCAAATGAATAGCTTTATGGAGATGTATGTGACCCATGGTCATATCCTAAGTGCACATACATCTCCACATAAATTTATGGAGATGTATGTGGCCACAATATTGATGTATGTCTACTCAAATGGATAGCTTTTGTTCATAAATTGGCCATGTCCATTTGAGTAGACATACATCTCCATAAAGCTATTCATTTGAGTATACATCTCTTTCTCTTTCTCTAGCTCTCTCATTTCCTCCCCCTCTCTCTCCCTCTCCCTCTCTTTCTCTCTCATTTCCTCTCCCTCTCACAATATATCCTAACACTCTCCAAAAGCAAAAGGGAGAGGGAGAGAGAGAATGCACTCTCCCTCCCTCTCCCTCTCTTTCTCTTTCTCTCCCTCTCTCATTTCCTCCCCCTCCCTCTCTTTCTCTTTCTCTTTCTCTTTCGCTCCCTCTCTCTTTCTCTTTCTCTCCCTCCCTCTCCCTCTCCCTCTCCTTCTCTTTCTCTCTCATTTCCTCTCCTAAACAAGCAAAAGAGAAAGTGATTTAAACCCTAAACAAGCAAAAGAAGGAGAGAGGGAGACTCACCGATGAGATATGGTGAGACTGTGGAGCGGCTCCTCTTTGCGATGAAGGCTCCTCCTCTCCTTCGCGAACAATGGTGGAGGCGGCAGCGGCGGCAGTAAGCCTTCTTCCTCTCCCTCTCTCACGATGGTCGCTCTCTCTCTCGCTCTTGCTCTCAAAACACAAAACGTAAAAATGCGAAATAAACCCGCACTTGGTTTCGGCCCCTTTTTTTTCCCTGTGGAGCGTTGCTATTACGCCGGTACCCGCGTTGCTACCCGTCGTCACTATAGGCTTAAATCCTTGTAGTGATTCCATAAACTTTGTTGATCGGGGCTCATACACAAAGTGGATTCTTTGTGCGAGAAGTTGATGGGGACGCTTATCCTTTTTGGGCATTTTATTAATTTAGTGTGGGTGATTCCATAGCGGGTGATTCCATAAAATACATATTAAATTAATAAACGTTTATGAGTTTAGAGTGCGCACTCGTGATAAATTAAGGTTAGGATTGATTTCTAACCAGTTGATTTATTTATGTAGTTGAAGACTGCTTGGTATTCACTTTTGTCAGTTTAATTGTATTATTTTACCAACGATTATGAATGCTTCAGTTGATGTGTAGAGATAGCAGCAGTGGCAAAGGAAAGCATTGGAGGATAGTGTGTATTCGAGTTATCTTTTACATTTTGATGGGCGCATACCTTAGGCATGGCGCCTATATGTTGTCGCGCCTATTTATTAAGGCGTTGGATATTTATTTATTATTTTGTATGCGCATGGACATACGATTATGATATTTGTATTTGGACATTGTATTGGGTATGCTTGACTCTTTGGGCACCTGCCCATTAGCTTTATTTCTATTTTGTACTAAAGCAAACTCAAAAGCCAAAAGCGTGCTATTTTTGTAATTTGGGCTATTATTTGAGCTTGAAGATGATTAATACATAAAATACATGCTTTGTGGAGCGCTCACACAAGGCATGGGGGGAGATTGTACCCAATTGGTCTCTTGTTCATGTCGTGTATGCTTTCTACCTTGAGTTTTGTGCAAAAAGTAGTGTTCTTTTGTTCTTGGGGACCTTCCGGTGTTCACTACACGAGCATACATCATTCGATATGTGCACCAGTGGTATCAAAGCGAAGCTGAGATCGAGAGCTTTCAATCACTACCCATCTTGCACGAAGGCGAAGCTCTTGGAACGATCGGGCTCTACAGTCAGTTTCATCGCGAACGGTCGATACGGGTGGATTCCTGGCGGTCAAGAACCTCTGTCTACAGCCTTTGATGGCGAAGGACCGGCCTGAGGAGGCGGAGGACCACAAGGAAAGCTCCTTCTACAAGTCGTTTTCTTTTCAACAGTCTGACAGTAACTCCATATCCCAAAAGCTTAAAAAGCTTATTTGAAAGTTTAAAAGGCTTAATAGTAAGCTTTAATAAAGCTTACTTAATCAAATTTTTGATCCAGCGGCATCAGTATATACTCGCCGTAAATTTCGAGGCTGAAAACTGCTCCCCCCTAAAATTCGACGTAAGGTTCAGATTAAGCTACAAGCTTAATCAATTAAGCCACAAGTCACTAACTTACAAAGTCTGTCAAGTTCTGTAACTTTTGTTACTCTGCAAGTCACAAAGGTCCATCAAGTTCCTAGAGGTCAAAACTGACTTATTCCAAAAACTCCCATAAGGATTATTCTTGCGCAGAAGCATTGAACTGCAAAGTTGTTCCCTGGAAGACTCTGTTCGCATACATAGACTTGCTGAACAAGTTTCAGCACACACAGAAGGTCATACACAGATTTTACGAAGACTTCAAATTTTGCAACCGCAAAAGTCGAAGACCGTAAAAGCTAAACAAAAATCTATAAGCCTTGTATACCCGACTTTGAGCTACGCTCATCCGTTAATTGGATTTTGAGAGTGTGAGGTCTTTTGAATTTTTACAGGATGACGGAACAAAATATGGACGATTTAATAGCTGAAGGCAATCTTCTTGAACCTACAATGGAACAAAAATTGGATTTAATTATGATGCAGCTGGATGAAGAACAGAGAGCCCGACAAGCCTTGCAAGTTCAATTGGCCAATTTACAATGATCGACTACCGACAAAGATAGACCACAACCCGAAGATCTTATCCGGCAAACCATCGATGCGACTCTCGAAGCTCAATCCATCCGCAAAGAAACAAAGATAAGTAAAAGAAATTTCAAATTCCGTACTTTCAATGGAACTTGAGATGGAAAGATTATTCTTGCATTCATCAGTCAATTTGATGATTACTTTCATGAAGATACATACGCTGAAAAATACAAAATTAAATGTGTCACTAATCATTTAGTGGATCGAGCATCTCTTTGGTGGACCGTGGTTCGTAAGAGCATAGATTGTCCCACTACCTAGGAGATTTTCAAAAAGAAGTTTATGCAGAATTTCCTTCCTCCACAATTCCATGAAAAAGCCATAAAGCAATGGGACCTTCTTGAGCAAAGAGATCGTGAGTCTATTTCCCAGTACACCGAGCGCTTTTGGAATGCCTTACTGCAACTATGCATGCTTGAAGATGTACCTGAAATGACTCACAAGCGCAAGTTTATGTCTAGATTACTTGGGCATTACTACGCTGAAGTCAATATGTTCAAGCTTGCAACCCTTGAAGATGCAATTTCTTTAGGTCATGACACTGAAGACAAGATTCGAGGAAGAGACAAGCGTCCACAACAATTTCAAGCAAATGGTAACTATGGTTCTAAGCAATTCAATTTAAATTTTAGAAGATTCAATCAAAGTCGATTTCCTTCATCATCTTTCCGTAAGTCTTGGACAAAACTACCTCCTTTGCTATCAAATACCAATCAAAACCCTAAGCCATCTTCACAGCCAAATCCTAATATTCCTAGACTTCCTGCCATTGCAAACAATGTATCTAAAGCCAAACCTATAGTGTGTTACAAATGCCATCAACCTGGACATCTAGCAGCCAATTGCCAATCGAAGAAGCCACCTGTCCATATCAACTATCTTGGAGCAATGGAAGATAAAGAATATGAGGAAATACCTGACTTTACGGAAGATGAGGACGACATTACTACTCCTTCGGATACTTTACCAGGTATGCCAACTCCACATTCTTTGTTGACAATGAAATGTTTAGTGCATGGAAAAGAAAAGATTCTTTTGCATGATGATGGTAGTACACATGATTTTATTTCTGCAAAGTTAGTGAAAGAATTGAAATTACAAATTGTTCCTATGCATTATCGCATTAAAGCAACATTCTTAGGCACAAGGTATAATGGAACACAAGAGGTGCATGATTTAGAAATTCAAATTGGTGAATATACTGAAAGAAGGAATTTTCTAGTTGTACCATTACAGTCCAGTGATATTATCCTAGGTATGCCTTGGCGTCATCAGCATAATCCTGACATAGATTATTCCATATATTTAATTAAAATTCATTTTCAAGGCAAACACATTACATTGTATGGTATGCACGCATCCAATAAATTTCCACTGCTTACTCGTACTCAAGCTAAATGTGCATTACGTAAAAATAATAAATCTTATCTAATTTGGGTGAATGAACTTCAAGCTAAAGAAAAACATATACACCCTAGGCATAAACAATTCCTTGCACAATTTAAAGATAGTTTTGCTGAAGATTTACCACCTGGACTACCTCATTCACGTCTTGAAGACCACAAAATAGATTTAATTCCTGGTACACAACCATCATGTAAAGCACCATATAGGCATAACCAGATTGAACAGAAAGAAATTCAAAATTAAGTTGAGGAATTATTAAACAGAGGATTAATTAGACCTAGTAGTTCTCCATTTGGCGCACCTGTTTTGTTGGTAAAGAAGAATAATAATACCTATCGCATGTGCATTGATTATCGTGCCCTAAATAAGATTACTGTAAAGAATAGATATCCAATTCCTAAGGTAGATGGTCTTATGGATAAACTACAAGGTTCTGCTATATTTAGTAAAATAGATCTTAAATCTGGTTATCATCAAGTGAGATTAGATAAATCTGATATATTTAAAACTGCATTTAGAACACAATTTGGTCATTATGAATTTCTAGTGATGCCTTTTGGATTGACTAACGCACCTGTTATATTTAGTATAATGATGAATCACATATTTTTTAAATATCAGCATTGTGTTATAGTATTCTTTGATGATATCTTGGTATTCAGTAAAAATGAGAAAGAACATTATGAACATCTATCTTTGGTTTTTAAGTTTTTGAAAGATAATCAATTGTATGCTAATCCAAAAAAGAGTAAGTTCTTTCGAACAGAAATTGAATATTTAGGTCATATTGTGTCATTAGAAGGTATTAAGGTTGACCCTAAGAAGATAGAAGCAATATTAAACTGGTCTATACCTAAAAATGTGCATGAGTTACGTTCTTTTCTAGGTCTTGCTAGTTTTTACAGGAAGTTTGTGTGAAATTTTTCATTACTTTCTTTTCCTTTGACTAAAATTTTAAAGAAAGGTATTGTTTATCATTGGTTTGATAATCAACAAAAATCTTTTGATTTATTGAAACATGCATTAACCCATGCTCCTGTATTACAACTACCTGATTTCAATAGACCATTCTTTTTAATAGTTAGCGGATCTGGAATAGGAGCTATACTTATGCAAGATAATCATCCCATAGCCTATTCTAGCTATAAACTGAAACTATCCAAACTTAAATATTCCACTTATGATAAAGAATTGTTAGCTGTTATACAAGCTTTAAGACAATGAAAACATTACTTAATGGGTTCTGAGTTTATGATTAAGACTGACCAACAAAGTATTAGACATCTCCTTAGTCAACCCCAAATATATGACTGACATGTCAAATGGGTAGCTTTTATTCAGAGTTTTCATCCCCTTATTCAATATCAACCAGGAAAAGAAAATGTAGTAGCCGATGCTTTAAGTAGAAGACCGACTATTCATAATATCTTTGTCATATCATTTGATTCTCTAACTCCTATGAAAGATACTTATTATCAGGACATTACTTTTCATGCTGATTGGAATAAATTAGTTGGAAATAATTGGATTCTTATTGATTCACTGTCTTACAATGATGGATTCATATTTTATGAAAAGAGATTATGTGTTACAGTTCCATTTAGACCTTTTGTTTTGAATGAGATTCATTGTCCTCCATATTAAGGTCATAGAGGTATCATATCTACTTTGCATACATTGACTAAAGATTTTTATTGGCCACATATGGATACTGATGTATCTAACTTTGTTTCTGAATGTTTGGTTTGTCAAAGAGTTAAGAGACATCATGGTAAACAGTATGGTTTACTAATGCCTTTATCTATTCCATCAAGACCATGGGAATAGATTTCTATGGACTTTATTACTGGTTTATCTAATACTAAAGCTAACCATGATATGATTTGGACTGTTGTAGACAGGTTTAGTAAACAAGCATATTTCATTCCATGCAAGAAAACTTTAACAGCATCTCAGGCAGCGCCATTGTTTTTGAAAACTGTTTTCACTAATCATGGATTACCAAAAGTTATTATTTCTGACCGTGATTCTAGATTTTGTAATAACTTTTGGATTACTTTGTTTGCTAACCTAGGAACAAAATTGGATTTCTCATCTGCATTTCATCCTGAAACTAATGGACAAACAGAAGCTACTAACAGTACTATTTTAGATCTTTTACGTGCTTACACTATTTCTAAACCACAGATATGGGATACACATTTACATTTATTACAGTTTGCATATAACAATACACCACACACAGCTACAAAGAAAGCACCGTTTGAAGTGATTTATAGTTATAGATTGTCTACACTTGTTGCATCTTTATCAAATAGAATTCAGAGTGCTCATGATATTGCTAACATGCACGCTACTATTTTTTATGAGGTTAAAGACATGATTATCAAAGCCTAGCAATCATATACAAAACAAGCCAATAAGAAAAGACAGGCCACGAATTTCAAAGTTGATGACTATGTTTGGTTAAGAATAGAAAAACGTAGATTACAAAGTGTAGATAAACGCCCAGTTGTGAAATTAGCACCTAGATTCTATGGACCATTTAAGATCATTCATAAAATCAATGACAATGCATTTAAGTTAGAACTACCACCACATTGGAAAATTCACAACACCTTTCACATTAGTTTATTATGACCCTTTATAGGCCAATTACCTGTACACCCTGTTTATGAAAACCCACCTTTACTAGATGAAGAGACTGAAATCCTTGAGCCTAAAGCTATCATAGATACTGACTTTATGACCACTAGAACTGGCCGTAGCGTATACATTCCAAAAATTAATTTATGTTGAAAACAAAATGGTAAAGATTGCACATTTTTAAAACTAGCTCTAACTATGAAGATAATTGTTATTATTAATGAGGTATTATATGCCAGTTCATGGAAGGAAGATTTGGGAAATCCTCTCAAGATAAGCTTATAAAAACTATATTTGTAGTATAGAATAACAAAAAGAACTAGCCTAGTGGATAGTTATTTGGCAGTAAAGTGCACTTGGGTGACGACACTGCTGGGATGGATGACCCCTCGAGAAGCTTTTCCTACAAGCTAGTGCGAGCTTCTCGTGTGTAGGCAATGGCTCCAACGAAGCCTTCGTAGCCCGTTACCAAGTATCCCAAGGTATAGCTATGCCTTGGCCGTTGCCTTGGTCGTGAGCATTGGAGTGACACTCGCCCGATGATGCGATGTGTGGTGCTCATTGTATATTCGTAAATTCTTATCTTTATCTCCACGCTACAAAAACGGGGCCCCCTCTCTGACATCATCAATGATATCATCAAACACGCTAAAAGCAAGCGTTCTCTCTTTACCTGCCCCTCCCACCCCCCCTCCTGATTACTATATAAACAAGGATAGACCGTCACATCGGAAAAACAGAAAACAACCCATGCAGAAGTCTCTCTACTGTTAACGCGATGAAGCTCTGCTGCAATTAGCCTCTCTCTCTCCGCACCTATGAGAAAGCGTTGCTCAAATCTATCAAGATTCTTCTATGGTTCCCAAGAGACATTGAGATGCTAAGCAAGGTCATGCTTGAAGAGCTTCCCAACGCGAGGAAATAGTCATTGCTGAAGCATAAACGGAAGTTACCCACGTTAGTGACAATGAGGATGGTTGGAGACATAATACAATGGCCTTTATGGATGGTATGAAGGTTCTTGTCATGTGGGGAAGAGATTTGAGGAGAGAGGCATTCATTTGGATGTGTTTCCAAATCTTTTGAATTGGACATGGTGGCATATTCCATAGGAGGATGGCGGCCTACTTGACGTTCAAAAACATGACAAGTATGATGGCATAATAATAAAAAATATTTGTTAATTTTTTTAAAAAAAGCCTTAAGCTTTTATAAGGAAAAGCTACGTGCTTTTTGGACACTGTGTGTGCTGAAGAGGAGACTAAGATTTGAGGGGGACACTATTCATGGTGGTGGCTTTGTGATTGTAGAAGGAGGTGGAAAAATCCAAGCTTCATGGTAGCGTTGAACTCAAAGATTTCTCTGGTGGCTATTGAACATATGACAACATGTGACTTCTATAAGGATAATTCAGACATCATCATTTAGGGGCTTGGATCTCATGCTTATGGCACATGTATGAAGGTTGATGTGACTTCAATAGACATTAAACAGTCAAGAGTGATTGTGAAAGAGAACAAAGCCTTCAAGGTTACTTGTGCTCCAAAGCTGTGAAGCTTTGCATGGACTGAAGCAGATTAACTATCATCATGGAATTGTGACGTGACAAAATAATCCTCAACATGCATATGGGGAAAAGCTGGGGTTCGAAGAGAAAAACATGTACGCTGGGAACTGGAGGCAACATGAATTGAATCAAGCGTGGCTTACATTGCAACAAATATAGAGGGCTAAGGAGCATGGAGCATGTGAAGACTGAAAAAGTTGGGTTCAGAGATTCATGGAAGATGTATAATGTGCATGTGATGATCTCTGACTATCTCTCCATGGATATGCACGATGATGATTAAAGACTTTGCCAAAAAGCCGTGAGAGAGAATTATTTCCACAAAACTATAATCTGGACTAAAGGTGACGAAAAAGGCAGAGTGTAGGCAATTCCATGTTGTTGCAGGGCCGTTAAGGCTCACGCCTCTGCCAACCCGCTTGCTTGGAAACATGGGAACGCTTTCTCAATGTGCTTATCATCTTCTTAGATTTTATCCTCATGGATTCTAAAACCAGAGAGCTTGCCACCATCTGATATTTCATTCTTGAAAAAACATGGAGGAAATGATGCCTCCATAGTGAAAACACTCTAAGAGTTGGCCTTCAAATATCTACTGACAAAGTTGAATGCCGTGTGAGAAATCTTCATTATAGATTAGTTGAGCATAAGTACAATAGCAACCTGAAAGAAGGTGATGTATGATCTTACTGCCTTCACATCTTCTTCATTATCATGACTGTCATCAACATGTACAACAAGTATATAATATCCTACTTTGAGCTAGCTTGTGGAACATCTCTCGATTGTGTTTCCAACATACTCTCATGACCCCATTGTCATCACTTACACCTTGAACTCTTCATACCTAAACATGAACATGCTCATGTAAATTGAAATTATGTATTGTGAATATTGTAATCCTTGTATCTCCACTTCGCCTTACCTTTCCCACATATGTATTTGATTGAATGTGAAACATAACTAGTCTTCTTACTCCATGTATTTATCTTGAGTTGAGTACTCTTAATCATCCTTTGCTCCCATATCGCAAAGTGTTCCTACGGTGAGTGATTTTCGTGAACTTCTATGTGTATTCTGTGCGATAATGTCTTCTAAATTTAGGATGTGCCTGAACTTGAATTTTTTGTAGGCCCTCGTCTCCACTGAGAGGCCATACCTTGCCCGCTCTTCCTCTGAGAATGGCAGCTTGCGGGTTTTCTCCTATCCAGCCATTGTAGGTGCTTGTCATGAAGCCATATCTCACCATTAGTATTCTTCAGATACTTTTTGTGGAAAGACATGTGCTTATAGAAACTAAAATGCTTAAATAGAGAAGGACAAATTTCCTTTAAACAATGCATGCATTCCACAAAAAATTTACGACACTTTTCATCACTCATAAGTTGATTTTTATCCATTCTTTTCCACTTTTGGACATTGATTGATGTTTAGGGTTTGTTTTTATGTTCCACACCTTATCCCCCCCTACCCCCCAAGAGATGAGAAGAATCCTTCCTAGGATTTGAAGGGTTAAGGGCATTTACGTTGCTCTACTTTTTCATGAGTCAAGCATAGAGGTTTGGGTTGTACTCCATATTAGCATAGTGGTCCATGTCAAAAGGTTAGATGCCTACATGAGTGATGTAGGTGTGAGGACATCCATTAGGAAATCACCGAAGTCTACTGGCAATGTGTAACTCCTCCTCTATCAAAATGCGATCTAAGGAGGGGTGAGTCATGATGTACTCTTCTAGGGGCCGGTTGCAAATTGTGGTCAACACTCTATAGAAGGTTGGGGCTACGTAAGTTGGGTCGTATCCCAAGGTCTTGATTGCACACCTCTACTCATCATTGGTCATGATTTGTTATCCCTCTTGCTCCCACTGAAGTCGAAGAACATACCATTTTTGCAAGAAAGAGGAGTCGTTGTTAGTAAGCTATTTCAACTCCTCAATTTCCTAGTCGGTGGCAAGGATCGTGCCCTTGTCAAGACGTAATGAGGTGTTGCTTGTGTGCTTGTTCACATGAAATTTTGGTGGCAATGAGCTCCTCAGCTACTTGGGGAGCCTTAACAAACACAAATTGTGATTCTTCCCATGAGCAAGGCAGTGTGCATACCTTTGTTTTTGCTAAAGGCTCATTTAAGAGACCTAAGTCTAATTGGTCATAACTTTTAACAAGTGTGGTAAATGTGGAATCCAAGCACCGAAGGCAAAAAACCAAGTCATCCGCCATGTTTTCAACTAAGTCTGAGGCCAAGGTAAGAATTGATCGTCATTTGTAGGAGGGTTTAAGGCCTACCAGCTAAGGCTGGGGTTTGATTGGTGGACTTGACTGCTCATCAACAGTTGTTGGTATCTGCGATTGTGAATACTCTTAAGTGTGAAGTTTAGCCTCTTGTGCACTAAGTGTGGTTTTTGATTCTGATGTTGTGCTGCTAGATGTTTGTGAGGCTTTAGGCACACTAGCAGTGCTAGGTTGAGTTTGTTTGGAATCAGTAAGCTGCAATTTCAGCCGATAGACTCGTTGAGGCTCTGCAAGCTTAAGGGTGTATTCTACTCTATAGGCTTTGTAGCTTGAGTCTTTTGTGGCTTTAGTGCTAGATATGTCATGGGGCTTGGTGTGGTCAAGTTCAAGGTGGCATTTGAATAGTACCACTAGCCATCTTGGCTTTAGGCACCTATACCTAGGCATTGCCCTTGTAATAGCCTTGCGCTTGCAATAAGGTCTTGGGGACCCATCATGGCTTGACCATTCGTCTGTGCCTATAGTTTCTTCTTTGCCTTTTAGGTTTTGAGTATGAGTTCCCAGGCTTTTGAGGTCCTGTTTCTATGCTTCTAGGTGGAAATCCTCAATGTTTAAGCACCCAATTGAGCTGTGGCTCATGGGCCTTAGCTTTGATCTTGTCAGTATGGTGGCAGTGTGATCTGGTGGGTTGTGAAAAGTCACAACCTATCTTCTTAGGCTTGGTGGTAGGTTTCTCCTACCGATGGCTTTGGTGGGCTTTGATGGAGCTGCGCTGCTCTTGTTGGAAGCCATGACTATATGTACATTGCCGATATAGTAAGATGAATACACTGAGACTCTAGTTGAAATTACAATGCTTGCTTTTTAAATGAGTGCCATAATAGCAATCCTTGCTAGCATCTTTTGTATTCGGCAACACATAGAAAATTACGAGTATGCTTTCAGACTTGATAGAGGCTGCAAATTTGCACTTTCTTGAAAGTTCATACGATTGGTCCACAAATGGGCTAAGTTGTAGTTGTGGATAGCCAATTTGAGTCCAATGATCATGAATTAAGATATTAAAATTAGCTCCCTCTCATCGATCAATGCATCAAAGGTATGTATTTGTTAGGTAGTGGCTGTTATGTGCAAGTAAGCAGGTGCTACTGCCTCTTCATCCTCCTCACCAATTTTTGTTATTGTGGCAACTCGGATCTTCACGGGGGACTCTAGCATGGAAGGCTCGTGCATCAGATGTGTGGGGGGATGGTACTTCTTTATGCAACTACCATTGAAGATGCATATGCCCTTTCCATCTAGGGTCTTGAGCTCTACATCGCCGGTTTGGCTAATAGTGCAAACTTGAAAAGGCCCTAGTCCCCTAAACTTTATCTTTAGTTTATGGCCTTTTATTGAGTACAACAACACTAAGTCACTCGGCTAAAATTCTCATTGCTTGATGTGTTTTTCAAACCAGTTTTTACATCATGCATTTTTGCAAATCAGTGCATGGGTGGCTAGAAGTTGTCTATGATAAGGGTTCTAGCTTGATTAGGTGCTCCGTCCATGCCTCCTTTCCATTCCATCTCTCTTGGATGGCTGCTCTCAAGTTTGGGACAAAGAACTCTACAAGTAGAATGGCTTTAGTCCCATACGTTAACTTGAAGGGAGTTTGTCGTACCGGTGTTTTATAGGCTGTTCGATAGGCCCATAAGGCTATCACATTAGTTTGTTGTCCTAGTCACAGTGCAAGGCAAATATTTCTTTGGTCATGACATTCACTAAGATCTTATAGATTCAACTTGGCCATTCGCTTGAGGATAGTAGGGTGAGGATTTTTTATGGATGATCAGAAAGGTCGACAAGAGGTAAGCAATCACTTCATTAATGAAGTTTGTGCCTTGATCACTAACTAGTTTAATGGGGTAGCTGAATCATGATATCACTTGCTCCCAAAGGAACTTAGCAGTGGTTCTAGCATCATTTTTTTTGGTGGCTCGTGCTTCTACCCATTTTGTGAGATAATCTGTGGGGAAACTATAATGTACTTAGCCTGTAAGTATTGTGCTGCAGGATTGATCGGCCCAATGAAGTCAATTCTCCATTTTTCACAATGTTATCTTGTAATGATTGGGGTTAGCTCCATGTGATCTTTGTAGACATGTACCTTAGTCTATTGGCACTCATCATAGTGCTTCATAAATCATGTGGGATCTCAGAAAATAGTAGGCCACCATAGTTGAGACTGCAGTACCTCTTACGGGCTGTCATGCCTTCGTTGGCTGGTTGAAGTGTCCTCTAGCAATTCTGTCATGTACTTCTGCAAGTATGTCATGTATCTCATATTCCCACATGCATCTACGTTGAAATCTGTCTTGCCCTAACCTATAGAGCTAGCTTGCAATCAATTGATAGGGTTGTATCTTGAGGATGAGTCACCTAAGTCTGTGGGCCTTCTCGATAGGTCGTTCAGGTAGTCCATGTTCCAGCACTTGTCTATATCATCTACCTAGTATGGCATCAAATTGGTTCTAAACAAATCCCTCTCACTAGACAGGTTAAATAGATGCACGTGGGGCAAATTGTCAGTGATGCCCTGTCTAGCAGCTTCTCTTGTGGGGGGTATGTGAGACATGTGATTGGCCATGTAGTGCTACTTCCCTTTGCGTACAACCACAGAGAAGTCAAATTCTAATAGTAGAAGTAACCACAAGCAATGCACCCAATAGTGTAGGGTTTATTAATAACGAGATAAAGCAAGGCTTGGTGGTCAAAAAAAAAGGTAAAAGGCATAGCCAAAAGATAGTGCCAAAACTTCTTTATAGGAAACACCATGACTAACCCCTCTCTCTCCATCAAGATTAGTTCATCTCTATATCCGTGAGTTTTCTACTAGCAAAACTCACTAGATAGTCCATATTGTGTTCACTAGGCTAGCGTAACACAGCTCCCACCCATGGAAAAATTCAAGGTGTTTATGTGAACGTGGAAGGTTATGGTCTAGTCTAGGGCTTTTAGGATTGGTGCAGTGGTTAGAGCATTCTTCAATTCCTCATATCTATGTTGGCATTCCTTAGTGCATTCAAATATTTTTAGCAGTTTGTATAGAGGTCTAGCAATCAATGGATAGCTCAACACAAATCACTGAGATAGTACCTCGTATGGCCTAGAAAGCACTAGACTCCCTTGTGATCGATTGGTGGTGGCAGGTCAACAATAACCCTAACTTTTGAGAAGTTGGTGGCAATGCGTTTCTTGGACACCACATGCCCTAGGATACATCCATGCTTCACCCAGAATTGGCACTTCAAGGGGTTTAATGAGAGACGATATAATTTGCACCATGGGTTTCGCCCATCGTGATCATACTAAAGAAGAATGGAAAGATTAGAGTATGCGTCAATTATAAGAAGGTTAACACTACTACAAAGAGAGACAATTATCTGCTACTATACACTGAGCACATGCTCAAGAGAGTAGCAGGTAAAGAGGCCTACAATTTTCTGGATAGCTTGTCAGGGTACAGTTAGGTGTAGGTACTTCCTGATGATAGGCGTAAGACCGCATTCGCTACGAGTGGGGTGTCTTTGCCTACATAGTCATGCCCTTTGGGCTAACACATGCACCAACCATGCTTCAATGGCTCATGTGTGGTGCTATATACAAGGACATGCTTAGGTGAGAGTTAAAAAGTGTTTGTTGATAACGTGTGTGTCCACTCAAGTAAAAAGAAACACCTAGACAAACTCTGAGCGATCTTTGAATCATTGAAGGATGATGCATTGATAATGTCTATCATTGCAATATATTTAAAGGAAGAGAAATATCAATTAATGAGAAATGGTAAAATTTTAGTGAGGATCTATATAATACATGAAATTAAGTACGTGATTTATATAATACCAAGAAGCACTACTCATTAACTTGAAGTAACCATATCAAATATAGAAAATTGGATGATCACTATTGTATCTAAAGCCATGGTGGAGACAAGGGACAAATGTTTTCTACTAGTGTGATCATTTGTTAACACTACCTTTATAGAATTGTTTGAGGATTTTCTTTTGACAATGTTTCTTAGTGCTCGATCATGCAAATTGATTATAGACACAAAACCATGTGTCAATGCAAGGTTTATTGCTTCATCAATGCCAAAAAACTAGCTTATCCTAAAATACATTCATTTGATGGAATACCCAAATTTGGTAAGCCTATTTTTGTTTGAGGAAACTAGGGTCAATTTTATTATATCCATTGATGGCTACTCTGAATAGCTTATTGATTTTCTCTTTGATAGCGTGAGCATGTTTTGGATTCATAGGATATGGTCGTTGCTTGACTCGCATTGCATCAAGTGTCTTAAGGATGTTATGAGTCACCACACTTGGATCTACCCCTTTCAACTCATCGAGGGACCAAGTGAATATGTCTATATACTCTCGTAAGAGAGCAATGAGACTTAGTTCTTCTTGCTCACTCAGGTCATCGACTATGAACACAGGTCGGGGCATTTCCCCTTTCTTAGCCAGATTGACCTCCTTCACTTTGGCAGGTCCTTCTATCGGCTCTCTTGCTTGCCCTTGTCATTTGGCTCCTAGCAAGATCACTCCTCTATCACCTTTCTTAAATTTTGTGAATCGTTTTGATAGGTCTTGCGGCTTTCTCTACTTCTCAGCTTGTGGTTTCCTAGGCTATCTTCTTCTTTCCTCCTTAAACCTTTGGCGCCTTAGGTGGATTGGTAGGTCTCCCTTGGCACATTTGATCTTAGGTGTCGAGGTATCTCAAGATTACTATCCGATATTACTATCAGACTCAGAATTGAACTCTCCATCTTTTCTAAAAGAGGGATTCTCTCCTGGTGGTTGTAGCTCAGATGGTGATTTCGTTATAAACAATGATATGGCACTTGGTTGGGCAAGGCCTGCTTGTTCGTAATCAATCGCTCCTATTTGCTCCAACCATGTGTGATCACAATCCATACGCATGACTCATTTCTCAATTCTGAAGATGTTCTTCTTCTATAGTTTGGAGTTTGTCCGTATTTGTTCAATCATGTGTCCCTCAATATCGTACTCTATTCTATCAATCTCTCCTTTGCTCTTGTCATCACTGAAGGAACAAGAGTCCTCGTACTCATTGTTTCAGTCATCATCATCTGACTTCTTGTCATCCTCTAGGTCTTGATACTACGTTCCTTGTCATTGGTGACTAAGGCCCAATTGTACACCAAGTTTATATTATGCACCTTGGTCCATTGCCACTTGGATTCATCCAAGAGATCCTTGAGTGGTTTAAGATTTGTGGTTGGGTTACTGGCTAATTTGTCTGTTAGGTGCTTTGAGATCTTGTGAAGCTCTCATTTTTTGTTCGACACATGGGGCATGATAGGGGTGGGTTGTCTATGAGAGCTTCTAGCCATCATACAGACTGGTACTAAGACTTTATTCTTGGGCTCACCAACTACCTTGCATCCTACTCGTACTCCTCGTTGCCCGAGAATGGTAGCTCATCCTCAAGGCAAGGGATATACTTGGTCAACGACCCATAAGATTTTCTAATCTGAGTGTCACCCTTCAATATGTCTAAGATAGTGTGTAGGTCGACTGGTGTAGTCTTCCAAGTATCCATCTTCACTCTCGTTGCTTCCATTCAATTTCCTAGGAAGATTAGGCCATTGCCCTAGTCTTCTATGACTCATACTTTGTGCATCCAAGGTCGGCCTAATAGGATATCCTAGTCCACTCCTTTCATGACTATGAAGTCTACAAAGAAATGGACTCTTGCAATCTTCAATGGCCAATTTTGTAGCACTCCGAATGGCTTTAGTTTTGTTCTATTAGGCAGTGTGACATTGAACCTAGAATACTTGACATGCAAGTTACCCCAAGCACTTGGAGTATGATCCCTTTCCTTGTGATATCACCTAGAGTAAGGCTGGCAAGACTGCATGCATCTTTGTGCCTTCCCGAAAAGCATTAACATACAAGGACTTAGGCATTGAGAGCAATGTCAGGCTTGATATTTGCGTTACTGCATCATGGTCTTGCAAGTTGACTCCCATTTGCTCTAGCGATTCTTCTACCCTCTACTTTAACTCTTGCCATAGCATCACATGCTGCCTAGGCAGGTCTCCTAAGCTTAGAGTTACAAGAGTGGCCACTAGCATTGTTAGAAGATTGTTGGCTACTTGCTTCTCTCCTAGTTCTATGCTCCTTAGGCCAATGGCCTTAACTAGTTTGCTGGCCCATGGCCTTCAAGCTCTATCTAGGCGGCACTACTTGAGGTGCAAATGTGTCTCTCAGACAGGTGGGAGAGAGAGGCGTGCTTATGCTGGAGAGGTCATCGATCTTGTCCTCCAAGATGGGCTCCAAATCCTTTAAGTGTTTGTGGGCTTCTCTCACCCACTCCTTGACCTTTTCTATGGCTTCGAGTTGGCACCACTTAGATTGGGGCACTCCCCTACCTTAGCACTCCCTTTCTCAACAGTCTCTGGAGCGGATGTCTCTACTTCTACGTCTATGACTTTCTTTCCAATAGGTAGTGTCATTGCGCTTTTGGTTTTAAGTGTGACCTTTGCGTCAATTTTCATTTTCCTTAGTCTATAACTCCTCTTCTTTAATGAGGTTGTCTCTAGGTTATTGGGCCATGGCAGTGATATGTCAACTTGCTTCGTCTATGCTCCAGTCATAACATGCAATAGGATGGGCATGGCTTCTCCATTGAGTGTCTTGATTCCAAACAACCCAATGGTATTGAAGGTACAATTGCCAAGGTAGAGGGTGGTGTTTGCCTAGGGCAATCAGTAAAGAGGTGCGAGATCCCACACTCTACACATCTAAGGTTAGCATTATCTCAGTTGGCTTGCTCCCTCTTAGGGCAGTGTGAAGAGATGTGTCCGAGTGGGTGACCACAGGTCTAGCATGAAATTGTGTTGAGATTCAAGCTCATAGGCCTACCCTAGTTTAATAAAGTTAAGTCATACTGACTTAACCATGGTTAGTACTAGGTCACTTTGTTTTGTATGTGTGTAGTATACATACAATTGACTTTGGAGACTGTAATTATGGAATGGAATGAATTGATAGGAAGCATGTATGTTACCTTGGTGCATGTGCCTTTGTCTTTATCTCTTTCTCTTTGAACTGCAATATGGTATCAGAGCGCCATGTAGTAGGGATGGAGAGCCAAGTTGGTGGTGATGGCTACGACCTCCATTGATGTGTGAAGTGTCGCTCTTTGAGAGGATGGATGGTAAAATACAGGCTTCTCCACTGCAGCAAAAGAGGACACCCCGATGATCCGCAGTGAAGGAACAAATAGAAATCGAGAAGTGTCTCAAAAGGAAAAGGTGTTCACTCTCACTTGATAGGCAGCGAATGCGACAAAGTTTTCCATTACTCTCCAACATGTTGCAAACCCAGCAAGGATTGCATTACATGTTGCAACACTGTGTTGAGGAAATCTATTGAATCAATTGACCAGAGCAGTCAAGGGTAGGATCTCGAGACAACCTCTCAGTTTTGTTGTTGACTTCATGTGATGGTTAGCATGCCTATTCACAGCAACACTCATAGATCATTTATCATTCTCAGTATTGGAGGCAGCAGTAGCCTGTTACAAACTTTACAAGTAGGCAGGCCCTTGATTTGAGAAAGTAGCAGATTAATAGGGAGCCCCTTTTTTTATTTGTGGAAGTAGTGGTCTGATAGAAATAGTTCTCAATTCTACTATTTTTTTTCATGATTGGAAGGTCACCTAATAGCCCCATTTGTTAGGAAAAGTTTCCAAAGCTCTTTAATTTGGAGCTTATAACTAGTTTGCTCTGCATTAGGGCTAAAGCTTAGACCAAGGTTGCAGAAGTACTTAACAATATATATACCGTAATAGCCTCTCGAGATACATTTTTGTATCCATATCTCTTGCCCTCCCTATCTTTTGTTCCCAAAAGGACAAAGGAAAAGGAAAAAGAAACACTTCACTGTCAAAGAAATCACAGAGGCTGCTATTGAAGGAGTATTGAAGATATGGTATTTATCTAAATAGAAGACGCGTGTGTTGCCAAAATAGAGGCTAATGCTGTTATGTCCCCTTTGTTGTTACCATTGCATGGGATCTCCATTTTTCAACTCTTCTAAAATGACAAACGCAGCAAGACTTGGCAACTTAAAATAGAGGTAACTTGAGGTAGCACTCTGAAAATTGCAGAAGTAGCACACTATTGCCACACAAACAGATGACAAGTTCATGGGTTATTCAGTTGCACTTGTAAAGAGGTGCTAGGGCACAATAGAGAAATCCAAAGCAAGAAAGAATTGTAGTTTTTTCATGGCTCTCAGTGTGGACAGGTAGATTGAGGACTTCAACATCTTTCTCCACTGACACGAGTATGTTAGTGAGGGGGAGAAATGTGGATAAAGGCAAAGGCAAACTTGATGATGTTGTAGGGCCACTCACTTGTGGTTATGATTCACCTAGCACTAATAGCTTGGATAGTGAGTTTGGTATTCCATTAGTTGTGACTCCTGGTGTGAGACATAGATACATACCACCTCATGAGAGAAGAGAGTTTCATACTGCACCTCAGTTGAGGAGATGAGAAAGATTGAAGAAGCATGTGGATAGGCTTACATACAGTGGTTACACAGTGAGGCACTATGCATATATGGAAAAAGTCAATAGCTTCAAGAAATCCACCAAATTTTTTGAAGCTATTTTGGATGATCATTGGTGCAAGGCAATGGATGAGGAATATTCACCATTTGCTAAAAATGACACTTGGGATTTGGTTGATTTTCCTAAAGGAAAAATGGCAATTGGTTGCAAATGGGTATACAAAGTGAAGTGTAGATCAGATGGCACATTGGAAATATCCAAGACAATACTTGTGACAAAAGGGTATGCACAACAATATGGTCTTGATTATGAGGAAACATTCAGCCCTATTGCTAAAATGGCAACCGTGAGGACAGTGATTGCTTTAGCAGCATCTAAAGGATGGAGTATGTATCAGATGGATGTGAAGAATGCTTTTCTCAATGGTGATTTGGTTGAGGAAGTATACATGGATTAGCCTAAGGGCTATGCACATTTAGATTTTCCTATATATGTGTGTAGATTGAAGAAAGCATTATATGGGCTGAAGCAAGCATTGTGGGAGCTTTCGCTCAACTGCCAAGACCCACGGACCGCTTATTGTTCAAGTGTTCTAAGCCGAGCACTAATGGCTACCTCTCACATAGCCGACGCGCCATCCATATCTACGGGTGTAGTGAGCTTATCTCCATACCGATCGAGTTACCTCCTCTCCCACGTACTCCAGTAGCTCCACGATCCAAGGGCAAGCTTCAAGCAAGCTCCATTCTCAACCTCCACGCTCCAAGCTCCATTGCTGCGAGCAAGAGAAGAGAAGAGAAGAAGAGAGGAGAAGATGGAGAGCTTCTCCTCCCCGGTCCCTCACCCTCACACACTCACTCCCTCACACTCTCACACTCCCTCTCTCAAGCCCAAGCTCAAGCAAGAAAGAAGAAGAATAAGAATAAGAAGAGGAGAGCCACTTTTGGCCACACACAAGAATGAGCTTCTCATTCACTTTTCAACTTTATATACAAAACCCTAAATTCCTAAATTTGGGTGGTCATCCCCTTATCCCCTTTTTTACATGGCCGACCATGGCCTAGGCCCTTTTTCCCATTGTCCTTATTTCTTCCTAGCTTCCTTTCCACCACTCGTCTACATTTACAAATTGCACGGGTGAGAGCCCGGCGCTCCTTGAATTAAACCATGATGCTCTTGCGCTCTTTTACAAAAGTATTGACTTGCGCTTTTCCTTGTGTGTCTTGTTCCCTTATTTAGGACTTTTCTCCTTGTGCATCTTTGTCTTTTGTTTCACTTTTCCTTGGCCTTTGTCTTCTGCTTTAGCTTTTCTAGATTTTCCGCCTTGTTCGTCTTCCGGTTAACATTACCCCCCTCCTAGACGAGTGCTAGTCCCATGGCACTCACCATCGTAGTAGGTAGCAGGCTTTGGCTTGCACTGAAGATGTGGATGGAAGGGACATCAGTGGTTGCCATGGAGGAGTGTTGGTGGTGATGTGGAGGAAGGTCATTAGGGGCACATTGGTGGCCTAGGTGGCTAGTGGTAGGGTTGTTGGAGTTGGTTGTAGGGTTGTTTCTGATGGTCAGCACAAGTGTTGGTTTGCTGGGGATTCTGCACATGACGATTCCTGGTGGGCTTGTAGGATGATAAAGGATAAGAATTCAGAGTTAGGTGTCGATGAAGAGTGAATGACACTTTCGTTGGAGTCTTCAATACTTGCAATTGAAAACCTCTCATAGGTGGTCTCTCCCTAGGGGTAGTGCTAGTCTTCTCTATCGTGCACAAGACATAGTTTAATTAGTTTGGGAGATAGGTCAAACTCTAAGCAAGCTAAGAGTATTGTCTTGCACTTGAGGACCCAAACTAAGTATATATTTTGGTACAGATATTATGTGAGTGCTCGTGCATACTTAGATATTATGTAATTAGAAGACCGCGGGCTGGTTTCCCATAACGATGTGTGGATGAAGCAAAGTTGTCCATGTTGAGAAGAAGTACATGTGAAGGTGTATGCGACATCCTTTGCATTGCGACTGCACGACGTAACATAATTGAACACAGGGACACTGCACTATCGGTAGCTGGTAGCTATTGGACCTGCGTGATGAGGACAGTGTACTTTTCATGGCCATTCATGTGGTGCTTACCACAATTGATTGCAATGGTATTAAGGAAGAGTGCAAGAGGGAATCGTCTGAATGGGTTAGGGTGACAGGTCTAACCATAGGTGAGACAAGCTCACTAGGTATGTCCTGCCCTTGATGTGCCCTAAACAATTGTGGGTGATGCTAAGGGGCTAGGGGACTAGGGACGGAGCTAGTCGATCAAGGTCACTGGACGCAGCTAATTTGAGGACCCCGAGGTGCTGTGATGTGATTGTGGGTGCTTCTTATCTTTTCGTTCTTTTCTTTTCTTTTTTCCTTTTCTGTTTTCTTTTTTGTTTCTTTTTCTTATGCTTTTTTCTTGCTTTCTTTCTTTCTATTCTCTTTTCTCCCTTTTTTTTTGTGGACTTGCCTGAGTACAACCATTGCAATATGTTGAGGCTATCAGCCTTTCAATGGGTTGAGAAATGTCAAGCTTCGAAGGCTCAGGAAAAAGATATTACAGTGATGATTGTGCCCTAGCCTCATTGTTAGAGAAGCAGTTGTTGAGATGGGAAGATACGCTTGAGATATTGCAAACCTCTTTGCGACACACGATGTCAGTACAATTGAGGTAACAAATGTCATGAGCCAACTGTAGAGCTTGACCTAGAAAGAGAGCATAGCCCATGACTATGCTTTGGGCCATGCGATGTGGGCACTCGCAAGGGTGATTTTCACTTTCGATAGCGTGGCTTTGTCGTGGTTGTTTGTGAGGTTGGTGGCCTTGTGGTGACTTGGGCATTGAACACGTTTGCACGAAGACCTGTGTCATCCTGCATCCACTTGTCACTTCATGAGAGTATATGCAAGTCGCATGCGTCAAGTACAACGAACAAATGCAATCATATCAAGATATTACTTTATCAAAATCCTATGATGCTGATTGCGATGCCTATTCCGGTGCTTGTTAAAGACGTGGCATATATTAGCAATAGGTAAGGAAAGTGTGTACATGTGGGGAGTCTGCCTCTTTAACCATTAAAAGACAAAAAGTTATGGCAGGATGACCTTTGTTAAGTTGCTTGTATATCATAGGGGCTACTCTATTTGCACGCGGCGGGGTGAGTCCGGGTGGTCGGGCGACTGAGGCTCTGCTGGTGAGGGGCTCCTGTGAGGTTGGGCAGGGAAGATGTCGGCTGGGACCTGAATGGTGTAGTCCCTGGCCACAATTGTTTCCAGAATGCTTTTGAACAATGCATCAAATTCTTCATTGTCTCGAGCTGCCCTCTCCTCTTTCGAGTAGCTACTGCTCGAGCGTTTGGTGGGGGCCCACACGATCGGTGTTGCCATGCCTTGTGTGCTCCCTTGAGCTTCTACTCCCCTATCCTGGGGATTTTTCAGCCTACGTCCGAGGTGGTGTCGCTTAGGGTCTCGTTTTTTTGCATACCTTTTGAGGCTAGGTACGTAGTGTTCCGGTGGAGGAGCTTGTGCTGCATGCTCCCTTCGACGATGGATAGCGTCTTTGCATGCCAGCTGCATTGGGTGCTCCATGTCTGCTACCATAGGGGGGCCTACAAAATGCTAACCAAGGATTAGGCCTTGAGACACGATAAAAATATTCGCATGGAAGGGCTTATACAGTGGGTTATCAAGCGCATATGATGAGAAGGGGAGAGGTGAGGCATGCAGTGTTTGTTGCAGAGGGATGGCCCCCATGATGATGTTCATTTGGCCTCCAGCCATTAGCAGATCTTGGCTCATGCTAAGTTGTGTGGACTGGTTGTCATGGAGTGGGGCAGGGCTCATCCTCGAGAGGATAGACCAGAAAGGGAGAAAGGTGTATATAAAGGGACGGTACCCTACCTACACCCTTAGAGATGTTGGTCAGATCTTCCTATGATGGTGATGAGGGTTGCATGCCCTCCACCTAGAGGCGGTAATGGTCACACAACTTCTAAATGTGTGGTGAGAGGAGGACTTGAGGAGCTTAGCCTGTTGAATCCAACTCTTCTGCCTACGCTTGACTATCATTGCCTGTGTATGTTGACATTGTATATACAGGGTCACAAAGTTCATTGTTTTTATTTAATGTACATATTTACGAATCCATGTCACTTCTCGAGGATAAAAGCCAATTGTAGAACTCCGGATTGTACTGGAGTGTGGCACACGTATCTAGCACTCATGGCAGCTTACTCAATACCAATAGATATTTTGCAACATCGAGTAGCATGGAGCCTTGTCCGAGTCTACTGGCAACATGTAACTCCTCCTCAGTGAGACCCTTATCAAATAGAGAGTTCTCTTGGCTAGTTTTTAGCTAAGTTCGTACCCCGAATGGTAGTTAGCACTTGAAAGGAAGTTGGTGCCACATAGGTTGGGTCTCTTTGAGACTGCCATTTGGCCAATCTCTCCTCTGAGACTATCATGATCTGGGCTCCTAGTTCGGCCATTGCAACGTGGTTTTCACACCAATCTTATTCAAATTGACTTCGACCCTCTGATAGTCGCTTTAGTTGCTCTATCTCTAAGAGATTTGGTTGGCAGAGCACATCATTGAATGTTACAATTAAGCGTAGTTCGTCGGCTTTCTCGTCAGAGATGAGTCGCATGCGTTCATACAGGAGCCTATTATAGTGCTCATCAAGATGTTCTTGATCTTCCCAGGATAAGGGAAATGGCAAGTATTCTTCAAGCCGCTCTTTAGGAAATGCGCCCATGTCTGCCAGGACATAGACATGTGTGAACACTTTGAGCTTAGCATCCAACTCAATTAAGCATTCTGTGACACTTCTATGTTCAACGAGGGCTTGCTCGGTTGCTATCTCATGCAAGATTCTAGGAGTTTGCCTAGGCCTTAGCATAGCTGGGGGCTTAGGCTTGGACGAGCAAGATTGGTCAACACTAGGATTTCTTATGCTCTTGGGGTTTCCATGTTTCTCCTGAGGCTTTGTTATTGCGTCATGGTTTTCCTTAGATGTGACTGGTATAGATTTGTCACCCTGTTGTGACAGCGTTGTATCCACTCTTGATTGGTCAATGTGAGTTCTATTGTCGGTGGATTGAGTGTTGGAAGCAATCATTGATGGTAACGACTACTTTGATTTTTTAGAGCACACAAATGTGTCTGAGGTTTCACCGCTATTAGGAGAGGAATCAATGGGTTCATTGGTGGATGGACTTGATGCTTTATTTTTCAACTCTCTAGCGCTCTTGGTGTCAGTATTCTTGGGGTCCACAACCACCTATAACTGTTGTTGTTTTTACTATTTTCTCCTCTTTTTCTTGGTCAGTGAAGGTGCATCTCTCAATGACTCAGGATCGTGGACTAGGTCAACTGTTGATGTGCTTGGTTGGGCCTCAACATTCTCTTTCTCTAGTGTGTCCTTATGGGACATAGTCGTGGCCTGCTGAATAGCCTCACTAGGTTGTGAGGGTATAACTGCCTCTCTTTTTGGAGAGTTTAGCTCTTCAGTCAATTCCCTTTTGTTTAACTCCTCCAGCTTAGGCTTCAAGAACTTTGGAAGTGATGGAGTTGTCAAGGATGCTGGTTATGGCACCTCCTCCCTAGGTGAACTGCTAAGGACATGTTCTGCAAGGAGCGTTGCCACGGCCAAGGGCTGTGACTACTGTGATCCCTGATGGGAAGTAGTAGCGGCTAGTCTAGTGGGCTGGCTACCCTTGGTGGATTGCAGTGTCAAGTCCCTAGGGCGATCGGAAGTGGTCATGTCTTTTGTTTCCCTTTGAGCATTCACATGTGTAGATCGAGCTTGAGTTGATCTAGTCACATTAGGTTGCACAGGCATATCCTTGGGCCGAGAGCTATAGATGGTGTCATGTCCCACCTCTTGGACATTTGGAAGCTTAGATGGAGATAGAGATTGGGATTGAGCAGTCACACTTGATGACTATTGTTGTGCTTCATGTGTCCATTTAGGGGAAGAGGGTGTAGGAGACTTGGGACTCCTAAGTGGCTTTGACACTGGCTGGGAGATTTTCTCGAGGCTATTAGATGATTGTGCCATTTTCTTTATTGAGCGATCATCCTTCTCACGAGCAACGTTGTCCCTCTGGTACTCATTATCCTCTTGGGAAGTCAAAAGCTCCTTGAGCACTAGTGGTCTTTGTGCATGCTCAATGGTTACATATAACATCTGCTTATTAAGCATGCTAGGCGGCTGAGGCTCTTTCTTTCGAACACTCATGTTTGGTTTCTTGCCTCGAGACCTGGAGTTTCTCTTAGATTTCCTCCTGTGCTTCATTGCTTTTGATGCAATCTGGTCTTCAGCTGATAGAGGTGGTTTAGCAGGGGGTTTTGGTACCCAAATCCATCGGTTACTTGTATAATACCCTTGAGCATGTAGCAACGCTTTGGATATCCATCTCGGCATTGTATTGACCCTCCATCGATGCCTTTGTCTATAAGGCTTGGGCTTCTTCTGGGGTCTTCTACGATATTTGTAAGTCCAAAGCCCATCCTTGGCATTGTCTCTTGACCTTCTTGTTTTAGGCATGGCCTCACTCACTGGTTCTCGTTGTTCGACCTATGCTTGTATCAACTCTTCCAACAAGTCCTTGCTCTCGCTAGTAGGCTTAACTGTTATGTCATCACCCTATTTGCCTTTCCCTTGAGGTTCAATGAGGTCACCCTTGTTAAACGTTGTGACTATCCTCACACCCGGTAGTGTCAGGTGTATCCTCTGTGCTACATAGTCGGCCTCACACTTAGTTGCCCTTTTGAAGGGTCTTCCAAGGAGGGTTTCCTTCCCGTAATTAGCACTATTTGGAGGAACATGAAATAGGATAGGCAAGCTTTCAGTTTCAATTGTCACAAGAATTTTGCACTTCCCTATGAGTGCTTGTGGGTGTCCCCCGTAAGGGCTAAGAGTTGCATTAGTCGGTGTGAGCTCTAGTTGGCCTAGTAGGGTCCATGATTCATAGGTCAATATATTAAAATATGCTCCTTCATCAATCAAAGCATCGATAGTATGCTCTCTTTTCGCGGTGAGTTTGACCCTAAGATAAGCAGGTGGTACTATGTCTTCATCTTCCGGGTCTTGGCTTGTAAATTTAAGCCTTCTAACAAATGCCCTTGAGTCCCCAACTGCACGACCAGATGTGGATTCTCCACTGATGTCTTGGATCGTCAGTGCAATGCTATTCAAGGAGCATCTATCGTCAGGACTGTCATATCTAGTCATTCTCACTATTGTAGCTTGATGTTGTTGCTTTCCGCTTTGACTAGATGCAGTCCGAATGCAACACGTATGTGTTTTTGCAGTGTGGCCCCTGTTGGCTAGATTGGCCCCTTGATGTTCTAGGGTCTCTGTTTCTCTCTGTTCGGGTATGAGCTTTTGGTTGCTCTTTTGTAAGTGAGAATCCATGCTCGTGTAGAGCCATCACTACACTAGGGCCCAACTTAGAGGACCTATCATGACGCGCATTTTCTCTCCAACCTACTTGGGGGAGATGCGGAGGGGGCAGAGGGCCCTTTGCGGGGGTCTAGGGGGGTAGTCCCCCCGGCCCGCAGGGCCGTTACGGTAAACACCATGCGCAATTTGGAGGACCATTTATAGCCAAATTTTGAACTACTTGCTCTAAGTTTCAGCCCAGTGTTGGATCTCTGATGTGCCTTTAACTCTACGTAGCTTTTGGGGTCAATTTTGGGGTTTAGATGCGTCAAAATTTGTGTTCTAGATGCATGTCTGATTTTGACAATTTTTTGTCTGATTCTCAGATGTCCGATTTTTAGGAGTCTGATTATCAGAATCGGATGTCTAATTTTGGATTGGTCCGATTATCAGAATCCGACGTCCAATTTTGGGTTGGTCCGATCGGCCCAGTGGTCTAGTTTTGGTCACGTCTGATTTCTGAAATCGGACGTCCAATTTTGATAGGCGTCCGATTCTTAGCCGTCCAATTCCTTATGTCTAATTTCTAGGGTCCGAGTATCCAATTTTGACACTAGGTGCGGTTATAACTATTAGACAGGATGGTTCGATTTTTTAAGCCGTTCGATTCTGGGACTTGGATCGAAAAAGTGGTCCGATTTTCGGAGCGGTCCAATTCTGGGACTTGGACTGGAAAAGTGGTCTGATTTTCAGAGTCGGACAGTCCGACTCCCAAAGTTGGGCAGTCATATTCTGGGACTCAGACAAACTGGTCCAACGGTATGGACGACGGCCCGCGGGTTGCGCGCGATGCCTCAAGGTGAACGCCTACTCCACGGAATCGTCCCATGCCTTCCAAATAGGTGCAAAACAATAGAAGGAACTGCCAAGCATACCTGGAATCAATGTGGCATTCGAATCGATCAGCATGTGAACGATCTCTCCGTAGCTCTCTCTCTCTCTCGCTCTCTCCCTAGCTCTCAAGCTCACTCTCTTCTCAGAAGGCAGAATGTCAAATGTGGTCTTTCCTAGTTCCCTGGGCCTCTTATTACCCCATCCCAGTACCCCATCCCAGCCTGCTGTGACCTCAGAAGTTAGTCCCTCATACTCTTCTAGCCAAAAATCCAAATCTATGCCCATATTTCCATGTTTCAACCTCTTATACAACAACAAAAAACCCTACTGTTTGCTCCAATGTTTTGCTCATATCCTTCCTAAATGCAAGAAAAAATATTAAGAAAAATACCTATACTACTCCATCATGCTTTCCCAAGTCCAAAACAACAAAAACCTACTTGCTAAGGAGATCGAATACCTCTTCAAACTCCCTCGCTTTCTACCTATCTACCTCAAGCACCGGTTCAAGGAAAACCCTACTTCAATGCTTGATTCGAAGCGCACAAGCGCTCAAGGCTTGAATCCATTGGTCCCGGAAACGGAACCAAAATGTGGGAGCTTTCGCTCAACCACCAAGACCCACGGATCGCTTATTGTTCAAGCTATTCCAAGCCGAGCACTAATGGCTACCTCTCACATAGCCGACGCACCATCCATATCTACGGGTGTAGTGAGCTTACCTCCATGCCAATCGAGTTAACTCCTCTCCCGCGCACTCCAGTAGCTCCACGATCCTAGTGCAAGCTTCAAATCAAGCTCCATCCTCAAGCTCCACGCTCAAAGCTCCATAGCCGTGAGCAAGACAAGAGAAGAGAAGAGAAGAGAAGAAGAGAGGAGAAGATGGAGAGCTTTTCCTCCCCGGTCCCTCACCCTCACACACTCACTCCCTCACACTCTCACACTCCCTCTCTCAAGCACAAGCTCAAGCAAGCAAGAAGAAGAAGAAGAAGAAGAAGAGGAGGAGGAGAGCTACATTTGGCCACACACAAGAATAAGCTTCTCATTCACTTTTCAACTTTATACACAGAACCCTAAATCCCTTTTGGGCGGTCATCCTCTTATCCCCTTTTTTACATGGCCGGTTGTGGCCTAGGCCCTTTTTCCCATTGTCCTTATATCTTCCTAGCTTCCTTTCCACCGCCCGTCTACATTTACAAATTTCACGGGTGAGAGCCTAGCGCTCCTTGAATTAAACCATGATGCGCTTGCACTCTTTTATAAAAGTATTGACTTGCGCTTTTCCTTGTGCGCCTTGTTCCCTTATTTAGGAATTTTCTCCTTGTGTATCTTTGTCTTATGTTTCACTTTGCCTTGTCCTTTGTTTTCTGCTTTAGCTTTTCCAGATTTTCTGCCTTGTTCGTCTTTCGGTTAACAAGCACCTAGAGCTTGGAATGCTAAGATAAGTGCATGCTTACAGAAACTTGGTTTTACTATGGGCAAAGCTGATCATAGCCTATTCACAAAGAAGTCAAGGGCTAGTTATGTGATATTAGTCATCTATGTGGATGACTTGAGCATTACATGTGATGATGTCACATGAATTGGAGAGATCAAGAAAATGTTACATGCTGAATTTTAGGTTAAATATTTGGGTGAACTGAAATATTTCCTTGGGATTGAGGTTGTCTCTACACCTCATGGTACTTGGTTGTTGTAGAAGCAGTATGCACAAGACATGTTGACCAAGTATGGTATGTTGGATTGCAAGTCTTTGAGCACTCCATTGGAGCAAAATGTTAAGCTACTTGTAGATGTTGGACATGAGATTGAAAATGTCACTATGTATAGACAAATGGTGGGTAGCTTGATTTATCTTACCATTACTAGACCAGATCTTAGCTATTTAGTTGGACTAATAAGCCAGTTCATGCAGAAGCCTATGAAGCCGCACTTGGATGCAATAAGAAGGATCTTGAGGTATGTGAAGGCTACATCAAATTATGGTCTATTCTATGAGCATGGTAAGTCTTTGGAGCTTATAGGATATACAGATGCTGACTGGGCAGGAAGTACTTATGATAGGAGATCTACTAGTGGTTATGCATTTTTCATTGGTAGTAGTATGGTTAACTGGAGCAGTAAGAAGAAACCTACAATTGCACTCTCTAGTACTGAGGCATAGTATAGAGGTGCTACACTAGTTGCATGTGAGGCAGCATGGCTCATGAAGCTTCTTGATGATTTGGGCATGCAGGAAGTCAGGCTTGTCACACTCTATTGTGACAACATGAGTAGTGTGCTCCTAGCAAATAATCTGGTCTATCATGCTAGGACTAAGCGCATTGAGGTACACTATCACTTTATTAGAGTAGAAGTGATTGTAGGTAACATTGATTTGGTCCATGTGAGGATAGAAGACCAGGTATCTTTACCAAGTCATTGGGTAAAGATAAGTTTGTTCGTTTCAGAGAGCTACTTGGAGTGAAGTACCCCACTTGAGCTTAAGGGGGAGTGTTGAGATTCAAGCTCATAGGCCTACCCTAGTTGAATAAAGTTAAGTCATGCTGACTTAACTATGGTTAGTACTAGGTCACTTTGTTTTGTATGTGTGTAGTACATACAGTTGACTTTGGAGACTGTAATTATGGAATGGAATGAACTGACAGAGAGCATGTCTGCTACCTTGGTGCCTATGCCTTTGTCTCTATCTCTTTCTCTTTGAGCTATAATAAATCAGCTCTTGGGTTTGCCCTCCTAAGCCTCTACCTCTTCCTCTTCCTAACGCCATCACTGGCACTAGTCAATAGGCCATGATAATTGGATTTCCATCTTCATCATATGAGATGTAAGGGTTCATGTAAGGCTCCTCATCATTCGGCTCCTCCACATAGCAGACTAGAGCATGGATTTTTGTGGATGGGTTACAAAAGGCCCATGCAGCCTAGGTATGCCAATGGGATTGATCTCCATCCTAGGAATGGTTGGCTTCACGTCATTCAATTTTGGAAGAACCAATGGGGCTCTTCTCCCCAAGAAATTCGGAGGCATGTTCCCTAGGTATGGCTAGTTATAAGGCTGAGTATGGAAATCTCCTTGGTAGCCTACAATGCATGGTATCATAACTGAACCCTACAGCAATGTGCAAGGTCGAGACCTAGGGTCTTGAGACCCAATTGGAAGGTGGTTTCTGCCACAATACACGCACTGGACATGTGGGCGTGTAGGTCTTCTCATCATCTCTTGTAGTCTGGCTAGCCCCATTTTCATCTCCACTCGCTCTTGACTTTCGTCAAGGCTTTTCCCCTTATCCTAAGTGCTTATTGGAACTGATTGTCCTCTAGGTGTCGTTGTCCATTCTAAGGTTCTAGAGTTGGCATTGTCTTGATTTGAGCTCTTGGATCTCCTCTACTCGAGCTAGTCGTCCACTCGTATGGCCTCTTTTTTGAAGACCGTAGTTAGCACATCTCTCTGCAGGCTCACGTTGCATGCCAAGGCCCTGTAAATTTCCTCACTCTATGAAATCCATTGATGGCAACTGTGGACACTACTATCTTAGTGGATCATTCGTTAGTCGAAATTATCTTAAAGAGACTCTACACGTGGGTAACATAGTCCCTAATGTCTTCTTTGTCCTTTTTCTTAACGTTCATCAGCCACACTATGAGATTATCAGAGTACCCAGCCTCAGAGAATCTCTTAATGAAGAGACTCTTGAGGTTGTTACACTCCGCAACATCTAGGCTTGTGTACTATCGCAAAACTACTCGAATTGCTCTACGAAGCTATAAGGGTCATTGTCTAGCTAGTATTTATCTAACTACTTCGCAACTACATGGATTTTTTATTGGCTCTTGGATCCCTTGGGTAACTCCTAATCCCACAAGCAATGAGGTCACTAATGTTGTTGTGTTTTTCTCTACCAATGTATTGTCTATGAGCTACTTCATGAGTGAGAAGCTCGCTCTACGTTAGGTCTACCTCTAGTGCTCACATTTGGTCCTATTCCGTTCCTATTTGTTGGGACTAAACTTCCTATATCTCTATGTCCTAGTGAATTTCCTAGCCTACTGCTCTTGGTTGTACGCTGTTATACTTTGCAAGGCTTTCTGTGCTAGTTTCCTCTCCTCTTTGAGGTCCGCTATGACATCCTCTGATGGCATACCATGGTGGTCCATCCTGGTGTGCGCATCGTAGTTATTCACCATCTGTTGGTTTTTAACTAGAAATTTTTCCAAGTTGAGGTCTTCATTTCTGCGGTTCATGTGCCATATCTATGGCCTCTTGCTCCACCAAGTTGTCGATGAAGTTGATTAAGTTGGGTAGTGTTGCGCCTCCAATGGTATTGATCCTTCTATGCATCTAGCTTTCTATGTCGAGTCTCTCTCATGGTCCTACAGATTGGGGTTCTTGTTCACCCCTCTAGATCTGAGGGTCGTCTCCTATTGGTGGGTTTGTTTTGATTATTAAGTCTGAGTGGGTTCCTTCTTATTTACAAACAGCTCCCCATTTATGTTCATTCAATGTGTGTGTGGTGCTCTTTTCGTGCATGATGCAAAATTAGGCTTTTAGTTTTTTTAAAAAGTGCAATTCAAGTGTCAAACAATGTGGGGTGCAATGCAGAATGGTAAATGCAGTTTCTAAACTCTTGTCTATGTTCTTGGCCAACTATAGATTTAGGTTTGATTGCTAGTCGCTCTTACTAGTTTCTACGTTTGTGTTGCATCCTTTGGCTCAGTCAAGGTCTACTAGGGTCTGCAGGTCAATTTGTGGCTCTAGGAGGGGCTAAAAGCTGACATGATTTTCAGTGATCATTTCTAGTTCCCCAGTTTCAATTTCTAAGGTCATATGTCCCTGTAAGGCTTTCGAAGGATTCCCTTGTTTGCAGGAGGTGTTTTGCTTTGCTCGGGATATGCGCTAGATTTGTCAATATTTCTGTTGTTAGAATTTTGGTCCGATTCTAAAGTATTCAACCCCCAAAACCAGACGTCCAAGTAAGGATGGTGCAATTCTACCGCATTTGACTTTTGCATCCGATTGTAGGTGGTCTCAGTGGCTGATGGTCTGTTTTTTGTTTATTTGCGTTTGATTCCAGGTGGTCTAATTTTGGGGCATCGAATTTGCGTGAGTTTGATTATCTAATTTTTCAAATTGGACGAGCCACATGTCCAATGATCAAATGGGTTGAGCAATGTCCGACTGGTCCAATTTCCAAAATCGGACCCCATCCAATTATCCAGAATCGGATAGTCCGAGTTTGATTCTAGGAATCATACTTTGTTAGTCGTGTCTGACTTCGATGCTCATGGTTCTAATCGAGGCTAAAATCAAATCGATGGCAATAATTTTGGGCATGTGAGGCTACACAAACTTCCATAATGCAAAAATAGACAAGGGGCAAGGTTTGTATATACTTGGAATGGCCAAAAAACTCCCACATAAGTTGATCGATCTATTTCTTTGGCCTTGGACTCTCTCTTCTCTCTCAAGCTCTCTCTCTTACTAGAGAAGCTAAAAGTGAGCCTTCAATCCCCCTTCCTTGGGTCTTAAACCTTTTTTCTAATGCTCGAGTAATGCCTTGTTAGTGCTTATGCGTTGTCAATGGATTACAACTCCACTTTCCCCCTATTTTGGACATGTTTACAACAAAAACCCTAGAACAATTCACTTTGATCTCTCGATCTTATCGTACTCTAAATGTGACAAAAATCAAAAACCAAATACTGAAATGATTTATCCTACTTGCCCACTTATCAAAAATCCAAAATACTTACTTGTTTTGAATATTAAAGCCCCAAATCTTCTACCTATATCAAGCATCGATTCGGGGATGAAACCCTACTTCGACGCTTGACTGGAAGTGCACAAGTGCTCAAGCTTGAATCTGTTAGTCCCAATAATGGAACCAAAATGAAGTGGGAGCTCACACTCATCTACCAAGACCCATTGACCGTTTATTGCTTCAAGCGTTTCAAGCAAGCACAAATGGCTATCTCTCACCTAGCCAACGCGCCTTCAATCCCATGGGGGTGTAGTGAGCTTACCTTGATGCCCGAATGAGTAGCTCCCTCCCTCAAGCAAGCCGGTAGCTCCACAATTCGAGATACAAGTTGCTCAAGAAACCTCAAGCCTCTTCCTTCAAGCTCCATCCTCCATAGCTGCGCATGAGAAAAGAGAAGAGAAGATAAGAGAAGAGGAAGAAAGGAGAAGATGGAGAACTTCTCCACTATGGTCCCTCATCCTCACACACTCAATCCCTCACACTCTCACACTCCCTCTCTCAAGCACACACAAGCAAGCAAGAAGGAGAGAACAAGTGAAGAAGAAGAGACCACTTTAGCCACTCACCAAAGAATGAGCTTCTCATTCACTTTTTGAGTTTATATACAAGCCCTGAATCCCTTGGGCTTCCATCCCCTTTTTTACATGACGAGGCATCTTTCCAAGGTCCTCTTTCCCTATTTCCTTTTAGTTACCTTATCCCTTCATCTATGCCCATCTATGTTTTACAATTCACATAGGAGGGAGCTTGACACTCTTTTACAAAATTTTGGTGGCATCTTTATATTATAAAATGTGCCTTTACCTTTGGACTTGACTTTTGTGGTCGCCCTTATGCTTTTGGCATTTCCTCTTTTCCTTTAGCATGGCTACCTTTTTTTGCATTATTCCATATTATTGCATTTTCTTTTTCCTGTCTTCTATTGGAGTTAACAATATTGGATATAGTTATCTACATTGGGCTAATTTGATCAATGACTTCCAAACTGGTACTTATGTCTATTAGTGTGTTGTCAGTGATATTATATGCTTCTGGGTTATATATTGAGCTTTACTTAGTGGATCATGCATTTGGTATCTCTCCTCTCTTTACCCGGAGATCTCCTAAATGCATGATGTCTATGCCTATTGTATGTATGGTTACTGACATACTATAGTTGTGATAGCCTACAATGCCATTTGTTCCTAGCCATTCTTTCTTGGTTACTCCCACTTGGTTGTTGGTATATTGCTGAAGTTTATTATAACATTTTTTCATATCAATTTTATGCATTCTACATGAGGGAATTCACCTGGATAGTTAACTAATTACAATTAGTGGGGTGGCCGATAACTCATCCTTCTCGAAATTTCTTACTCTGACTATAATTTTGGGTTTTTTTGCTATCGTTTATAGTAGTTTGTTTGTCTTGGATTGTGTTTTCATATCTTGCATTATGGTTGGTGGGTCAAATGATAGTGCTATCTTTAACATTGAGAAGTTAGATTGTACAAATTATAACTATTGGAAGGCACAAATATCGTAGGTTCTAGTGCAAAAGTTGCAAATTAAGCCATTGAGACATAAGGGCGTAAATCCCAAACACTTTGATACATAGGATTGGGATAAACTAGATAAGTTATGTAAATCTACAATCATTTTTTCACTCTTAAGCATATCTACTATAATGTTTTCTTTGATAGGTAGACTGCTTGGTAGTTATGGAATAAGCAAAGCCCTTTTTCTCAAATGTATTGATTAAAGCAACTCATGGATGTTCTTATGAAGGAGGAGACCTCCATATCCGGCCACTTGAATGAGTTTTATTCTACTTTTAGCCACTTATCTTTGCACGGAATTCAATTTAAGGATAATCTTCCTCCCTTGTTCTTGTTGGTTACATTGCTTGAGCCATAAGACACATTCTATACTACTATGTGTGCAAATATGACTACTAATGGGCTGAAATTATAGGATGTAGAGGGTGCACTCTTAAATGAAGACGTTAATAGAAAGAGAATATCGATGCTTCTTGCACCTCTCATACTTTGATAGTCAAAGGAAATAATGGTAGGAGTGGTAATGATTGCCATGGGAGAGACTCTAAAAAGTCTCCTTCTTAGTCACGTGGATAGTCTTGCAGTAAGTTCTATGGCCCTAAGTTTGCATTGACTTGTCACTATTATGGGAAGCAGGGTTATATTCAATCACAAATTTATAAAATGCATGATAAAAAGTGCAAGGAAAAGGAAAAGAATAAAGCATAACATTGTCCCTAGTAAGTGCAATGTCAAGATTGAAGAGATTAATGTGGGATTGATTTTGATGATGACTACATACTTGCAGCTTCTTCTCTTGATGTTTCACATTTGATTGATGCCTCATCTAACTATGCTCAATGTTGCCTACTTGATTTAGGGGCTTCATTTCATGTCACCCCTTATCAAGAGTGGTTCTACACCTATCATAGTATAACAGGATCTATTAGATTAGGTAATCACCTAGTATTAGATATTGTTGGTATTAGAGATATCCAACTACAGTTTCCTTCAAGTAGATGGTTTACTTTGAATTATGTACACCATGTTCTAGTTTTGACTAAAAGCCTACTTTTAGCTAGACAGTTGGATGATGTAGGTTATGATGTCTCTTCTGGTGATTCCTCATGGAATCTTAACCATGGGAATCTTGTCTTGGCACACAGTGCCAAGTCTAGCACTCTTTACCATTATCCTTTGGTAGTGACTACAGTACCACATGTATCATTATGGCATTGTTGCCTTAGGCACATGTCAATAAAGGAAATGACGATTCGTACTCATTTGCAGTATCTTCTGTCCCTTGATTATAGGTATTTTGATTCTTATGATCGTTGTCTTTATTGTAAGAAGACTTTGAACTCTCATAAGGAGTCTAGCATTATGCATATGGGTGAGCCTCTAGCTCTTTTTTATTCTAATGTTTGTGGGCCTACGTCATACAAGTTTTTTGGTAGAGTGAATTATTTTGTTTGTTTCATTGATAATTACTCACATAAGATCTAATCATACCCCATAAAACACAAATCAAAAGTCTTGGCTACATTTGAACATTGGCTTGCTTTTGTTAAGAACCAAGACTCTGGGTATAGGCTGAAATACCTATGATTTGATAATGGAGTCAAGTATATATCTAAAGCCTTTAAGTGATTTTGTGATAAGAGAGATATTAAGAATTAGTTGATTACTTCACACACCCCATCCCAGAATGATATGACGAAGCACATGCATAGGATGATTTGGTAGTGAGTTCGTAGTATGCCTAGCCATGCAAGCTTACTACAACACTTTTGGACTAAGGCAATTATGGCTATCGTACACTTGATTGATCAATTTTCAAGAATTACTCTTAACTATTAGGTTCTAGAGGAGGTATGGTTTGGAAAACCTCCATCATAAGCTCATTTGCATATCTTCAATTGTGAGGATTTCTACTATGTTCCCAAGGACAAGCACAATAATCTGGATCCTAACTTTATGAAGTACACCTTTCTTGATTGTAGGGATATAGGTGAGATTTGCTATCACTTATGAGATCCACAAGAGGATCAGTGATCATGGAAAAAGATAGTCCTGAAGTGTTGATCACTTTCTTAATATCCAGAATTTCCTTGGTCTACTTCTGTAACAGCTTCAAAATCTCATTGTTGGAGAATAATTGTCTAGCTGTAACAAAGGGCACTCCTTTGTAGGGAAGAGACAAAGCCTTCCCTAACCCTCAGGGTGTCAATATCATGGAAGAACCATGAACCAATCCCGACTTCTTACGGTATGAGGCAAGGAACTCATCACACAAGAATGGATCATCTGGAATCAATGGGAATGAAGCAACCATGAAAGTCACAAGTTCGACTTTTGCTATAGGCTCAAAAGCCAGTAGGGAAGAATAATCCCTACTGACCAGCGGGACATACTAGATAGGAAGATCATTCACAACCATAATGTTGTTTTCCATGAGGAGATAAAGAATAAGTGGCATGATCAAGTCATTGAGGTACACGTGGTAATCTTTCAAGAGGAGCCTCCTATTACTATACAGCCAGCTAAATAGCATGCAGCAAAATTGATGCTCCAATGGCCTACGACCATAATGTTAAACAAGAGATGCATAGCCTATTTTGCAGCATTCTATTAGACATAAATACCACCTTGATCCCTCTATGGATTCTGTGGTGATAGATGCTAGTGAGTCTCTTAACTATGATGAGGCCATGCACAAAGGTGATAGTGACTCTTGGGAGAGGACCATGTAGTTAGAGTATGGCTCACTGTAGAAAAATCATATGTGGGATTTGGTTCCTTTTCTTAGTGAAAAAATTGATTTGCCATGCAAGTGGATATACAAGTTGAAGAGTACCCATAGATGCCCCGAGCCATGCCTATAAGGCCAAATTGGTTGCTAAGAGGTTTAAGTAAAAGCATGCTGTTAACTTCCATGACTTCTTCTCTCTTGTTGTCATATATAGCAACCTAAGGGCTTTAAGAAAAAAAAAAGGGAACACCTAGTACACAAGTTGAGAAAGAGTCTTTATGGACTTAAGTAGGCACCTAGGGAATGATACCACAACTTTGATATCTTCATGCACTCAGAAAGATATACTTACAGTGATATAGATCTGTGTTTATACACAAAGAAGGCATGTGATGGCAGTGCTATGATTTTGATTCTCAATATTGATGATATATTGATTTCCATGAGTACTCATGATGAGTTGGATGACTTGAAAAATTATCTCAAGAAGATCTTTGAGATGAAGAGTATGGGATAGGTCTCACATATTCTTGGGATACGCATCACATGTGATCGCTCTAAGGGTATCTTTTACTTGTCTTGTAGAAGGAGTACATCCAGAAGGTTCTTGAGTGAGTTGATGTACAAGATGTTAAGCCTATTGGATATTCTTTACCTTCTCGTGTGAAGATTATTCAACCAATTATCCATAATATATGATGAGCAGAAGGCCAAGATAGCCAAGATCGCTTATGAATTTGTAGTGGGGTAGTTTCATGTACTCCATGATAGCCACTAATCTTGACATAGCATTTGTAGTGGGAGTTGCGGAGTGTTATATGGCTACATTTAGTAGGTGGCATCAGGATGCTATGAAGGATATCATCAGGTACCTTAAGGGAACTACAAATATATGCATATGTTATGGTGGCCAAGATACAAGAGTCGTGGGGTACACTAACTTTGATTATGTAGCACATGCAGACAATGGGACGTCCACATCTAGTTATGTCTTCACTTTTTCTGGGAGGTGCTTTTCTTGGATGTCCAAGGTAAAAAATAGCATTGTTTTTCTTGGATGTCCAAGGTAAAAAAATTGCATAGCCCTATCTACTATAGAGGCAGAGTATATTGAAACCACTAAGTCTTGCAAGGAGGCTCTCTGATGCCGTCTAGTCACATAAATCTTAATATTACCTGATGTCATCCCTACACTACATTCAAGTTCTATGAGTGCTATTAAATTGGCCAAGAATTTGGTCTTACATTTGAAGACAAAGCACATTGAGGTGCACTATCACCTCATCATGGAGGTGATAGAGGACAAGTCTATTGAGTTTGTTAAGATCTCGACTAATAAGAATTCTATAGATTTTTTAAGATCTCGACTAATAAGAATTCTATAGATTTTTTCACTAAAAGTATCTCAATGGAATGTTTTGCCTTTCTTAGGAGATTTATGGGCAATTGGATGAGATGGCGTCTTCCTTCATCCTATTGTACTTTATGTACAGTTCTTCTTTGTTATATTTTTATTGTTTACTCCTCATTAGGGGCAGTTGTGCCTTTAAGTGCCAAACTATTATGGATAAAGATATGTGTGCCTAACCACTCATGTATTCATTACAATGACAATATCTACATACTTGATGGTGGGCGCCCATGACTGTCACTTCATTTTTTATTCTTTTAGTGGCATTTGAATAAGGGAAGGCTATGTCACACATTATGACTATTGGAGTTTCCATATACGGTCTCTCTCCTAGTCTCTCTAACTCCATCTACCATAGCTCTTGCTTTGCTCTTCCTTGCACTTGTGTGCTTTCAGTCAAGCTCTACCTTTCACTTGGCTCCATCTTGGCCATGACTGAGAGGGTTTAATTTATGTATATCCTCTATATCACATGCATTCAGGACCTATCTATAATACCCTTATGTGTGATTTTTTCATGAATAAAACACAACCCTTTTTAATTTAATATGTAAATAATCCCTTTATGTGATATCCTTTTATTAAAAAATATATAAAAATGGTATTTTTAAAATATCTTATTTTGAATCCATGTGATATACATACATATTCATAAGTGACCCCCTTGAGGGCCATGATTACAAGGTCATGATAACCATGATCATTGAGTGCCTAACATAACATGATTGCCAACATTTGAGCACAATTGCTATGCTAACCATTACACTAGTGATAATGTTTAACTCCATGTATTTCTTGCATCCACTAAGACCTGCAAACACTACTTACAACCATCTAACTTTGATTGAAACTCTACCTTTTAAGCCAATTACCTAGCCATGGCCATTGATGGCCATGTCTACAAAGCATACCTTTGACAAATGACAAACATATCTAGATTGGGAACCACTACATGATACTAGCCATCTTGCTTGATAGTCACAGTGCATCAAGAATGTAAGCTTGAATTTCCCTTGCAATCCATCCCATTGGCTTGCTTGAAACTTTTGTAATCATGAAAGAACTCACCGATTAGAGTGTAGACTATAGGTACCCATGTTACCACCAGAATAGCTATCTACTAGTATAGCTTATCTACTTTTCTCAATTCTAATAACATTAAGGGAGTTTTGAGGCCTCAAAAATCCTTTTAGGATGTAGAGAGAGTGTGTGCTTTATACTAATGAGAGCAAAGCCTCCATAACCGAAGTTCTATTTTTAAAAATATAAATGCAAAAGCCCAGGAAAAACATTTGGATGTAGTAAGAAGGATCATGCGATATGTCAAGGCAACAATAGATTATGGGCTATTTTATGAGAAAGATAAGGACTTGAAACTCATTGGATATACTGATGCAAATTGGATTGGATGTCCCTATGATCGTCACAGTCTACTAGTGGCTATGCATTCAGCCTTGGCACTAGGATGATCAGCTAGAGTAGTAAGAAGCGACTGATTGTTGCACTATCTAGTACCTAAGGCAAAGTACAAAGGTGCTGCTTTAGCCGCATGTGAGATTGCATGGTTTTTGAAGTTGATGATTGATTTGGATATGCAGGTAGAGGCTCCAGTGGCATTATATGTGATAATCTAAGTAGTATACTTCTGGCAACAAATCATGTTTACCATGCTAGAACAAAGCATATAGAAGTACACTATCATTTCATCTGCGAGATGGTACTTGCAGGAAAAGTGGATCTCCTACATGTAAAGAAAAATGAGCAAGTAGCAGATATCTTTACCAAGTCATTAGGTAAAGATAAGTTCACTTACTTCAGATAGCTACTTGGAGTACAACACTTCCTTGAGGTTGAGGGGGAGTGTTCAGACTTTAAGCTCAAGCTACTGACACCTGACACTGATACCTATGTGTCTAGCTATCCCAAGCATATGTGTGTGATTGAATATGTGTCTAGCTATCCCAAGCATATGTGTGTGATTGAATAAGTTGGGTATGTGACTTAATTGTAGTTAGTATATCAATATGCTTTGGTCACTTAGACCTAGCTATTTTGGTTACTCAATTTGTATGTGAAATTGAATAATGAAGAAATTGAGAGCAGTCAACTCTCTGTTGCCTCAACTCTCTCTCCCATTCTTCTAACAAATCCTTATAATGATTAAGCTAATATGGTTTTCTAACTCTGTATATTACCTTTGACAATACCCAGAGAGAGCAAGATGAGTCAAGGGATGACAGATGAGGAGCTACAAGAGATCTTCACATGTACATCTCTGGATCAAATGGCCTGCTTCAGAGATATGGAGTTGTTTCGGTCCATCATCTAGCAGTTTTGCGCAATCTATCTCAGTATGCTCTGATGCTTTGATCTCAAGTAGGCATAGTCGACAAAACTGGCCCAGAAGGGAGGCAAGGATGCCTCGCTCAACTGACATAGGGGGTGGTTATGGAAGGTGCTGCAGAGATGTAGATGTTGTGACCCCACAACTGCTTGATATTCCTTACCCTTGTAATGGTTCTAGAGAGAGAGGCTCAAGTGGATATTGTGAAGGCACCGATGCAGTGTCCTCATCTCATTGGTCTAGTAGACACTTATCACCTCCAGGGTTTGTCACATCTATAAAGATGTCTACTATACTATGACTCCAGGTCTCTCTCAACCATATCCATAGGTAGTACCCCTATGGTTGCTAATCCAAGAGATACCACCCCTATAGGTATGCCAGAGACAAGGGTCTCTTGGTTATGCCTAGGAGCATGGTCATAGCTAGGAAAGGGTGCATATTAGACATATCCCAACATGGTACAGGATATGGATACCTCATGGATGAGAAAATAGGTGCCATGATTATGAATGATAAGGGAAGGAGGGTGATGGCTCACATGAGAGAGTTGTGCCAACAAGTATTTAGGCACATCATTTTAGACCATTAGAAAAATATACTAGAGAGGATCAAGGACTATGTGGCAGCATCCTTGCACAAGGAGTTCCCAATGCTTACAATAACAACAGAGAGGTTTTCCACAAGATGGATAATGGGTTGTATGCATGCATACATGTCACATAGATGACCAAATGTGTGCAAGGTAATCAAGAGTGGAGCTTTAGAGGCCGAGTGGTTGGATGTAGAAGATTAGTAAAGAATCAGAGAGGAGGGCACAAACTCTCTAAGATGATGGTGGCAATCAATGAGAGGTAGTGAGGGCATAATTAGAGCCAAGGGTCATGCATCATCTGAGAAGTGACAGCCATAGACTTTATTTGGAGAATTTTGTAAGTTTTCTTTTGGTTGTTCTCACGTTCTTATTTGGAATACCACTCATACTAATAACCTTATTTCTAGTAATACTACTTTGTTTTCTTTGTAGCATTCCATCACAAACTGTGGTCCTACAAGTTTGGAGACTTAGTATGTAGAGAGACAGGGTCTCACTGCACTCATCGATAAATTGTATGCGTGTGGTGCCTCAGAAAGTCATGCCTTTCTTATTTTCAATCATTAGGTTTTTTTTTAAAATTCATTATGCATTGTGGATTAATCTCTAGTAATTTATATTGTAGAGTCTATTCGAAGGTCCATTATGTTGGGACAAGCCCTCAGAGGGTGAGGAGTTGTAGCAATCACTTGGATTCGTGGAGCACATATCCTTTCCTTTTTTAGATGTGTGATCCATGCAAGCTCTTTCCATGTAGCATTCCTTGGATATATTTCTCATCCTTTGTATGGACTCACATTTTTCGATATTTATAAATATATTTCCCTATTTATTTTGGATTCTTCTCTCTATCATTCCATGTATTTTTGTGAGTCATCATCATCGATCTTATACTTATTTGAATATTGAATCAAGGACTCCTTTTTTCCAGTATCTCATGATATATGTTTCTCGATGACTATTGTGTGCTTCATTTATAATTTCTTTATGAAAGATTATTCACTACATGGTGTTGGAAGATGGCAGGGAAACATGCTACCATGTCACCTTTTTTTAATATCTGTAATAATCACTAATTTACTACATGCATCGCTATTAGCATTGGTACATGTATCACAAAGCATCGTTATTTGTATCACTTTTGCAATGCAAATAGCGACGCAAGTAGCGATGGATCTGTAGAGGCATATATACCAATACTTTTACATTCAATGGGGGAAAGTTTTTAGATGAATATTTTTGTCACTTTAGACATCTATATATGGCTTGTATCTTGTAGTCTTGTGAGTTTTATAATTATGCCGATTGTGTAAAGTACAGTTAAGCAATGTCGGCCAAGCTAGTTAGTATGCCATTAGCATAGTAGCTTCCCTTCTCTCAAAAAAATGTAAAGCAAGCAAGGCGTAGCTGCTTGAGCTTCACATTGATGCCAATTGTGTGACAGTTATCATATATTTCGAGCGGGGCATTTTATACTATTTTCCACATGTATAGTAAAGGAATAGATGTGCATGCAAGACTAACTAGGTAAAAAGATTTTTTTGACAAAGAGGGAAAAAAACACATGTACATGCATTTCCATGACCATGGGCATGATGTGGCTTTTTACTCATCCTTTCTACTCTCTCTCTCTCTCTCTCTATATATATATATATAGCATACAAGTATGGCCCTAAACTAGGTAATCTTTGTTGCTTCTTGGAATCATGAAACAATGCTCCTCTCTCTCTCTCTCTCTCTCTTGCATACAAGCATGGCCATGAAGCAGGTAATCATGGTGTGACCTTGAAGCAAGTAAACTTTGCCACTACCTAGCATCATGGCACAATGCTCTCTCTCTCTCTCTCTCTCTCTCTCTCTCTCTCTCTCTCTCTCTCTCTCTCTCTCTCTCTCTCTCTCTCTCTCTCTCTCTCTCTCTCTCTCTCTCTCTCTCTCTCTCTCTGTGTGCAACATCATGATGTGGACCTAGAGCAGGTAATGTGTGTGTGTGTGTGTGTGTGTGTGTGCACGTGCATGAGCACTACATTTCAAATGTTTGAAGGAGCAATAGATTACCTACTACAATGTGGGATGAGGGAGCCAAAAATTTCATGAGCTACACGAAGAAAGTAGACATAGTGAAGGGAACATAGTCTCCAACATCAGAGAGGGAGAATGCTAGTCCAAAGTTCGTGCATATAAATCTAGAGCCCAAGATAGCATCCATGTATTGCCAATTAAAATTATTGTGAGGGGTGCTATTGAGGAAAGGGGATAAGCTAGTGGTGGTGGATATATGTGGGGGTACCATAGACCTAATGGTGCATGAGAGGGCAGAAGATGACCCAAAGGGCATAAGGGTGCATGAGGTTGTAGCCCCTTCTCTATAGCAAGTAATCTCCCTTCTCTACCTTGAATTAGGTAACCCTCTCTCTCTCTCTCTCTCTCTCTCTCTCTCTCTCTCTCTCTCTCTCTCTCTCTCTCTCTCTCTCTCTCTCTCTCTCTCTCTCTCTCTCTCTCTCTCTCTCTCTCTCTCTCCCCCTCTCTCCCCCTCTCTGTCTCTCTCTCTCTCTCTCTCTCTCTCTCTCTCTCTCTCTCTCTCTCTCTCTCTCTCTCTCTCCCCCTCTCTCCCCCTCTCTGTCTCTCTCTCTCTCTCTCTCTCTCTCTCTCTCTCTCTCTCTCTCTCTCTCTCTCCCCCTCTCTCCCCCTCTCTGTCTGTCTCTCTCTCTCTCTCTCTCTCTCTCTCTCTCTCTCTCTAACCAAAAACCCCTTCTCTACAACAAGTAATGTCTTGATTGATAGACAACATCTATGGTAGCCCCCTCTCAATAGCAAATACTCTCCCTTCTTTGCCTTGAACCAAGGAATCTCTCTCTCTCTCTCTCTCTCTCTCTCCCCATGGCACCCCCTTCTCTACAACAAGTAATCAATAGATAAGTAACATCCATGGTGGGTGATCCTGCAACATGAGTAATGTGTGTGTGTGTGTGTGTGTGTGTGTGTGTGTGTGTGTGTGTGTGTGTGTGTGTGTGTGTGCACGTGTGGGCGTGCACGTGCGCGTGCACGTGGGCGTGTGCTTGCATGCATGCGTGCGTGCGTGGGTGCGTGTGCGTGTGCGTGTGCGTGTGCGTGTGCATGCGTGCGTGCATGCGTGGGTGCGTGTGTGTGTGCGTGTGCGTGTGCGTGTGCGTGTGCGTGTGCGTGTGCGTGTGCGTGTGCGTGTGCGTGTGCGTGTGTGTGTGTGTGTGTGTGTGTGTGTAGTTGGTTTATGAAATGGATGTAGAGAGGATGGGACGTACATTCAATTCCACCTCAAGATTGTATTAATAAATTCCTCAACAACATGTTTTTAGATTCACAAAAAATTATTACCCAAGGATATTTAACTATACTTTTTTCAAGTTTGTATCTCAAATTGAAGCTTTTCTTAAATATTAGACATCTACATCATTTTGATTGTTAGGTCTAGCAATTTTTTCATGCTCCACACTTCTTTGAAGACTTGGTGGTTAATCCTATAGGTAGTTCATGTGGATACACATTGGGTTGTGCATGTCCCTTGGCATGCTCCTCATTCCCTTCCTCAAGCCAACCCTTCTTGAGTTGCAACTGATACTAGAGGTGTAGATCATGGACATCATGAACATCTCATCATCCCAGATCACATGTTTATTCAAGACCTAGGTTTTCTCTTCCATTTTGGTGCTCATGCATTTGATGATACAACTCCTCATTCTCACCTACTTTGGTGCACCTACATCCAATGTTACAAATACTCTTGTAATTGCTTAGCCAGGTGATCAATTAATTATGGCTTCCCCTTCCTCTTATTGGGGGTGCAAAGATGCATTGGTAGTTAATTGTAGGATATGGGTGATAGCTAAATTTTATTTAGCCACCAAGGTGCTTATCTTGCTTGGTCCCCAATAACATCATGTTAAATCCCCTACATCATTTGGACAAGATTCATTCATTGTGATGATGTTTTAATATACTACTTACACAAGCTTCCCAATACTACCCACTTTGTACTTGCATTTTTAACATTTTCACTTGTGGTGGAATTACCAAAAGTATTTATTTATCTATCTAACATGTATTTTTAATTTCAACTAGTTCAACTATAAGAAGTTGATCTATCATTTATTCATGCAAATTTTTGCCTAATCTTTAAACAAATTAGAGACTAGTGTAGCAGATGCTTTAACTGTGATCTATTGCATCAAAAGGAAACATTTGTGTTTGAATTCATCATGATTTTTGGATCCCTCGCAATTACACTTTTTGTCTAATTAGAGACATTGCAATACAATTCATATCTAATTAGAGCCCTCACATCAAAGAGGTATCTTCATCTAACTAGAGATGCAAATTGCTAGTTTCTTGGGTAATTAATTAGCCTTAAAGTATTCAGAACCCTTGAAATAGAGGTTCTCACTAAGATTACAAGAAAATTTAAGCCTTTTAATGTACTTCATCATTTGTAATGTAATTGATCTTGGATATGTATACTTACTGCTCATTTGCAATGCAATAGCTGAGTATGGTTCTTCAAAGCTAGAATAGATATAATGAATAACAAGTTCCTTGTTTTCATATGCAAGCAAATAGTATATATGCAACTAGATGACTCATCTACTAAAGCATTTGACTCCACAGAGGACTTTCTCCATATCCAATCTTAGAAGCCCCATCCCGCAAGGATTGCTAAGCAATAATCTTCTCTGAGATAAAAAAAGGTTTTGAATATCATTTAGCAATACATATCTCTTTTTGTTGAATGAGGTAAATGGGAAATGTTGGGACACAATCAAGAGGACCTTCTTCAATCTTTGCACTCAACTCTATCTCATTTTCTTCCATTTTTGTAATGTTCTCACTTTTAAACAATGCAACATAAAATCCTTGCACTAGTTGGTTCTCAACATCCTCTTGTAACATTTTCCCCTTCTCTTCAACCTCTTTATATTTACTTTCAATATCCTCTGTCTTCTTCTCTTATATTGTATCTAAATAACAATTTTCCATATACCAAAGATATACAAGAAATCCAACATCCTTGTGGACAAGAAGACATTGATGTTGATTCTGACGAAAATGACAATTTGCTTCCAACTTCTTGAATTTCTCATCAATGAGGCTAAACCTTGTTTGCAAAGTTGTTCTAGAAGCATTGGTAGCTTCCACTACATCACTGTAACATACAAATACCTCAATCTCTAGGTCTTGCACATGTCTATCATAACACTCCCTATAATCCTTCAGTTTATCTTCAAGATCCTTCAAGAGCTCTTGTAAATCAAAGGGAACATTGAGTATATCTCTGTTGCAAATTAATCCAGATGAATTTCCAATTGAATGGAGAAAATCAAAGAGCTTGTCATCACATCTATCCTCTAGATCCTCTTCCTCCATTTTCTCTAGAGAAATCTCCATTTTAGTCATCCTAATTACTCACAAAACCAAATTCTGAAACAACAAGACAAGTTTAGGAATACAAAGTACCAATCCACATTTTCTTACATCCAAATAAGTAATTTAAATTTTTGTAAGTTGCTGCACATAGAATATCAGAACCACATCATTTTACATATGTACAAGATCAAAGCAAGATTGCTAGAAAAATCCCATCAATGCCTTTATGCCATTTTTGGCTTTTTGGCATTTTGTGAAGCACTCACACTTGGCTTTGAAGTTTACCCTTTTGATATGACTAGTGTACTTTTGATAAATTCTTTTGATTTTTGCTTTGAACTTCGTGGCAAAAGGGTTAACACAAGAGATGGACGTATTCATGTTAGAGGAAATGGATCCTCTATACCAAATGTAGATCCAATTACTATCATATAAAGCCTCATTAGAAAACAGATTGTTGGATCAAAGAGAACAAAAAAGAGCATGGAATCCTCATGGATGAAGGGTGCTATTATTTTGGAAAGAAAAACTAATTGTCTTTTTCTAATATTTTATTACTAACAATTTACACTTTGACAACTATAATCCTTGGTGGATTGTTATTGGGATAAGGCCCCACTACATGACCATTGGTAAAAATTACTCTAACTTCATATCTACAAATTTGTTCCAATCGTATACACTATTGCACTCTAAATGTGACTAAAGGAAAATAAACTCAATAAAATTAGTTAGAATGAGAAACCAAAAGAGGATTGTATTCAAAATGACTTCAAAACAACTTATGAAATATGATAATGGAGATAAGAGAAGCTCTATGGAGCATTATCGTGTTTCATCTAACAAAAATATTCAATCATTTCTCAACACTTGTGCACAAGAAAAATAACTGATTCAATCATTTCTCAACACCTTAAAATAGGTGATTCAATCATTTCTCAATGCCTGTGTATTAAAAAAATGACAAATAGAAGTTTGTTACCTTAGAAATGTATTTCTTTTTTCGCATGAACAAGTTTGGTCAAGACCACATGTATTCTCGACTTGTGATGCACAAAGTATGTGGTTGTGGGGGAGAGAAAAATATATGTAGAAGGGAAGTTTGTGCAAACACCAGCCTGACTTAAAAATATGCATTTATTTATAAACGATCACCTTGAACTTGCTCAAAAGGTACCATGCACTAACTCAAGAAGGCTATATTTAAAATTAAAAAGAAAGGCCTAGAAATCTTCCCTTTCACTTGAAAAATAATGCCATAAAAGTGTGATAATGTTCAAAAAGGTCAATGACATGTGGCACAAGTTCTGAGGCAATAACAGTATACTTGCCACACGTGTGAAGTAAAATACTGATTATACTTTAACCACAAAGTGAATTTTCAAACCACTGAGATTTTTCCTGCTTTGATTCACCGGCGTGAGACATCTTAATTACAACTCAAAAATTTTTAGCACCTAGCACACAAGATAATATTTCATCACATAGATCCCATAATGCACAATATTTGCTAGTCTTGGGCCTGTAATTTTATTTGACAGATCTTGGCTAGCTCAATAATTATGTATTTTTCAAAATTATTAACGAATTTTCTCCAAAATTCTCTCCTAATTGTGTTTGAAATTTTGTTTACAAAATTTCTTTGAAATTATTTTCTTCGAATTTTGTTTGAAATTTTTTTCTCCATTTTTTTTAAAAATTATTTTTGGATGTATGAAACTTGAAAAGAGTAACTCTCTCTCACGCAGAGTCTTTAATATACATTTCATAGGCCAACTCAATGTCGAAAGGGAGGGCTTCTTCTGCACTATGTCTTTATTATTGCTCTTAGAGTTCTATCTTGTGTTGGGCTGTTGAAGAACTTGGGCTTAGAGAGCCATATTCTCCTACAACACCTACTCTATTTTTTTCCAAATCTTGAGAACTTGCTAACTGAATCCATTGTGCCAACAGATTCTCTCTATCACATGAGTGGGGTACCACTAGGCTTTTTTGAGGTAAGTTTCTATCCATATAAAAACTTCAACAATGGAGGTAGGGTGTGCAAATTGGTTTGGGATTGGGAAAAATTAGATAATAGTGTTAGTAGGAGTTGAAGTAGATTGAGTAAATCATCTGCAAAGCTTTCTCTTAATTACATTTTTGGCCATGGGAGGCATGCATCAGTAGAATATAGTGTGACAATTATGCAAGTAGTCTTTCATGCACTTTTAAGTAAACACTAGTGTCATTCAAGTATATCATGATGTGTAGCAACTATGGTATATATCAAGCTAGCAACTATGGATGCATAAGATCCTTGGTTATGTTAATATTTTGCTTGTTTGAGTTGGGGATGTCCTAATTTTGAGTTTTTTTTGTTTCTTCTGGAGATTTCAGATGGTTAGAACTAAGGCTACTCAAGAAAGAAGAAAGTTGATCCTAAATGCCTTGCTTCAAAGATCCATTAGTCCTCCAAGCCTTCTAAAATTGCAATGAAATCAAAGCCAGGGGGAAAGTTTTCGTAGCATGTTAGGTGCTTGAAGAAGATTAAAAGTACAATGAAGGCTTGGAGGACTGATGGATAAGGCAATTCTGAAATTGGCCTTTCAAAGGCTTTTCAGAGAAATTTGTGACAAGTATAGGCTTGATAGTTTTAGATGGACAAGGATAGCTCTCAATTGCATCCAAGAGGCTACAAAAGATTTTTTGATTGAGTTTTTCCATGATTCCTATATCTATGCTGCTCATACACATATACTTACACTTATGGACAAAGACATGATAATTCTTAGGAGGTTGAGATACAGATTTTCAAAGGACTTAGAGATAGCCTCAACAGTTAGGTTAGAATGTCTTTTTTTCAGATATTCTCATTAGTCTTTGTCGCCTTCACGACCCTATTTTTCTTAAAGCAGAAACCATGATATTGCCTTTTTTCGCTTCTAGTTGCCATCGTTTAGCCATTAGCCGTAATGCAATCAAAAAGAATTAATCGATAACCATTCTAAGAATCGCCTTCTCCTCTATGAGTTTAAAACTGGAACGGCTATGGTAGAAGATTCATCCGTGGCAGACACAAATAATTAACCCATCATATCATCTAAATAAATGGAAAATACTAGGAAGTTTAGATCGACAGCAACACAGGTTTTTGTAAATTGCATGCAACACAAAAGAAAAACAAATAGGTCATATTGGCTGGGATGGGGGCCATATGTTACCCATGGAAGGGATACAAGACTACATGAGAAAGAGAAAAATGCCACAAAAGAGTAGGAAGATAAATGAAGGGAGTATAGAAGGAAGAAGACAAATGAAAAGGAAGAAGAGTAACTATCTTTTAAAAAAGAGCTCTCTACCCTTCTTGAAAGGGTTGATCCTAAGGGCTTCAATATTTGTTGCTTTTTACTTGGTAATACTAATAGAAGATCTAATATGATATTTTTTTACTTTGATTGTGTTCAAATAGTCCAGAATAAAATGAGAGAAGTAAATTACTCTATTCTTCTTGTTGGGATGAGGTATAGTATACCCAAATTTATTTTTACTCACTATATTTTTCTAGTAATAGGCTTTCATGTTTATACCCACTATCTCCATTTCCTTGCTAGGTGTGTAATGCATGAGATTCCCTTTGATATACAACAAAAAATTGAGGTTTTTGATCCATCTATCTCATACTATATGAGGAATGAGCTTGATGCAAGTACATTTGATCTTCGGTTCAATCCAATTGACTTTGAAACTTTAGAGGTCCTTCTAATTCCATACAATGAAAATTAAGTAATTTGATATTTTGATAGATTTTATGAGATTTTATTTTACTGAATTATTGAACAATGATTGTTTTCAGTTCTCATTGGAGCCTTATTGGAATAGACTATGTGGAGAAGCAATGTTTTCTCATCAATTCTTTGAAAGAAAGTCATGGAAATGCTAAGTTGTAAGTTATATAATCCACGGTGTCCTTGATATTTTGATCTTTTTCTTGCAAGTACTATAAATATTTTGATCTTTCTTTGTTACAATTACTCTAAATTTTATTGTCTTTTTGGTACACAGTTATAAAAAGATTGATTGAAATGCTTTAAAAAAGGCCTTCCATGCTATTTGATTTACTTGCAACAATACAATATACACAAGTTGTGGTAAGGTCTTGATTAATATGGTTGGAACATAATAACAAAATTTATTCTATAAAGTACCATAAACAAGTTTTATAGTTTTACTTTATATTGTTGGTTGTAGTGTCCTCATCAGGACGATAGTTACTATTGTGGCTAGAGAGTAATTGCAAATGCCAAAAGATTGGTTAAGGTTATTTATCTCAATGATGATAAACTTGTAAATATAATGTGAAAGATACTAAACTTTAAGATAGAGGCTCATTGCAAAATGTCCATTTATAATAATAGTATAGTCTATTGTAAAAAATAACAATGAACAAAAAGTCTTTTCTTATAAATATATGACAATTTTCAAGGGTTTGCTATACAAGTGAGCATGTTTGGTATATAAGAGCAAAGGTCATGAAGCAAATAATGGTCAATTGTATGAAATCAAGAACTGATAGTAGTGAGGGCTTAGACAATGAAGGAGAGGAGGTGCATATGATTGGAGCAGCCAAGGTGAATCTATACCTTCAATACTTAAGGCAACCAAAGCATCAAAGAAAGGGAAAATGACTCCTAGAAAGGATGTCCCTTCTCCTAAGAAAAGTTCTAAAAAAAGAAGTAGCTTTGCCTCATTGCTTGTAAGCCCTTGTGTATATAAGTCATGGAGATGGCTAACAAAAATTTCTACAAAATTTGTACATGTATTTTATATAGTAAAGAGATCTTATCTTCAATATCTTTACATTGTATTTTCTTCTCTCTCATCCTTGATATCTGCAAAAAATATGTTATAAATGTTTGTTAATTAGGAAGTGGAATCATATATACACCTAAGTGGATATAATATGAGATAAAAACTTGTTTGTTATTCAGTTGGAACACAAATGAGTATGGTAGTTCAATATCTTCTTTCTGTAAATTAATCCTCACTTGATGTAGAGTACATGATAATCTAACCTTTAGGATTGCAACAATGTCCTCATTGAACCAAACATTAAGATCCACTATGGGATCTTTACTAAAATTATCAAGATTTTGGTCTAAAGCAACCAAACTACCACCAACATAATGCCATCTATTATAATAAAGCTAATGATGAAATTTTGAGTAGCGATCATATATTTACAAGCTATAGAGTCTTGATCTATCTTACATATAAATTCTCCTTCTGTTGTTAGTATCCTATCCTTTCATCAATAAATTGTATGACACGATCATATGTCATGGCCTTTGATATTCTTATCTCAACATTAGAAAAGAAATCAACAAATATATTAATAGGCATAAACAAAGTAACTTTTCTTAGCCTACTTGAGATATTAGGTTTTAATGCTCTCTATATCTCAAAAAATATTTTACATCTATAGCCCTCGCTAGTAGATAGACTTAGCAAAGGCCACTCAAAGCTTGAAAAATCTGGCAAAGGAAGGGGGGATATTGATCCCTATTGGCTGTGTTGCATGGGGACAACATCAGAATGGTTATAAAAGAATATTCCATTCTTTGCAAGCTCTGTCTTCTTCATAACATCAATAACATCAACAATAGACTCGATCAGTTCCCATTCCTCAAGATTAGAGGGATAGACATCTACAAGACAGACAAATGTTATAATTGAAAATCTTAAACCAAGTTTAAGAAAAGAAAGAATTTAAGAATCAAATTCTTAAAATTTGTAGTACTCATTGTAATTTATTAGTTGTGGTAGGGAGGTCTTTGTCATTCTAGTGTAGTTTTGCATTCGATATGCCCAATGGTCTTGTTCAAAGAACTTAATCAAGAAGGTTCATGAAAACGAAATGAAACCTCAAAACATGTAAACATATTCAAAGAATTAAGTAAAATAATGAGCATGTGAAGTTAAGTGAACATAAATCAAGTGACTGCAAAGTGAGAAGCTAGAGACCTAGTGGATGATGTCTTGCATACATACGAGGAAAAGGACTTTGTCACGTACTTTAAGGACCAATGGAAAACATCAATAGGTAGGTTTTGTGACTTAGTTATACTTTATCTCTCTTATTTTCCTAGTTTTTACTTTTCACTTTCCAAGGAATGTGGGTTTGAGCTACTTGTAATTTTCCACACTCAAATCATGAGAACAATAGGAGCATCGTCCTATAATGATATTCTAAACTTACAATTTCTTATTGGGTGCAAGACAATTCATAGTCAAACGGTAGATTGGCTCCTACAAAAGCTGTTGGATCCTTATCATTCATATTATTGGTATCAGGATATGTCAAAGGAGGCTAGGAATCCTTGATGATAATGTAAGGTTCTTGGATGTTGAGCACAAGGCTACCTTAATGAAGAGCCAGAGCAAAATTGACTTATGGCACAAAATAGAGAATGCAAATTTTGATTAGGTATGTTGGTTGTTCAAGTGGGCTATGCCTGGCAACCTTTGCAAGCATCAAGCAAAGGTGTTGATTATTGATGGTTTTTATTTTTCACATGTGATCAAAGCATTCATGGGCTTGTATGGCTTGTCTAGTAAAGATATACCACATGAGTCATCTTGTTGCTAGTATTCCTTACTATGCTTTATGAGCTAAATGTCAAGTAATTGTTCAATGATAATGGTGACAAATCATGGATTATTATGCCAAATGGACCTAGTTGATGTTGAGGACCCACTTTCCATGTCTTCCCATGGGATTGGTGTAGGTACAAATAACTTAGCCTTCATTATCAAATTGCTTTTAGTTTGCATTCACTAATGGAAAGTGGGTTATTACTAGGCTCATTGATGGCATCAAATGATGATAAGATTTCACATATATACCAAATTTTTTATCAAACCACTCTTCTAGTGTGGTAGGTGTTGAATGTGCCCATTTTTGGCATTGACCTACTATGGATCTTATGAGGTGTCTTACAATCATGTATGCTTTGTAGATGGTAATCCAAAACTATTGAAGTTTTCTTGTCAGCTTGCTCTTCAAATGAAGATGTCTATCCAACAAGAAAAGGTGACAAAATCACAACTAGCCCATCCACTTAGTAGGTTACAACCTATCGAGAATGGCTTTGGGATTTGGTAGCTAGAGTATGACCATTCTTTGAGTCAGGTTGCTAAAAGAAATTTTTGAGATGTAAAGTGCAATTAAGGAGGCTCCCCAATTTCTCAAAGCCTCCTAAAAAAAGTTAAGGTGATAATGCAATGAAAATTAGAGAAAGCATGTGAGGGTGGAGCAACAAGGCTCTAAGTTGATTGTGATTTTTCTTACTTTGACATGTATGATGGAAAAATATTTTTCAGAAATTGACAACGTCTATATCCTTGTGCAAGACATTGGCTTTTGGGAATTCATTAAAACATGTGATTATTGCATATGTGATATTTATGTCACCATGTGAGAATATTGAAACAAAGTAGCTCTATTTGGATGTGATAGCAAGATCCGATGTGATTTTTTGGCTGCTATTGTTACATTATGTAGTTAGGATAGTGAGATTTTGGTGGTGTTTAAAAAGCTGCACTATCTACATGTAGCTCCTTGTTATGAAGCTCATTGACTTTTGTAGATTATTTGGGTAGTAGACTTGGTTGATAGATGCAAGAGCCTATAAACGATGACTTGATTAAGTTGAAAATTTGAGAAAGATGTAGACTCAATGTTTGATTGTTTCAAAATTAGTAGCTTGATTGCTCCTTGATGGTGAGTCTACAGCTCGTCTTTCATTTCAAACCTTTTCGTCTCTTTTTTTGGTACTAAGCCACTTTTGCATGGTCCACTACAATAGCTCGAGTTGAGGAGGGCCTTTGTCCTTGTCTTTATGTGATAATTTGAGGTTATGAATAGGTATTGCTAAGAATTCTTGATGTTAAGGGAGAAAAATTTCAAGACAGCTCTGTAGCCTTGCATTTATGTATTAATTATATCATGGAGTATAAAAAGAAGGGGCTACCTACAAAGGAAGAGTTCTCACAAGTTCAATAGAGACTTGGTATTAATGACATGGGGTATGAAGAGAAATTGAAGTTTCCATTAGAGGAGAAACCAAAAAGTTCAATAAAATATTTATGATGATAGTCTTCTTGAAGAAGATGAGAATCCTAGGTATGGAAGATAATTTTAAGACATCCATTGAGGTTTATATTAGAGTTTGTTATGTATTATAGACAAATATGATAGGATATTTATCTATTGATATCTTACACTATTGTGGTTTATTGTGCAAATAGAAATTTAATATCCATACAACTTTCTTGAAAGATCCAAGGGCTCAAGGCCATTGAAGCTTGGCAAAAGTCAAGGCCTTGGTCATTATATTGGAAGCTTAAATAATCAAACAGTTGCAATTTATCATAGCAAATTGTCAAGCTCTCCAACCTTGCCAATGATGGCTTTGAAAGCTATCTCCAAGGTGAAAGCAACCCTTCCACAAATAGAAACAAACACAAAACCGAGGAGAAAGCACAAAAAATCTATGTGTATGGCTCTACCATTGATCTCAAAACTAAAAAGAAACCAAAAATCTCTCTCTTAATAATGAACAAATTCGTCATCTTCATCCATAGCTTCAACCATTATGCACAAAAGGAAAGAGCAAAAGGAAAAAGGGAAATTTTTACACAAAGGTTAGAGGAGAGAGGAGAGAGAAAGATTGGTACCATCCAAAAAGAGAATGTGTATCTTCGAAGAAAGGAAAGAAAGAGGCACATAATTAACCGTGCACTCCACCCCACCTTTTCCCCGAAAGACACACAACCTTTCATATTTTTATTATTTCTCTCAACACCCTTGAAATGTTATTAGCATTGTTATCTACTGTTCAAAGAGGAGAGAGAGATAGGGAAAACACCATATCCATGAGCCTTCAGGCTCTCAAGCTCATTCCTTCATTTCCACACACTGAACTAAAAATAACGCACACTACAAGATAAAGTGACCTAGTGTAAATGTAGACTAGACTGACTAACTCTAGTCAGGTCACTAACTGACTACTAACCCGACTTATTTAATGTAGTCACATGTAGACAGCTGTACACACTAGCTGTCATAGATGTCGGTCATAGATGAAGACACACTAATGGTGAGCTTGATTTTTAACACTCCCCCTCAAGCTCAAAAACAAAACTCAAATCATCTACATCACTCCAAGTAGCTGTCTAAAGTGAATGAACTTATCTTTACCAAGTGATTTGGTAAAGATGTCTGCTACCTGGTCTTCAGTCTTCACATGCTCCAAGTCAATCTGATCTGCTAAAACCATTTCCCTGATGAAATAGTAGTGAACCTCAATGTGTTTTGATCTTGCATGATAAACAGGATTGCTTACTAACATAACACTGCTCAAATTATCACAGTACAGCTTGACTTTGCTGTTTAAGTGTACTCCCAAGTCATTCAGCAACTTCTGTAAAACCACTTAGCTTCACAGGCCGCTAAGGCCGCACCACGATACTCTGCTTCCATACTGGACAATGCAACAGTAGGCTGTTTCTTACTCTGCCAACTGATCATGCTACTACCCGATCCCCATCAAGTCAAGGGGTTTCCCATATGCATAAAATAGCCCATGATCTGTGGTACTCTTTACATATCTCAGAATTCTTCTGACTGCATCCAAGTGTGGTTTGCGAGGCTTTTGCATGAACTGACTGATCAACCCCATAGCATAACTCAAGTCAGGTCTAGTGATCGTGAGATAGATCAAGCTGCCTACCATCTGTCTGTACATAGTAATATCTCAATCTCTATCCCAACATCAATCTGCAGCTTGGCATTCTGCTCCAAAGGCGTATCCATAGGCTTGCAATCAGCCATACCATATTTCTGTAACATGTCATGAGCATACTGCTTTTGTAGCAGCCATATGCCTCGAGGTGTAGAGACAACCTCAATCCCCAAAAAATATTTCAGCTCTCCAAGATCCTTGACCTTAAACTCAGCCTATAAACATGTCTTTATGTCTGCAATCCCATTTTCATCATCTCCTGTAATGATTAAGTCATCAACATAGACAACTAGAAAAACATAGCCACTATTTGTCTTCTTCGCAAACAGACTATGATCAGCATCTCCCAATCGGAAACCATGTTGCTGTAAATAACTACTGATGCGAGCATTCCATGCTCTGGGTGCCTGTTTCAACCCATATAATGCCTTTTTCAGCCGACATACATATGCTGGAAATTCTGGATGTATATAGCCTTCAGGCTGTTCCATGTAAACCTCTTCCTGTAATTCTCCATTGAGAAATGCATTCTTTACATCCATCTACCATAGTTTCCAGCCTCTAGCTGCTGCCAAAGCAATCACAGTTCTAACTGTAGCCATCTTTGCTACAGGGCTGAAAGTCTCCTCTTAATCAAGACCATACTGCTGCGCATACCCTTTTCAACCAGCCTGGCCTTATATCTTTCCAATGATCCATCTGATTTACATTTTACCTTATACACCCACTTGCATTCAATAGGTGTTTTGCCCTCAGGCAACTGTACCAAATCCCATGTACCATTTTCAGCCAAAGCTGAATATTCCTCATCCATAGCAGCACGCCAATTCTCATCTGCAACTGCCTCATCAAACTTACTTGGTTCTCTAAAACCTATTACTTTCGTCATATAAGCATAATGACGGGCTAAATATCCAGTGTAAGTATACCTGTCAACAGGTCGTCTGACCCTCTCTGATCTCATGAGCTGTGGCTCACTGTGAGCTTGCCTCTCATGAGGCGGCACATAACGGCTCTGCCTAGCACCTGGCGTCATAACAGACAGAATCCCCAATTCACTGTCTAAGCTGTCACTGCTAGATGAATCATAACCTGCAGTAAGTGGACCTGTTACATCTTCAAAAACCTTTTCTTTTCCCTTATATGTTCTCCCCCTCACTGACATATCCGTGTCAGTGGATGCAGTAGTGCGACTCCGTAAACGTCCTGTCCAAGGACTCACTGTAGATGATACATCACCTATCTGACCACTCATGGAAGTACTCTTTGTAGGAGTATTTTCAGCATGACTCATACTGGGTGAGCCATCAATAGGCACTGCAATAGGATTCCCATACCAAGATGCTAACTCATCAAATACTACATCTCTGCTTATGAGTGTCTCATGCGTAGAAGGTACATAACACTTATATGCTTTCTGTTCTTGTGCATATCCAATAAACACACTTTTCACTGCCTTAGGATCCAATTTCTTCCTCTTCTCATCCGGTATATGCACATATGCAATGCTGCCAAACACCTTCAAGTGTGAAATATCAGGTTTATGACCATACAGTTGTTCATATGGAGTGACATCATGAATCCCTGTTATAGGGGTTCGATTCAGTACATATACAGCAGTCACCACTGCTTCAACCCAATAACCATTTGGCAGACATTTTTCATTCAGCATAGCTCTAGCTGACCCCATCAAAACCCTGTTTTCCCTCTCTGCAACACCATTTTGCTGCGGTGTATAACTGCATGTGAGTTGTCTTCTGATCCCATGTTTAGCAAGATACCTGTCAAAGTAGTTTGAGACATATTCACCTCCTCCATCTGATCTCAAGCATGATATGTAACAGCCCAATTCATTTTCCGCATGTTTCTTGAAGTCTTTGAATGCATCAAACACATCATCCTTATGCTTCAAGATATAAAGCCAAGCGTACCTGCTAAAATCATCAATAAATGAGACATAATATCATGCACCACCAAAAGAAGCATTATGTGAAGGACCCCAGACATCAGAGTGTACCAACTGTAAAGGCCTACTGCTGTTTTTTACATGTCTCATGAAAGGAAACCGTGACTGCTTCCCAAACTGACATGCAAGGCATACATGACCAAAATCATTATACTTGAATTTAGGTAATCCAAGTACTACTTCTTTCTGCTGCATAGATTTCAGCTTTTGTACATTGACATGTCCAATCCGCTTGTGCCAAATCTCTACATCCCGAATGGCACTCTCATCATGAGCAAACATTACTGCCTTGAGTCCCGAAATGGTCGCATCCAATGTAAACATCCTGCCATCCTTTCTGCCCTTGGAAATTAACTTGCAGCCATTTCCATACTCCTCAATGAAACACCCATCTTTGTTGAACCTCACTTGCAAATTCTGTTCTGCCATTTGACCCACAGACAACAGATTCTTTGTGGTTGGTACATGTAAAACATCATGCAGGCCTTTCTTCTTTCCATCAGACATCATAAGAGGAACAATCCCTTTATGCTTTATGTCATGTTGGGTGTCATCCCCAGTACATACATGACCATGTGTACCTACAACCATCTCATCAAACCACTCTCCATGCGGGGTCATGTGGTTTGACGCTCCAGAGTCAATGTACCATCTGTCATCTCTATCATGTCTCGATGCATTTTTAGATACACGCTGCATAGCAAAGAGTCTATCAACTGACTCATCATGAGCACCACTGGAAGATGCATAGTGCCCATGCTATCTGCCCTTTGCCTTCATATCTCCTTGCTTCTTGTAACAATCCTTTGCAATATGCCCATACCGGCCACAATAATGGTAGTCCTTGTCCCTGTTGGACTGATCAGATGACTGCCATGAACTAGAACCACCACCTCTATCTCGGGGTGATCTCCCCCTGTCTCTAAACCCACCAGATCCACGTTGGCCTTGTGTATTTGCACCATGCCAATTACTCTGCTGCTGCTACTGTCCATAAGTATTACGAGTGTCACCACGACCTCGAAATGAACCACGACCTCTAAATCCTTTGCCACGCTGGCTAGAGTACAACACAGTGTCTCTACTCTGAGATGCACTAGAACCTGTATTCAAACCAAGTTTGACTTCCTCATGCAGCAACAAAGCAACTAGCTCTTCCCAGCTAGGGGGCTCTTCTCTGACAGAAATGGAAGTGTCAAAAGCTTTGTACTCTTTGCCTAAGCAATTCAAAGCAACAGCAATCATATCACCTTCTGATACACTTGAGCCAATAGTAGCAAGTTGATCAGCTATGGTCTTAATCTCCGTGGTATACGTCTGGATGCTCTTGCCATTCCTAGAAATGTTGTTGAACTGCTGTTTCAACTGGATCTTTCTTGCATGTGTCATGGTTCCATAATTTTTCATCAATATGTCCCAAGCATCCTTCGAAGTCTCACATCCAGTGATTTGAATTACCATAGCATCAGGTATACATAAGGAAAACCAATGCAGCACCTTGCATGCTTTTTCATTCCATAGCCTGTAGGCTCTTTTCTGTTCATTTGTTGGATTGTGTGCAGGCAACTCAGGAGCAACTTCATCTCCTGTACATAAATCCCAATAACCTCTGCCAACCAGAAAGTTTTTCATTCTGAATTTCCATAATGTAAAGTTCTTATTATCCAACTTCTCTCCAACTATCTGAGTGATATTGTCAATCCCATGTGCATTAGCCATGATGCAATAGACTGTCTATCAAGTGCCTGACTCCCTGCAATCCAACAAGTATGACTGACTAAGTTCAATCCGTAACAGTTTATGACAGTTTTCTGCACTAAATTGCAGAAAAAAACCAGGGTATTTCAGCCCACTGACACCCCAAAACAACCCACAAACAAGTGGTCTCAACTGTAGATATAACTGTCAATACATAAGCTATGTGTTTGCTTCAGCTTAAGCTTCTGTAACCTCACTGCGAGGGTACATACATGCAGTCTGAAAAGTGTAAACTGTGAGTAACCAGCAGCAATTTCAAGTCCAAAACTGAGTGATAATCATGTCATACATGTTCCAAAATCTCCCAGGTAGCTACTAGTACATTTGGCAGTCAAGACATGATCATAAGAGCACAGAACAGTGCATAACCAGCACATACAAGTGTCAACAAATTCAGTTGTAGGTTGCAGTCAACCAGAATTCAGCATACCAAGCTCCAAGCAGCTCCAAAATGTCTTTTGACCATGTCATACATTTACTTTGTAGTGGCAAGTTCAATACATGAGCATCTGAGTAGGCATAGACAACCTGTCTTCATTGACCAATGGCATAAACCTCATGAGCTGTTTGTAATTAACCAGGACATTGTAACTACATTTACTTCAGCTTCAAAATTCAGTTTTCAATGATGCTCATTGCTTGCTTCAATTCTCCATGCATTTAGCATGTATAGGCCAGTTCATATAGATGATGGAACCCCCAAGATGACCTGTATTGCTTCAGTAATGCACAATCCTTGTCATTGACTGTGTATGACAGTTTTCAGCCTGTCAATGATTTTCATATCTGAGTATTCTGAGCAAAAGATCTCAGCTCCAAGACATTTGATCCAATGTATACATGCTTTGACACATTCTTGTGCTCCAAAGATGCCTTCTGAGTGTAGTACAAGGCTCCTGTGTGTCAGTAATGACTGAATGCATGCTGTCCATTCATGTTTACAGCAGTTCAAAAATGATTACAGGTCTGTGTCTGTCACTCCAGCTCATATCAGAGCTCCCACACAAGCATTTACTTCTGTCCACCCAGATCAGCAGGTGCAGATCACGCAGAATTCCTAGCCTTGTTTCTAGTTGGTCCTCCTCATCATGAGGCTCAATGACCACTTGCAGATGCTCAAAGATGCCCACCAAGGCTCCCAAGAAGACCTCAACCACAATGATAAAGCATGGAGTCCAAGATGAGCAAATGCATACCTTGACAGAGTAATGGGAGCCTGTTCCTCTTTTCAAAAGACCTTGTTCTTCAGCTTCTTCAAGTCTTCTTGACTTTCTCCTGCTCCAGAGAGCTCAACCTGGCAATGCTCTGATACCATGTTCAAAGAGGAGAGAGAGATAGGGAAAACACCATATCCATGAGCCTTCAGGCTCTCAAGCTCATTCCTTCATTTCCACATACTAAACTGAAAAGAACACACACTACAAGATAAAGTGACCTAGTGTAAATGTAGACTAGACTGACTAACTCTAGTCAGGTCACTAACTGACTACTAACCCGACTTATTTAATGTAGTCACATGTAGACAGTTGTACACACTAGCTGTCATAGATGTCGGTCATAGATGAGGACACACTGACGGTGAGCTTGATTTCTAACATCTACAAGGATAAAATTATTTTAGCTAGTTACCCCCTACAAAAGGGTTTGCACTGTGATAGCTAGTGATAGGTATCACAAGAGTGTGTTTTAAAATTTTAGAATATGTGCTTAGGTTTGATATTTTTAGCTTTTTGTCTTTAAAAGGGCATTGAGTGTTGACCATGTGGACATAAAGATCAAGAAGGGAAAGAGGGGTTGAAGTTGTGTTGAGGAAATAGTGATGTTGAGTAGTTGAGGTCTAGGGGAGAGGTAGTTGAGGAGGCAAGACTAATGAAGGTTAGCCACATGGAGCTATCATTATGTTGTATAAACAAAGTAGAATGTAAGAACATGCCCATTTAAAAGGGTTTCAAAGGCTTATCTATCTTTGTCTTGGGCTATGTAAGAAAGGGTTTAACTTTAAAGGACATGTGCCTCTTGGAGGAGAGAATGTATTGAGGAAAAGGGTGGGAGATGAGGGAGTTATTGAGGGGGTAGCATTGGAAGGGGCTTGTGTGGTGAACAAAAATGATGTACTTAGAGAAATTTATTAGAAAGAAAAATAAGGGAAGCATATGAACACCCTGTTATAGAAAGGGTTAATTTTAATGAGTAGCTTAACATTGTTATTTTCCTTAGGTTAAGGGGTTCGTGCATCGTGCAAAAGCAAAGAAGAAGTAAATGATATCTCTTTGCAGATTTGAAAGCCGCTCACAAAAACAATCATTTGTTGCATTTTCTCCTTCTTCTTCTACTTCATCTCGCATTTCCTCCCTCCTTCGTCCTTGGATTCTTCTGTCTTCTTGAGAGAAAGAGATCTCTAGTTTATATACCATATCAACTCAACAAAGAGCAACCACAATCATTGCATCTTTTCGTGTACTTTGCACAAGAATAGGCAAATGGAGATACAAAAGGCCTCTCTTCTTCTTTCTGTTCATTCTCTTGTTCTCTTCCTTGCTCTGCACGGCTGCTTGGAAGTTGCTATTGTATGTCTGCATATGGAAGGGATAAGAAGGCCATCTTGAAGAGGGAGGAGGCCATGTTGCTAGCAAAGAAGAAGAGACTATGGATGAGGAGGAGGAAGAATGAATGAAGGGAAAGAACCACCCTATTACTGCCATTTTGTTCTTCCACTGCTTCTTCTTCTTCTTCTGTCGATATGGGAGTGGGTGCCAACAAGGATCCATGACGTGCTCATCATTTTCTGTGTCATACTCTTCTTTCTTCCTATTCTCAATTGAATTCCTCAAAACCTTCATTTCCCTCCCCCTTTGCTTGTTGTCTTTGCCCTTATAATGTCTTCTCTAGGGAAGATGACTCCCTGTGTGTAGGGGTGGGAAGTGCAAAAGCAGAGGTGTCGATGGAGGAGGATGTTGTCATGGCATTTGGCTTGGGGCATAAATCTCTGTTTCCAATTCTAGCTTCTTATTCTTCTGGTTTGATACATTTTCTTCCTTTAATTTCTTTCTATCTCCGCCTTAGTGCCATGACGGCCAGGCTCCTTGATGCAGGGCTTCTATGCAAGTGGATACAGACGATGCCAAAAATGATGTTCGTAGCATAGCTCTCGAGAATTCATCATCACTATAATCCACTAGTTGTTTAATTAGCATCGGGTGGCATTGCCTACCCCCTATTGCAAATCAAGGAACCATATGGATTCAAGGGCCACACACAAGTCATTGTCAAACTGTGGGTGATTGTATAGAGGGAATAGTTGTTTGGTCAAGGCCCAATCATGCACAGACATGGCATGCTTAGCAAGCTCCCCAAGTAGGATGAAAGCGTACAAAAATTTGGATCTCCCGTGATGTGATGGTGGGCTTCTTATTGTAATGGGCAAGGCAAGAGGCCTCATGGGAGAGCTTCTCAAAGATGATGTTGATGGAGTTCGTGATGCCCATGGCCTTTGAAGAGATGCTGATGTCTAGGTGTACCTCTTTATATCTATCTATCTCTCTCTGGAACTAATGATGATGACAATGATGGTAGGTGTGTAGGTGCAATTCATATTTGCCCCGCTCTTGGAAAGCAATAGTAGACAATAGCGCAGCAGAGCAGGACCTTCTTCAAACTTCTACTCAGCATCTGCTTTCCAATTCTAAATGCTTCTTCTTCTTCAGCAGACATGGCTAGAAGGAAGGAGGATCTTCGATATTGAGGATGACATGAGCTTGATGGCACAGACTCGATCTTGTGCTACTATGGTTGCTTCTTTGTTTCCTTATTCTCCTACAATGCCTTCATAAGCCCTCCTTCTCTCTCTCTTTCTCTTTGCGGCCGCCACTTCTTCTTCTACTCGCTTTCTTTCATGGAGGTCTTATTCTTTGTAATGTCTTGAATGCCAAATCTTACTCTGAATCTAGATCTATGGTAGTGTGATAGTAGGAGGTGCAAAAAATGGGCCATTGATGGATGGGCCAAGATGATGACTACTGAGAAAGGCATATTGCTTGCATAGTGGAAAGGGCAGATATACAAGGGAAAGGAAGGTAGAAGATGATTAAAAGTAAAAGGAGGAGGCAAGAACCACAATTGAGGTAGACAGGATTCACGCTCTCGAGGTAATGCTCTATTATGCCATGACAAGGGGAAGAAAGGGCTCGAAACATGACCACAACCACATCTATGAAGCAAAACCCTCATGTTGCTCTACATATTTGATTTTTCTCTCACTCTCTCTCTCTCTCTGGAATCTAATTTCCCCTCCTTTCTTCTTCTCTTTCTTCTAATAACATGGATTGATGCAGTGTTGATGTGTAGCCCATGATATCATGCTCTACGAGTGGTGACCCAAATCCGATGTCACAACACTAATCCAATGTCACAACATTAAATGAGACAAGATGCAACCTCAAAAATTTCTTATTTTTCTAGTCATCCTCTTCTATGACCATTGAACAATGTATGTCTTTGTTGTGCCCCCCAACAAGGATAGTTGTGACCATTGGGCTTCTTACCTTTCTTCTTCCCTCTCTTCATGCTCTTATTCTTTTTTATGGTGTGGTAATTGCTCAAGGCTCATTGTAGCATGCCAGACAACATGATTAAGAGAACCTTTCCTCCCTTGGTTGCATGGAAGGATCTTTGTACAGGTGCTATGTGTTGTCATCAAAACCAAAAAATCATAGTAGCAATTACCTCCTTCACAACCCAACTCAGATTTGAGATTAGCTTGTTTCCCCGATTGCATATCAAAATGAAAGCAACCCTTCCACGAACAGAAACAAACACAAAACCGAGGAGAAAGCACACAAAATCTATGTGTATAGATCTACCATTGATCTCAAAATTGAAAAGAAACCATAAATCTCTCTCTTAATAATAAACAAATCCGTCATCTTCATCCATAGCTTCAACCATTATGCACAAAAGGAAAGAGCAAAAGGGAAAAGAGGAATTTTTACACAAAAGACAGAGGAGAGAGGAGAGAGAAAGATTGGCACCATCCAAAAGGAGAATGTGTATCTTTGAAGAAAGAAGAGAAAGTGGCACATAATCAACCGTGCACTCCGCTCCACCTTTTTCCCAAAAGACACACAACCCTTAATATTTTTATTATTTCTTTATTTTTTTAATATACATTTGTATTCGTAAGGCTTTAGCCTCTACATTTCAATTCTTTCTAGCTTTTTAGAAGTGCATGCACGTAAACTTTTGTATATACCAATTATTAATGGATGTGGATGTGGCCCCCTCTCATGTCTCTATCTATTTTTTTTGATTTTGTAACAACTTAGTATTATTCTCTTGACAAAAAATGAAAATATGATGCATGCTTGGATTCTTTTGTGTCTTGTTTTTATGCTTATTTTGAGTGTCATCACAAGGTGATCCAAGTTTTTAATAGAGGATTAGATAAGATAATGTTGGTGGAGAAGGAAGAAGTTGTAAGATTTTTTGGCTTCATGCCGCCCTAGATATAGTGGATCTAGGGTAGGATACTTTGGAGTTCTTAGCTCTTGTATTCTCTCCCATGTAGGAGATGCCAAGAATTTGAAGCTCTTTCCAAGCTATAAGAAACAAGAATTCTTCAAATGTAAAGGTCTTATTAAGTGAGATGAAACAAAAGATTTGTCTAGAGGTCCTATGAGTTGCTTGAAACTAGAGACTCTTTTACAACAATTTCAATAGACTAAAAGATGTCAAGGGTTTCATGAAACCTATCTTTTTCCATCTCTTTGTTATCTAGTTTGTAACCATTCTGAAAAATCTTGCTTTGCATAAGAGTTTAAATATCCCTCTTTTCTTCTTTGGGTAACAGTTTATACAGTCCTTGCCAAAGATGATGTATTACATGATATGATTGTGTCTTTGAGCTTGAATTTGTGCCAAATTTTTCTATAGAACCATTGGAAGACCTCTAATAAAATGTTTTCTTTGTATCTTCCACCTCCATGTCTTGTGTACCTAAAGTATTTTGTTCTTACTTGATAATGTGGTTTTTCCATACTTGGATTGACCAAATAGATAGAAATCCATATTTCTTGATAAAATATGGATCATAATTGTATAAAATATACTGCACAATTAACAAATAAAGGAAGTTAATTTAAAAAACCTTATATGAGTCAAACAATGAAGAGACATACGCATGTAAACTTCTTACCATATAGTGAGTGAAGTGTTGATTAGCCTAAGCTTCTGTCATTATCTTTTTAAAAAGGTTTGATTGGTTTTTGAAGTCTTTGAGATTATCATCATTCCTTTCAACTTTATCACAATAAAAAAATACTTTGTCTAGTATTTCCCATACATTGGCTTTTTTATTCCAAGCTTGTCCATTATCAGCACGATCCTTAGCTGCATTATGTAGGGATATCCATTGATTGTATTTAATAGTTGAGCCACAATTCCTAGAGTTTATCTTACCATGTCTCCTATATGAAAGCCTAGGAACCTCCTAGCCTTCACTCTACCAATAAATGACTTTTTGGGGACATAATTACTATCCTTAGACTTTTGAAGATCTAGTTCAATAACAACATTATCACTATGCAAACCAATTGCAGATAACACTTTTTCAATCTTTGTTATAGCATCTATTCTAGCTAATAATGACTTCAAATTCAATGCAAACCCTATATACATATGAACAAGCTTTTCAATTATTCTACAAAGCACATGAAGTTACATATATAGGCATTCATTAAAGGAATATCTAAGACCGGCTTAAACTATGGATCCTTGTGGTGCCTAGAAGGAGCTCTATTCCAATTGCTTGAGTTTAACTGTATGACTGGGGACATGTAATATAGGCAAGGAGATCTGGAGTTGGCTCCCTTTGACACATTGTATATACATTTGAGTGTCTTTAAGTTACTAGCTATATGCCACTCAATCTTATACTTTCCAAACCCTTCAACAAATAGCTCTTCTTCTACCTATTGTCTCTTATTAACATCAGGTATTTGTATTTGATGAGAAATCCAATACAGTATATCAAAATCCTCTATATCTACTTCGACTGCTCCTAATCACCAAATGTTGTGTGCAGATTGAACACTAAATGATATTGAGTGATTGTAATGATATGATGAAATTTCTCTATTCATCAAGTTAATAGAGACCCTCTCTAATTTTGTAAATTTTAGAATCTTACTTTCATTAAGTTTAATCATAAATCTAGCCACTCCTTGTGCCTCTTCTAGTAACAAGTCATAGAATTTGATCATTAAACATTGTAGTGTGAGAAAGTCAAGTAAAATATTGTTAAATACATTAAATACAAATTCCTTTATTCTACCCTTGAAGCTAACCTTGATATAGCAAGGCTCACCAAGAATCTCCATCACTTTGTTATTCACTCTCTGTCTAATAGTTCTAACCCCAAATGGCCTTGGAAGTATGTAATTATGTACATGTCCTTGCTTCATATTTGATTATAAAAGCTAAAAAAGTTATATATAAGCATCTCGACTTATGGCAATATTATCTAGTATCTTCTACACTGACTCACTATCCAAAGAATGATCCTTTATAAATGACTCCAAGGATTGTTCCTTTGCCTTTTTAAATTTCTTCTTCTCCAAAATATCTTTTGAAGCTACTGAATGAAGAAGATGATAATAAAACTGAGATGCTATTAAAGAATCTCCTTTACTTGTCAGTTGAAAAAGAGATCTAAATAAAATCAATACAATTAATTATAAATAAAGCCATATTTAATATTTTTAAAGTGAAAAAAATATACATTATTACTTGGATTCTTTTACTACGACCATCTCCTCCTCGTTTGAGATTCTTAATATTTTAAAGAGCCTTTTGTTGATTTCGAAGGCCTAAAATAGTTTGCTTTCGTTGATAAGATTTGATGTGTTTTTCCAATAAATAAATCCTCTGTTGATAGCCCTCTAGCTTTTGCAAAAAACTCATTATTATGTTTTGATAAAAGATGATTCTCCAATCTGATGACATCCTTTTATGCAATCAAGTTAAGTATATAACCCAAAAACCCATTATAACCATCATCAATGAACCTCATCAACAAAGAGCTATTAGAAAAAGGCAGAGTGCTATTTTTGCTAGGATATTTTGGGATATAGCTTACCATCTAACCAAAGATTAAGGTTTTTCTTTCCTTCAAACCTGAATATATGTTTTATAGACTCTGTAATAGTAATGGGTTTTGTTCTCTTCCTTATTGGTTCATACTCACTATCCAACTCAATATATATATGATAGAGAGGTATTTTACTAGAGCTATAGAGATTAGTGGATGATTGATCCATAATTAAGGATATAATTAGAAGATTAGATTGAAAAACTATGTGCATTAGAAACAAGAAGGAAAACAAAGCCGAAACTAGTAAGGAGGGGGAAGAAAGAAGAGAGAGAATGGAGGAAAGTAATCAAAAATTTAAAAAAATTCAAATTGAATATTAGTTTTCACTTAAATGGGGATGAGTAAGATCTTCATCATGGCAACCTTTGTCACCTTTATGACAGCCTAAATTTCTAGGTTTGATGTGACCCAAGAGAATATCATGATAATGACTTATTAACAATTTTTAATATATTTACTTACCAAAACATAAAAGTTTTTAAAAATCTAAAATATAATTATATTTTCTAAAATATTTTCTCTCTTTAGGATCTCTTATAGGGAATTTTCTAAACCTCAAAACTCCCATAATGTATTCAAAGTATCCTGCAACATAAGAAAAGCATCTATTAAGCTCTTTAAGCTACCATCATTCACACCTCTCTCTACATTGTGTGTATGTGATGTTGCAATGTGTGTTGTGGGGTGAACCCTTTTTGAAGCATGTCACAAATGCATGATCACATTCTCATTGACAACCATAGTGAAAAGGCTATCACTACAAGGATACGAAGGCATAGCGACGGCGCTTTCTGACGCAAAATAGTGGTGTCACTATTTGCGTCGCTATTTGCATTTGCAAAAGGGAGAGTGTACTCCATCTTGCATTTGAGAGAGAGAGGGAGAGAAAGAGAAAGAGAGACACAGAAAGCTTCTCGTCGCCGCCGCCGCCACCGTTCGCGAAGAAGAGGAGGAAGTGTACGGAGGGCGAAGAGGAGCCGCCATCGCAAAGAGGAGCCGCTGAATCCATCCTCATGCATTTACGGTGAGTGCATTATTCCTTCTTGCTTTTTTTTTTCTTTTACTTGTTTTTATTTAAAATCATGTGTATTGAGAGAGGGAGAGGAAATGAGAGAGGGAGAGGAAGAGAGAAAAGGAAAGAAGGAACGAGAGAGAGGGGGAGAAAACATTAAACATAATAGGGAAAGAGAGGAAGAGAGGGAGAGGGAGAGGGAGAGGAGAGGGAGAGAGAGAGGGAGGGAGAGGTTGTTGTTATTGTTGTTATTGTTTTATTTCTTCATTTATTTTTTTATTGTTTGTTGTTATTGTGATAGTCGTGGTAGTGGTAGTGGTAGTTTAATTTCTTATTTTCTTGTTTGTTGTTTTTGTGGTGGTAGTAGTAGTAGTATTGATAGTGGTAGTGGTAGTGGTAGCGGTAGTGGTAGTTGTTGTTTAATTTCTTACTTTCTTGTTTATTGTTGTTGTGGTAGTCGTAGTAGTAGTAGTAGCAGTGGTGGTGGTGGTGGTGGTGGTGGTGGTGGTGGTGGTGGTGGTGGTGATAGTAGTAGTTGTTGTGTAATTTCTTCTCTTCTAGTTTGTTGTTGTTGTGGTAGTCATAGTCATGGTCGTAGTCATTGTAGTCGTGATTGTAGTAGTAGTAATAGTAGTTTTCTTGTTTGTTGTAGTAGTAGTAGTAGTCTTTTTCTTTTCTTTTCTTGTTTATTGTTGTTTAATTTTCTTGTTTATTGTTGTTATTATTGTTGTTATAGTAGTAGTAGTTTTTTCTTCTTTTCTTGTTTGTTGTTATTGTAGTAGTAGTAGTTGTTGTTGTTTTTTCTTGTTTTCTTGTTTATTATTGTTTAGTTTTCTTATTTGTTGTTGTTGTAGTAGTGGTATTAGTAGTTTTTTCTTCTTTTCTTGTTTGTAGTAGTAGTGGTGGTGGTGGTGGTGGTGGTGGTGGTGGTGGTGGTGGTGGTGGTGGTGGTGGTGGTGGTGGCAGCAGTGGCAGTGGTGGTACCGATATTGGTAGTAGTAGTAGTGGTACTGGTACTGGTACTGGTACTGGTAGTAGTAGTAGTAGTAGTAGTAGTAGTAGTAGTAGTAGTAGTAGTAGTAGTTGTTGTTGTTGTTGTTTTTTCTTCTTTTCTTGTTTATTGTAGTGGTAGTGGTAGTGGGAGAGAGAGAGAGATGTTTTGTTAAAGGAAATTGGTAGTAGAGAGAGAGAAATGTTTTATTAAAGGAAATGAGAGAGGGAGAGGAAGAGAAAAATGAAGAAGGAATGAGAGAGAGGGAATAAACAAACAACATAATAAAGAAAGAGAAAAAGAGAGAGAGATGGAAGGAGAGGAGAGAATAAATGGATAAAAAACAAAGAGAGAGTGGTGGCGAGGTCCAGTGCAATACCACGAGACGGGAAACACTCCAACATACGTTAAGTTGTGGGTGGGTGGAGACTTTATATACGTTAATTTTTGTTGAGTTACAAGAGAAGAAATCCCTTCTCAAACAATTTAAGAAAGAAAAAAAGAATGATAACAAAAACAAATTGTTTGTCGTAACATAGACAAAATGAAAAACGATGAAGGTCATGATGTTCAAGATCACGAGGCGTAACTTAATCAGTGTGTCCCATGTCCTTGCTCTCAATGTAAGTTGGCAATTAGATGAAAATATCAATTGTCTATAGAACACGTACGACACTTTGGCAAGTTTCAATCTGAGATCATTTACCATATACAAAAATATTGGGTGGGGCTGGCAAATTTTCTATCCACGGAGGCGACGTCTCGTCCCAAGGAGGAATGCACCTTTTGCGGCTAGTTAGAAGAGTTCGTGGGCATGCGATGGATGAAGTGCCTGAGCCAAACCACCACTTGGAAGGTACTACCCAATCTATACCATCAATACCAAAGGAGATAAGCATTCTTCCAGACTTACCTACAACCTTGGAGCCTGAGATGGAAGCAATGATCAATGCATTGATGCCCATGGATGTCGAGACTTCTGATCCGCTTAGAGAGGAAGCATCCATACCATTATATGATGGGTACCGAGTATCTCGCCTGAAGACACTGCTTGCACTCCTAAGTGTACAAGCAAAATACGACTGGAGCGATGCGAGTGTGATCGAGTTGTTTAGGTATCTTGTATGTACATTTCGTTGATTTCTTTTCAGCACTATCATTAAAAATATTTGTGCTTTTTCAAGTTGTTTTATTATTTTTTTCAGATTACTGAAGTATCGTATATTACCACTTGCAAATACCATGCATGAGTTTCGTGATGATGCACGATATATTTTACGAAAGCTTGGCATGGACTACAATAGCATCCATGTATGTATCAACGATTGCATACTGTTTCGATGAGAGTATGAGACTATGGAGACATGTCCAAAGTGTGGTGTTCACAGGTATCGATAGGACTTGCAAGGGCAAACTATCCCTCAAAAAGTTCTTAGATACTTTCCGCTTATCCCCCGCATAAACCACATGTTTCATGCGTCCGGCATGGGGACCTTGACAATGTGGCATACGCAGAATAGGTCCATAGATGGAGTTCAATGAATATCAGCAAATTCATACGCATGGAGCCACATTGACTCTACCTTCCCAGGCTTTGCCCAAGAGCCAAGGAATCTTTAGTTTGGTCTTGCTATGGATGGCGTGAACCCATTTGGTCTGTGCTCAACTTCTTACAGTGTGTGGTCTATAGTCCTTGTCAATTACTATATCCCTCCATGGCTTTCTACGAAGAAAGAACATCTCATCCTTAGCTTTCTTATCTCGACCGCTACAAAGTCAAAAATATGGACGTGTATCTTCGTCCTTTAGTCGATGAGCTTAAAATTTTGTGGGAGAAGGGGGTCACCGTGCAAGATATAAGAAAATGCAATGGTTGATGGTCTGCCAATATTCAAGCCATTCTCATGTGGACGATGCATGACTTTCCGAGATTCGGAGAGTGCTCAGGTAAGTAGGCTTCCATTCTCGTTGGTAATATCTATCATAGCTCGTTCAAGTTTATATTCATTGGATAAAGGTGTTGGGACAGGTCTGGTTACCTCAGGTTATCATACATGTCCATTGTGCAAGCCACAGTAAGACTCCTGAAGCTCACGAACCATGAAGAAGATGGTATATCAAGGACACACTGCTTTTTTACCAGAGGGTCATGAACTCAAGGAAGGTTTTCTTGGACGACCTCCAGCACGTATGAATGCCCAAAGCTGGTACGAGCTGAAAATGGTCCACATAGAGTCACATCCAAATGGAATGCGATGGTTCTCAGTTTTCTACGAGTTGCCATATTGGACCCACTTATAGATCAACTACTTGTTAGATCCCATGCATATTTTCAAGAACGTGGGCAGCTTGCTATGGGACCACATCATAGGAAAGAGAGACACTATAGGCGCACAAATGGATTTGAAGGAGGTAGGCAAGATGGAGGCGCTTTGGCCGCAATCGAGTGCTGATGGTCACTTCCAGCTACCTCGCGCTCCTTGGGTTTTGTCCCACTAAAGAAGAGCACATTGTGAAGCAAATAGTCAAGTCTATCCACACTCCAACGAGTATGATGCGTTCTCTTAGGTCTGTGTTTTCTAAAGACGACAATTATCAGGGCTAAGATCCCATGATTGGCATAAGGTATGTCAGGTTTATACTATGAATGGATTGTAAGTGGCCTCCGTATTTTGCTATTTGGAGTATAGTCGTTGTTCATAATGCTTTCTCGTTTGTGGCAGTTTTGTACTACCGATCGTGATCGCAGGATGCCTTACTCTAGAAATACGTGGGGCAATTTAAAGGTTGTCGACTTTAGTGCAATGGATCTCACAGAAGGAGATTAAGATGTCCTCTATCGAATCCGTGAGGCGGGGAGCAGTGGGGACAGTCTGTCTCTTTGAGAAATACCTAACTACCAGCATGCTCACGATACAAATCCACCTTCTTGTGCATCTTGTAGATGAAGTGGAGATTGTTGGACCTATCCATACGCGATGGATGTTCTTATTGGAGCACTTTATGAAAACCCTGAAAGGCTTTGTGCGACAACGAGCTCGGCCAGAATGTAGCATGGCTGAAGGTTGGTTGGTGTCTGAGGCGCTAGTGCATATTTCACAATGGCTACCAACAGTGGATTCAGACAATAGTATGCTATGGTCATCACTGAATGACGATGATAGACTGACCTGAGATGTGGTGGTTGGAAATGGGGTAGAAAAAAGAATGGATGCTACAATGGAGGAGAAAGTGAATCACTTTTGTATGTTGCACCATGCCTCTATGGAGACATAGCTTACTAGTAGGTACCAGCAAGCTAGGAAAGATCGAGAGGAAGTGCGATCTGAATTTCGACAGAGTATGTGCCATCGACCAATTCGATATCCCAAGGGCATGGAGGAGATGCTGCGGTCTATGTCAACGCGATGGTTGCAAGGAGCTTTGACAGCAGCGTCTCGCGAAGGGACGGAGGTCTCAACTGAGGAGTGGGAATTCTTGAGGGGATGTAGTCCAAAGGTGATGACGTATTTAGGATTTGTCGTATCTATATTTTATATGTGACAACTAATTGAGTGTTTCAATGTATAGTACAAAATATATAGTATAACGTGATCACACGGATGACATTTCTGTATGGAGCGTATTCACAAAATGCCATCCACAACAGATTGTGGTATCATGGCAAGATTTGAGCAAGAGAGCCGACGACGAGCAATGAATCCAAACACGGCTATAGATGAGATTGAGTATTTTGGGAACTTGCAAAGTATTGTCACAGTGGATTACCGTAGCTTCTCCATGATCCTATTCGATGTGCAGTGGCTCAAAGTGATACTTGAAGGAGCTGAAGCAGTAGTTCGACGACGTCCATTTGGATTTCTCGAAAGAGATTTCGAAAAAAAATGGATGGATTTACGCGACACATTTGTGTTGCCGGCCATTGTGAACATGTGCATGAACTCATGTGTTTTTTAATTGTGTTACGACATTATACATGTCACAATAGTTAAATCTCTCTTGTACATATAATTTTCTATCCAAACCCTGACAACCTCAATGGTGGTATGTTATACCTTCAGCTCCCCGAAGTGCGAGAGTATATGATCAAAGCGATGTTTTGAGCATAGACGAGGATAATATGCAAATAGAGGGGTCGATATTGCAAGGGTGGAGGCTAGTGAAAGCTTGGAGCATGTCACAGGAGCCAGCATCAGTTAACCATGATGGAAATACAAGAATTCTTTGAGAACGAGGTGGACTCATCCTTTTATGGTTACATGTTTATCAACATTCCAGTGTATACGGAGTTGTGTCAAGAGATTGGCATGGGACTATAGGGTACTTTATACTTGGAGTATCCACCTACTCAATTCTTTGACGAATCGCTTATAAGGGTACATAAGATATGCATTTTAAGTAAGATCATCTTTTTAAGATTTATATTACCGTGCTTTGTATGATTTATATTAATTAGGCTAACATCATTTTTTGTCGGTGCAAGTGATCTTTGTGGATATTTAGATCATCAGGATGAGTCAAGGGATGAGCGATGAGGAGCTGCAGGAGACCTTCACACGTATGTCTCCAGATCAGATGACGAGATTCAAAGATATGATGCACCAAGAGCTGTCTCAGACACCGTCAGGCCGCTCTATTAGATCTACTTTGACGCACTCTGATGCTTCAATTTCTAACAGATGAGATCAACGCTCTAGAGTTGGGCCAGACAGAGGGAGTGGTTTAGGGGGACGTTGTAGAGATTCGGATGCAGTGAGCCTGCGGTCGGCTCGAGATACAGGTGCTACTCCTCACTCTTGTGGCGGTTCGAGAGAGTGTGGCTCAGGTGATTGCTGTGGAGGTACGGACACGGTGTCTCCGTCTCGTCGTTTTGCTGGAGTTGCGTCACCTCCGGGATTTTTCACACCTATGGGGACGTCTACTCCACTCACTCTTGCTTTTGCTAAGCCATCTGCAGGTGGCACCCCCTATGGGTGCTACTCCAATAGATACTACCCCGGTAGGTACACCAGATGTACAGGGGTCTCCTGGATATGCCCAGGAGCGTGGTCGTAGGTGGGAGAGGACCCATCTTAGGCATATCCTAGAGGGGTATGTCTACCTTGTAGATGATAGGTCATGAGCCATCATCATGAATGATGAGGGGAGGAGGTGATGGCTCGCATGAGAGAGTTGTGCCAACAAGTTTTTCGGCACAATGTCTTGGATCATGGAAGAACATACCGGAGTGGAGTAAGGACTACATAGTAGCATCCTTGCATGAGGAGTTTTTGGTACCAGCCGCAGTAGATAGGTTTTGTACGGGCTAGATGATGGAGTGTATGCGTGCATATATGTCACACAGATGATCGAACGCACACAAGGCACTTAAGAGTGGGGTTTCAAAGCCCGAGTGACTAGACGCGGACGACTGGCGCCGACTTAGGGAGGAGGCTACAAATTCTCTAGGACATTGGAGACAACAGTGCGAGACGGCGAGGGTACAACTAGAGGCCGGAGTGGTCCATCATCTTGGGAGTGGCGGCCATAGAATATATCCGGAGGACTTTGTAAGTTTTTCTTTTGTTTTACTTGCTTTTTTTTTGCAATATCATTTGTACTAACAATCATGTTTCTAATAGTTGTATTTTGTTTTCTTTGCAGCACTCCATTACAAATCGCGATCCCACTAGCCTTGAGACTCAGGCACAATATCACTGCATTGATCGACCGATTGTATGGATACGACGGCCCTGTAAGTCACTCATCTTTCTTATCTGTAGTTACCATGTTTAATTAAAATGCATTATTGTATGGTAGACTGATGTGTAGTTATTTCTTTTTTTTCAGAGTCTGTTCAATGCTTCTTTGCAACGAGATGAGGTTTCAGATAGCGATGAACTATAGCTCGCCCTTGGATCCTTGGAGCTCACATACCCTTCTTTTTTTGTCACATGGTATGTGTAGATATTTTCTATGTAGTAGTAGTATCTTGCCATGATTGTACCGGTCGCTTTCATTATGCGATCATGTACTTATTTCATGTATCAATCTTATGATTTAAGTACACTTTGCATTTATTTACACGAGCATTGTACACATTACTAAAACTATTTTGTATGGCCCAAATAAAGCACATAGTGCTATATGTGCTGCCCTGCCACAAATTTTTTTTTCCTTGTTACCGTCACCATTAGCATCGCAAAATTTACTGTACGCGTCGCTATTAGCATCGCAAAGTGTCGTTATCATCATCGTTATTTGCATCGGTATCAGTGTCGTATCGACGCAAATAGCGACGCGGATAACGACGCTGATACCGGCTGTTCTATGGCATCACCAATAACGACACTTTTTGCGACGACGGGGGAAAATTTCTTTATGAACATTTTCGTCGCTTTTAACGTCGGTATAAGGCCTATATCTTGTAGTGCATCCTTGCATTAGATTGTCCAGTGTATAGTGCACTGTGACACGTTTCCTTTAGCATCCACATGCTCATATTGTATATAATTCAAATTGAAAATCGTGGACCGATTACGGTATAGTTGAGCTACAACAAAATTACACTAAGAACCCACATCATAGGTTCGGGACTCAACTCTTCATTTGTAGACCTTCTTTTGGGCTTTCATAGATGATGGCTTATCAAAGCATCAATAGGGCCAGAGTCACACCAATGCCTATAAAATAAAATAGAACATTTGATAAATTTGCACAAAGTAATCTACATTGAGAGAAATCCACTTAATTAGACTATGCCGCATTAGGGTTTGGAATTATGGATTTACTTCTTAATGAGATGTGTATGACTACCTACCATCAGATGCAATAGTTTGCCTAGTGTATTCATTGATGTCCATTACTTGTGAAAGTCAGTTAATGTATCCTTTCTTTCAAATTTAGCACATAGGAAATCATTCAATCAATCCCAATGTAGGCAATGTTTTGCACCTCATATTTTGATGATAGATTAGTACATGCCTCCCATTGAGGTTTGAGGCATCAAATGAACTAGCTAGGAGATTTTGGACATTAATTTTTGGAATTGCAATGATGGGTGCAAATGGAAGCTTTGGTATGAATGGAAGCTTTACTAGGCCTCAAAAATTCATTCCTTTGCTATGCTTAAAAGAATAATAGGTTCAAAAAATGGTAGCTTTGCTACATTACAATGAATGGAAGCTTTGGTTTGGTGGTCCTAAAATTCATACAAGTGGTAGATTTGCTATCCTCAAATGCCAATTGCGGTATGGTAGATATGTTGTCCTCGAAGGATTGCTACATTGATGAATGAGGGGGAATGGAGAAGCGGAGGGTGCTTTTCTCATAGCATTTCTAAGAGCAGGAGGAAAGCATTGAGCAAGAGAAAAAAATTTATCATTGTCTTGCTAAACATGAATGGTGGAAGGGGTACCGAGCAAGAAGAGGGGTATTAATTAATTAATGAGTTTTTAAAAATTTCTTGGGTAATGGCCCCATTAATAGGGGTGAGAGGGTGTCGCTAAAATTCAATTGCAAATAGTTGCCATTGCGACCCCATAGAGTCTTAGCTCGTAATAGATTATGAGATGGACATAGTTTGATGCCCATCCCATGGTGAAATTTTGGTTTCCCTTTGCATGTGGGGCCTGTCTAGTTGCTCCTTGCTACTTATCTAGACATACGATGAAACACCCAGCTTGAAATGTACTGTGAGGCATCGCACAAGGTGCAGCAAGCTTGGCGGGCCAAGCCAGCTAGTATGCCATAATAATGCCTAGAAGTCCGTCGACTATCACTTGTTTTTGTTTTCTACACGTGTTTTTTGTTGTGCTAGAAATCTTTCTCAAATTTTGATGAGCTTGATATTTTTGCACCTGGCCGTATGAACCATTCCATTCAATGTCAGTCCCCACCCTAAACTATTTGCTTGTTTCTGTGCTTTTAGCACATTATTTTCAAGCTTCCGTGATGGAATCTTTCCCCCTGGGACTTCCATGAATTCCTTTCACGTTTGTGTCTCCCAATTATACGACGTTTTCATGCATGCTTGCCATTAACGTATCTTTCACTCTTCTATCATGGCCTACCTGGTTGGAAAACAGATTTACATGAGAAGAAACTTAACTTATTGTCTAGTCGAGTAAAATTGATGAGCTAGTATCTCCACAGAAATTGGCTATACTTGTTTTAGAGAGAGAGAGAGAGAGAGAATGCGTATATTGAGCTTTTAAAAAAATACGAAGCCAGTGTCACGATCGGATGCGAGAGAGACCCCACAAGGAATTCGATTGACAAGGGACCCCTATTATTAGTATTACTACTAGGTTGTTGAGAAAAGTCCTATTAACGCGTACACCCTGAGATTTCTATACATATAAAAATATTACTGATTTCTTTCATTCATAGCTTTCTCACGCCTATTTTGCTTTGCGATGGAAGATGTAACGAAAAAAGCATCAGCCTTCCTATTTTTTCTCCCACGATCGAAGATCGTGGGTTCTGGCAATCAGTGGAAGGTAAAACATCATCCCCAAAAACACAATAAAAACACACACAGGGGTTCAGAAAACACATTAAAGCTATCAAATCCTTGCAAGAAGACAGGATATACATATAATTCACATTCATTAACGATGTATTATAACCTCGCTTTCATAATTAAGCTTCGTGCTGCAGAAAAGTGTTCCTAATTGATTGGAAGCACAGTACTGTGGCCTCGCATAATTCATCCTCAAGCTTCGTGCTGCAAACAATGTTGCTAATTCAGTGGAAGCACGGTCTTATGACCTCGCATAATTCGTGAGTAAGCTTCGTGCTGCAAAATTTGTTGCTAATTAATGAGTGGAAGAAGATTTAATGTTTGATCAGTACAGCTGCAAAAATGTTGCTAAATTTGAAAGGGAATACCATAGTCATTTGATCAGTGTACAATTGAAGGAGCCGCGGCCATGAATGATACAAAACTATCAAGCTTGAATGGGAGACAAAATCAGTCTAAGTCCAGGAAACCTGTCGGGAAATAAATATCTTTCTGTGGGGGATATGTTTGCTCATCATGTGTAGCTGTACAGAAGTTATAAACCAAACTAGAATCTGATATTTTCCTAAATCGGGAAAATCACCATGTTGGGCTTACGTTAGACGACCAGTTGTAAAGGCTGAAGGGATCAACTGTGGTGCCACAATTGGCAGAATCTTCATAAAAACTGAAGGAATCAGGGAGCTCCTCCAATTGGGCAAAGAGCTCCTCATCTTGCATATCCACATATTGGACGGATGGTCCAATCTTGACATGCATATGGTGATGGTGGTTACTCGTTGATAAGCTGCCATCATATACAGTAGCTGATGTAGCAACATTCAAGTGATGACAGCTCAGAGATGATGGCGTGCTTGCATTAGCCTTATTGTCATCAATGCCAGCGGAATGTTGCAGCTCCTGATTACTGTTTGCATCATTGTTTGGCTGATTATCTTCAACCACTTGATCACTCATGGTCGGGGGGGAGTTTACTACATGATCATGGATGCCATCAGTGACATCATTATCATCATCCCCATCATTCTGATCAACGAGAGAAGATAAGCTTGGGATGGCTTCTGAGTCAAGGGGCTGATGACCGGAGCTATCTTCACTTGCAATGTTCACTGGGCAGCTAACTGCTGACAGCTCAGGGCTGGCAGCCTGAGAGGCTGAGCTGGATGGGTGAGCTGGAAGATCAGTAGTAGCACTGGTCGTACTGCTAGCGTTTGTAGCAGCTGCTGAGCCATGGTTGTGCTCTGCTGTATATGTTATCAGAAGCATGCTTGGATCTGTTGGACTCCTCTCCACTTGCTTTCTTCCTGTACAACCCTTAAAGCTGCTGCACTTGTAGTAGCTTCTGCAAATAGCCAAAGATTAACCCCACAATTGTTAAAATGTCTTTAGTGCGAGATTATATCACATTTAGCTATGATTACATGTGTAAACTACATGCAATATATTACCCCTATGCCCATAGCCAAGTATAGGACAAGCACACCATCTTTCCATCCATCCAGAATCATGCCCCTTGCTACTGCCAGGTGCAAATGTTCATGCATCTTCTACACAAACCTTGTGAGCTACAGCTACTACAGATATCCATGCTTTAACACAAGGTCTAGAATACCATAATCAAGGAAATCGGAGCGTGCGCAGGAGCATTTACTCTGTTGTTACTCGCATTCTTTCCTAAAACTAGGCCACTTAACTCAAGTTGACTAGAGGTAATTTTTCAAAGATCATTCACCTTGTCACTATACAATTGTAACAGCATATACCCTAACTAGCAATGCTAACCACAACACAAAGTCTACATACCACAATAGTCAAAGAAAACTAACATGTCTCTATAAAGACTTGTTATACTGGTAGGCACAGCCGCTGTCCAAACCTTTTAAGATTAATGAGACCTATAATATCCCTTTGTGCTCACTTAAGTGACGTTCTACGGCTGCATAAGGACTAGTACAGTCTTTTAGTAATGGTGATCAAGAATGACAACAGTATTACTTGTACACAGGCCAGCCGCAAAGCAACTATCAGTGGAGCACCGCATGAAAGGTGAAATGCTTATAAACTTAGAACTTTTTCCTTACCTCGGATATGGTGTCCCCTTGATTGGCTTCTGCCCGTATTTCCGCCAGGCCCATGAATCAGAGGGAAGGCATTCTGCTGTGGGCCTGTCCAGCCCTCCTGTTGCTGGAACAGATATCACTCTCTTGTGTTGGGATTTCCTGTATAATGCAAAAGACGACGACTTTATTTTACAGTTACGACTAATGTATATCTAACCTAGGTTCTTCCATCACAAGCTGAATCCTCTTCTGTTGAATGCCTTGTACTGCAAGGCATGAGTACAATTAGCATAGAGTAAAACAAGGGTATTAATTAACATAATACAATTTGCTGATCTCAGCCTGGTTCATCTCTCTGTTGATTAAATCTTCGGTTGCTAAGAGTTAAATTATGCTAAATGTTCTACACAACGTAATGTAATCAAGGATAAGGTTTCTTATAGTACAATAAGGGCATGCACGGAATACAATTTGTTGATCTCCTGCTAATCCTGATCTTGGCTGAATTTGATCTCCTGTTGAATGCAACTGAATGAAGGTTTGCTAGGAATACAGCTTATAACTCGACCATTTCGCAGCTGCAAGTGATTTTCCCACATGTACTGGAAACCTGCTACTTAGAGGTTGAGCTAATTTAATGAACCAAGTATGCATGCAATTTACGTTTATCGTAGTTAAGCAAGCAACATGATTTTCTGTTCCTTATTGATTATACGTTGCAAGAAAACCTTTGATGAGTATAGTAAATATGGATGTAGATAATCCTGTCCCGCCTGATTAGACCAAGTTGTTACACCATTAGGTCTACACTCTCTGGCCATTAAAAATGTTTGATCGGTGTTCATCTCCAAAACCTACTGGATGTGTGACGTGATTAGCTATCAACAGAAAAAAAGCTTGCATACCTTATCAATCCACAGCTAGATGATAAACTCAATGAAAAACTGATTAATTCAATCGGTGTGACTAGGTCAATTCCAGTGGTTGATTCATTCAAATGAGTGAACAGTGATAATTAGGTTAACCATGCGTGTTAATTACCGGCTTCGCTTTGGCGCTTGCTGGGGTACTTGAGCTTTGTATTTGATGGCAGCGGTGTTATTCATGGTACTGCTTTCGGGTGGGCCCATGGATTCATCGCTGCTGGAGGATTTCTGGCACCGTTCATGATCAGATACCATGGTAGATGTTTGCACATTCTTGTAGCTGGGGTTGCGGTTGATGGGGCTGGCCGCCGGTACTGCAGACGATGCTGCAGGGAACTGGAAGGAGTCCTGCTGCTGGGAGATGGAGGAGCTTCCAAATCTAGACATACCAGTTTTATCAAAGTCCGACGGTTCGAACTTGACCAGAGACTCCATATCCACCAGATTGTGTAGAAAATTGGTGGCTGCAAGTGGATAATCGGTCAAAGAGTAGGGTGCATAAGATGAATTAGCACCACTAACCATCTGATCTTTGTCCTCCATTATCGCTTTATGCCAGAGTGCTCCTGTACTACTGGATGTCTTCATCAGCCTGTCAATAGTGTCTGCAGTTACTGTGTCACAGTTCTCATACAGGTTCGTGGTGGATGATACTGGTGAGGTTGCAAAGAGTGGATTAATTTTGCTGAATGGGCAATCGGGCAAAGGGATTTGCAGGAGTTGTTGGTCAACGCTTGTGGAGTAGTATGGATGCATTAGGATTGGGTCAAACTGATGAAGAAGCTGATCACTGAAAACATTCATGGCTGGCAGAAGCTCAGAGTAAGGAGAAACAGTACGGGGTAATGCTGTGGATGAAGATGATGAAGCCAACAAAGAAGAAGAAGAAGAAGAAGAAGAAGAGGACGAGGACGAGGAGGCCGAGGAGAAAGAAGAGTAGGTCATGGGAGAAAGAAAAGCTGAATTGAAGGTCATGGGAGGTACTTGATCATCTGCGCTGTATTGTAAGCTTCTGTGACTCTGATCCAATATTCCAGCTGGTGCTTGCACTTGATAGTTGCAGGCGCTGTCTGCTGCAGTGCTGCTGCCATTGATGTGAGAACCCAGAATATAATTGCCAAACTGATGATGAGAATCTGGATGCAGGCACAAAGGATCCATACACAATTTCCTATTAGTGCTATTAAAATTAACCCTCTCTTCTCCTTCTCCTTCTTCTCCTCCTCCAAGATTCCTCTGGTTCTATATAATTTGGCTCTTTTAAACCCTCTCCTTCTTGATATCTTCCTGCTAGCAAACGGAATCAAGTAGATGGGGGTGTTTCAGCTGTGGAATAAGTCTAACCGTGTACAGGATATTTCTGACAGGAGTTATTAGACGAAGAGAATGAAGATGATGATGTAAAGCCCGGGAAGTATCCTACCTTATGATCAGATAGAATTGCGGGTAATGAGGAGGCAGCAGCTAGTGATGAAGACAAGACAACGGAAAGGCTGGGAAAGGGAAGGAATGAGTCGCGGGCTTAATATTATTATACGAGAGAGAGAGAGAGAGAGAGAGAGAGAGAGAGAGAGAGAGAGTCGAGAGGGTATGATGTTTGAGCTGATGAGACGGTAGTGGTCCAGTGGAGCTAAGAAGAAAGCAGGGTCATTGGGAGGCAAAATGAAGATTAGGTTAAGAGGATCCTGTAGGTGATGAATGAGACGAGAGAGAGATCAGAAGCACAACTGAAACGTGCGACCACTTGGTGACACGCGCACGCGCACAGTTCAATCTTACAGGGAATTGATGAGTGAGAGAATCATAGATGAGAGAGAGAGAGAGAGAGAGAGAGAGAGAGAGTGTGTGTGTGTGTGTGTGTGTTTTCATTCACCTAGTCATCATTCATGGATGAGAGAGATCAGACGACACAGAGAGAGAGGAGAGAGGAGAGTGAATTTTATTTTTAATATGGCTGATTAATATAGAAATAGTGTGGATTAATATTAGTATTTTCCAGCTTAAAAATAATGGAAGATGGAAAAGACCGTGGGCAACGCGCAATACACGAGCTCCGCGACGCTGCCCGCACAAGGAAAGGAAGAAGAGAAGAAATTTAAAAATAAGAAATTAATGTTATTGGGAGAGAGGCGAAGGGGGGTGAGCTGGGGTTGTTTCGCAAGTGGCACGGCCTTCACAAACTGGGGTCGAAGTCGCCCTGTCGTGGCCAGCAGGTCTTCCCAGGCCTTGCGTCATTCACGCGCACACACACACACACACACACACCCCCACACGCGAACGATTTGTTAATTTTGTGCGTGTGCAGGACATCTCAGGGCCCCCTACGCATGCCAGTTCCCATGCAGCAATTCTACCAAGCATGTAAGGACCAGTTCCCACCAGGGCCTGTTTTGCAACCAGGATGGTGGCTTGACTCGCAAATTCGTAGGTAACCATTGTGCTTCAACTTCAAATCCAAAACCACTTGGTGAACGTATGCTCTGAGAAGATTTGGAACGCCCTCCCTTCGGCCAAAAATCTTACGGACTTATCATTCGTCTACTTCATCAATGACACATGTTTCAACACTTTAAACATTATATTTCACATGCTCTCACATGTGCAAACATGTTTTTATGGATTCCCAACCAGTGCTCAAACTCCTTGGGTCATATATAAATACATATATATATATATATCGAGAGAGAGAAAGAGACTAATAGACAAAATTTGGCACAAGTGAAGCAAGTAACTATGTTGTTTTTTGAGGCTTGGTTTTGCACAAGTTAAGCAATTAAGTATGTAGTTTTGAGACATGGTTTGGCATGAGTTAAGAAATATAGTATGAAGGTTTTAGCATCAGGGTCCACTACTTCATCTAAAGAATAGCCATAGCCATAGGTGAAAACTTTCCTAAGTTTTATGCATTTCCATGTGAATCAAACTCGACCAAAAGCATGAGAATGTATGGATCACTTCCATGATGCCAACAAACCATTGCTGATTTTGAGATGGTGAACATGTGTGGTGCAAGAGTATCACCATTTGCAAACAATGGAGGCTAAATGGTGGTGGGACCAATTCCTAATTCACCTTCCAACACCATTCCATATCATGACATAAAGGTTCTAGGCCTTGTAAGAAACTTTCTCTACGAAGTGAAAACACTTTCTACCCAAATAAGTACATTAAGGGCAAGCTTCCAAAATAATCAACCAATCTATGTAATAAAAAATGCTCCTTTTACAAGAAAAAGAATTCGAAAAGTGCATGCTACTTTTAGGGCATGAGCAACATCCCATTGGTACTTTAGCCACCAAAAAATAAGATATGATAACATTAATAGTTTCAAATTCAAGTACAACATCTAATTGGTACTTTAGAACCCTAACCATTAAAATACACCAACACGTTGCTTCCTTGTAGCACCACCTAAAACTTCTTAGTCTTACCTTTCCTATTCTAACTCTCTATTGCATGTATTGTCCAACCACCATTATCGAAACTTAAATAATGCTTTAAGCTTAACAACCTCTCACGCCTAGCCTACAACTAATGGCTAGACAAATTCCACCAATCAATGAACTTATTTGCACTCAAAGTAACTATATACTTGAGAACTATGAAGTTCCCATGCATCGAAGGTGGTTCATCAATGTCTACTAGAGTTTATAATCACCCTTCAAGCACACACGCTAAGAAACCCTCCATTCTTGATACTCACTCTATGAACACATTTAGTGATATAATGTCTAAGGCATGTCCAAAATCTTAGGTGGGAGGGGGAGTTAGTTAAAAATAGTCTATCACATCAATTCAATAGAAGGGATTTAAAAATCCCTTTTTTTAGACCATTTTTTAACATACATAAGAGTATCATATTTCATAGGTTGAATATGAAAGAGTATAGCCTATTCATAATAAGTTTATAAATGAGGGCTTTTAAAATTAGGCCTTAAATACACATAATATTAAGGATTTACATGTAGTGAATTCCCAAAGTCCACAGTCTACGAGCCTAGCTGCCCAAGCCTAGTGTTCGCTTCAAGGCAGTCACTATTTGGAATATAAGGTACGCATTTCTCTCTACCACAATCTATGAGCCTAGCTGCCCAAGCCTAGTGTTTGCTTCAAGGTAGTCACTATTCGGAATATAAGGTATGCATTTCTCTCTACCACATTATATAAGGGCCAATATAAAAGTCAATTTTCAACAAATCTATTTATTAATAATCCACATTGAACCTCCTATCTCTTTTTCTTTCTCTTTGTCACTTTTTTAGAGGCAATCCATATTGCCATAAGAAGGTTTTACTATATGACATATTCTTACAAGCTTGATTAGGACTTGACTTCCTAACTAATGCTACACTTCTCTAAATTGTCAACCCCTTACACCAAGTACCATGTGTGAAAGTACTAGAAAGTACAGAGTGTATATTACCCTCATGATTGGTAATAAAAGATATCTTACCCTATGAAACCAATCATGTGCAATATAATAAAGTTGAAATATAGTTCCAAGGCACAACAAAAGTGTCAATATTTTACCTCATTCTAAATTCTTACAATGATAATAACTTATCATTGTGGGCCTAAAGCATTAGCCACTCATCATTGGATCCTCTAATAAAGCTGAAATGTTACTATTCTAGGAGAGTGTTAAGTTCAATCTATAGTCCCATAAAGTATTCCTCATCCATGCACATTATCATTAAATTTGATTCCTACCTACCCCTAATGTTCATCGAAATGTTTTTTACAAGGAACTCTTTGAAGGCTATTTGGAGGGTTCAAAAATGCCATGTATTGCACATGTTGAACTTACTACTATTTGAAGGGTTCAAAAATGCCACGTATTGCACATGTTGAACTTACTAGAGTGCTTGCAAGTGTGCAAAGTGAACTTGCAGCTCTCTACATTTTCAATCCTATGCATCACCTTCATTCCAACTCTAGTCTGTATAGGATTTTTTAGCTTAGCTTGCTACTTCAGCTTCTATCAACGATTAAATGGCCTCATGGAAAATAATAGCCTCTTCACTGCCTCTAAAATCAACATGTTAACAAAGTATCAGGAGGTGTTTCTAAATGGAAATGAGTATAAGTAAAATGCTCACACCTTAATCTAGAGGAAACCAATCATAAGCTAGCTTTTCCATTGTTGGGACATGTGAAAGATCATGCCATCCCTTTCGCAATGAACTCAAGGATAAGGAAAAAGGAAAGGAGGAGTTCTAATTTAACTTATTGTGGGCTATCAACATGAGTTTGCTAATATTTAACTTGGTTGATGGAGGCTGGTCCACAATGATTGACAACCTTTTCTAGTGTAAGAGAAGTTTTCTCGTGACCCACGCAAGAGAGGCCACTTGCCTTTGGATGTAGGCCTTAGCCTTTGATTTTGTAAGGTTGAACATGCGGATGATGTAGTTTTAGAGGAATGGGGAGAGAGAGGATGCCACAAGGATCAAATCAAGTACAAAGCACATTGCCAGAAATGGAAAACCGTTTTAAAAATGGAACAATAATCAATTTGCAAAAAACAGAGATCGGACGCGGCTTTGTCGCGGACTCAGTGTGAACGCGCTGAATCGCAGATGGGGAAGGTTGAAGGTGGCCCTTTGCGATGGGCGGTCCCAATCTATGGAACGCGCTCAAACAAACTCAACCACTCGGCGGCGCTGACTTTTGGCCTCTGGTCAACCCCCCTTTTGCCCGATGACGCAATCTCATCCGTCCATCCCTGGAACCATTTCAAAACGCGTCCTTGGACTTCAAAGGTACCCTCCCCCCCCCATTGTTTTAGACCTTAGTCCTAACCTTATTTGTTATTATTAATCAACTTGTGCCCTTGTTAGTTACCTTGTGCCGCTCCACCTTTGAGCTACTCAAAGGTCCCGACACCCAAACTCCATCAACCCTCCATTTGCAACATTTGTGCTTCCCACACCCTACCTTATCCTAATCCTCAAAATGGCATTGTTGGAATAAACCTCAACTTGCCACAATTTATAGGGGTTTAAAACTACCAATTATCTTAAGCTTGAAAAGGCAATGATTTGAATAGCCCTTTACGTGCCACAATTTATGGGGATTTAGACAGCTTAATGTCCCTAACCTTCTACCCAAGATTCCATTTTGGTCAAGTTGGAGCTCTTGCAAAGTTTTAATTTCCATGAAGTAAGCATTACTTAGCACATGCCTATTGAGTTTCCAACATCTTTTGCCTTTGCATCTTGAACACATGGGCAAGCTGCACAAGCCTCACCCTAACCATGCTTATACATTGTACATACTCTTATGTACAAGGCATATGACATGCAACATCAATCATACTTAGCCATTTTGGTTTATGTATCACATATTTGCAATCATGATGCTTAAGCAATGGTATCTCTAATGCAAAGTTATCATGCTCAATAAATAAAGTAGGAAGGCACTGTGTTTGTGTGTCATAGAAAAGAATGTTGAAGGTTTGGATATAATCAAACATGACTACTTGAATTCTCCTCCATACAAGTTGCCACAACTGACTACTCCTTAAAGAGGTTCTCTAACACTACTTCTTACATTTCCTACTAGTTGCCATAACTTCAAGCTACATCGCAAAACGTATGTTTTTAATTGAAATGAAAAGTTGCATGCTCATAAGAGGTTGCCCCTTGCTCTGTCTTACCTTTCCATAATGTATTAACTAGATCTATCTCAGTGCACCTCACCGAGCCTCAAGACAAAGGTTCAGGAAAATGAAGCTTGCAATAATACAAAACTATGCACTCTATCTATGCTTAGAATCATAGACCCTCCAAATTGAGCCATCTTTTAGGATTTGTGCATGTATGAGCTCAGACATGTCCACACATGCATAGCCTAGATCTATAATCTCCCCTTGATTTTTTGTATGTAGGTATATACATTTTTCACATGTGCAAATAAATGGAAACGTAAACACAAGACCATCAATTTTATGCATATTTTAACATGCATTCACACACATACACATGCACAATATGTTTGTGTATCTATCCTCTTCTCACAAATCAATCTAAGGTTTTCAAACAACAAGCTAACAAAGCACATACATCCAAAACTAATTAATTGACTAGAAACACTCATTTCTTACAAGAATATAAATTAAACCTCATTCCTATAACTTTACCTTCATACAAACTCTTGTTTTATACTACCAATCTCTACTAAATTAAGACAATAATTGCAAATGGCAAGGAGCTCCTTGATTTATGTCTCGCTCATAACTTTAGGAAAAAGTGTATAACTAATAACTAGTCAAGTACTATGGGCAGCCTCTTGTAGATGGAAGCATGGCATCACACTAGTATCCCAATTGTGGCTAATCTAAGGAACCTCTCACTATTTGCAATACCACTTTATAAGAATACTATTGATATCAAACTATGAAAACACAAGGATGGTTATGGCTTCAAGTCATGAGCCCATTGCTTTTATCATTAGCCAGTTAACCTATATTTAGCATTCAATATCTCTACATATGAGCCCATTTGAGATGGTTTTGAGTAGAAATACTAATTTTCTTTTCTAAAAACGGTCTTAAAGGCGGACATTAAAAAAATATACTTCCTAGCTTGTTTTAATTCCTTCTATTTTTTCTCAACTATTAATTTATGTTGATCACATTTTCCTAAAACCATATTTTCTCAATCTTTTTGTTGATGAAGAATTGACTTTTTTATAGAGGGTCCAAATTGCCGCAGAAATGGCTTTTTTGCTACAAGACACTATAGTGTTAAGAGCTAACTTTTGCTTTGAAAATTGTAGATAGTGGTGTATGCATGTGTCTATGTATGTAACCTATGTGTGTGTATGCATATTTGTTTTACTTATGTATAAATTCATTGAAACTATAAATGCATATGTGTTTGTGTCTATTAGATATATATTTATATACATTTATATGGATGTCATTTGTGAGTACACATGTGTGTATCAAACATATAAATTGAAGCAAAAATTATAACTTCAAAAACTTCAAAACACACTCAATTGGAGCTTAAATTGCTCCTACACCACATGTGACACTTGTTGGCCCCAAAGCTGGTTAATCCTAAGAGACAATGATAAGAAGAAGACTAGTTAAAGCTAAAGGGTTAGAAGTAAACAATGCCAATCAATGGTGGCAAAATTATATTTTGAAAAGACAATGCAATTTTTGAGTATTTCTCTCTCCTCATTTAGTCTTTCTCTCTCCTTTGCATTATCTTTCTTTCACTTCTACAATCTTCTCTCTCCTCTCATGTCCCTTCATTATAAGTGGTATTAGAGCTTAGGTATTTGATCCATTTTTCTTTCATTTTCTTCATATCTAATCTCATTTTCACTCAGAAAAATTCAACTTCAAACATATACAAGAGGTACAAATGTAGTACAGGGATTAATAGACGTTCTGTAGATAGTAGACACCACATTTGGAGCCATTTTCCAAAAAATTGAACAAATATGGAGACATTCAAGTCAAAATAGTAGATCACCACTCAATTCTAGGCATTTTGGAGTTCGGAGCCTTATTGGACTTTGGGGAGACTTAAACCAGGGTTACTTTTAAAGACAAACCTTTCTTTTCCTTTTTCCAAGCTCTCTTTTAAGCTCCCATGCTAGAGCTCTCCCTCTAACTTCATTTTCGGTTAAGATCCTTCTCTTCTTGGAGAAATGGCTTGTGTAAAGAGACTCTAGACACCATACACAAGAAATAGAGTACACTTTTAGCTAGTCTTAGGCTACATGAGTAGCCTACAAGTTCTAGTAGTTTGCACTATCCTAGCAACCTTTCTCATCATGAAGTCCCCATGCTTTGTGCCTTACTTTTCTTCTTGTTCTTGAAGACAACTAGGAGCAACAAGTAGTATATCTATATGCATGGTTTTGAAGAAGTATTAAGGAGCAACTAGTCACTCTAAAATACACTATTGAAAGTATTACATTAGGCCACAATTTTAGCAATCAAGATTCTTAGTATTGCCCTTATTGCTTCACCTAATTTTTGAGCTTCAACTAAGGGTTATACTTCAACATGATTAAGGATTACATCCTCTACAAGACTAAGTTCAACAAGTCTTATATATTTGATCCTTAGGCTTCAATAAGGTTCTCAAACTAAGGCTCTATAAGGTGTTGCTATCTTGATCGAGGTGGCCTAGATCCACCATTTTATACATCAACAACTTTACATTTGACAAACCTATGACCTACAACTAGTGGGGGTTTTAGTTGGGGAGCAGAAGAAGAGTTGAGCCCCAAACAACTATCAAGGTCATCATCAACATTGGCCTTGGAGCTAGAATCACCATCTTTATATTGTCAGTAATATTTCTAATACATACATGCCCTACAATCATTTCTCAAGCATCAAACCATTGATGCATTTACTCCAACTTCAATCTAGAGAACAGGAAAAGTTGAAATAAAGCCCCAAATAACATCTTGGCATCATTATGATTCTTGATGGATGAATTCCTACAAGAGATGGTGTGTACAACAGATGGCATGTCATTATCCTTACATCGATATCATTGTGATTCTTGATGGATGAATCCCTATAGTAGATGGCATATACAATAGATGGCATGTCACTACCCTTGCAATAGTCAGTGATTCTTGATGGGTGAATCCCTACAGCAAATGGCATGCCACTATCCTTGCAATAGTCAATATTCCTATAGTAGATGGCATGTCACTACTCTTTCTAACATAGAGGATGGTCCCTCAAAGCATAGTGGTTTCATTGCTAAACTCACAACTTCATAAGTAGAACTTTTCCGACCCCAAGCAGTAATAAAATCTCTGATTAACATTATGGTAGCTTCAATAACAACAACAACGAAAGTAACTTCAGCACAATAGTAGTAACTAAAACAACAACAACTTCAACATCAATTACTACATTTAGAATATCAATACAAGCTTCATTAGTGTGGCTAACATATGTTAGAGTGATCTAAAAGGCATGTGAACCATATCAATTTGTGTGTATACCTTGGAGATTACAAAAAAGCATAAAGATGAGCTTATGCATCTAGTATAAAGCTTACATTCCTTGTATAGAGAAATTTGAGATGAGCAAATGCAATTCGTGAGATCACGATTTGGAAGAAACTTGATGTCTCAGATACAACATGGATGCATGCAATATGGGCATTCTCTCAAGTTAATTGATAGTGCATATGAAAGAGGGCTATATTTTTATGATAATTGTGGTGAATAGGAATTTGGATGGGTATACCATTGCAAGGATTGTGGTTTTAATCTGCATCTAAATTGAGGTTCTAACAAGATGGGCATTGCGACATAAAAAATTGACTAATCCATCTTGGTGATAATAGTGGATTTTAGTAAGCTTGTCTAAGCTCTTGATGGATTCTACATTACATGATAGTAGAGTGAGCGTTTGTCTCTCTTCCTCAAGTAGCTTGACTCTACCTGTGGCAAGCACTAGTAGATAGTATTATGGACATTGAACTTTGTGGAGAATAGTTGTCACAACATTGCTGATCTGTAGAATAAAAACAATAAAAAAATAAATCTAAAATCCTAGTTAGCGTTTGCTACTCAAAAGGTTTTGAAAGTGGTAGCTCTTAACAAAGTTTTATAGGGAAAGAAGCATACTTATTACAAAGGCCACTATCCACACCTTGAAGAGTAGCTTAGCTATTGGTTGAAAGAATGAGCTAGTGAAGATCTACTTTGTGAGCCCCTTCCCATTGAGAATCAATGCCATAAGCCTTTCATCTCAACCTATCATCCATCATTTGGCTCAAGATCTTGTACCAGAGTTCTCTACTTCTAATTCATCCACAATAACCTCCTTTGGCAACTTGACTCTATGCACTTGATCCTCTAAGATCGGAAGCTTGCTATATGGCAGTGTTTGAGATTTCAAAGGTGATAAGGTTAGAGTAATCTTTGCAAATGCTACACAAGAACATATTTCAATTCATCCATATTCTACTCAATTTGATGGTGTTCCTTTAACTCCATTTTCAACAAAAATCTTGGGATCTAGTACATTCCTTCACACTATAGTTATGTGCATGTAGCCTATCAACGTAGTTACACGGGAAACACAACACTCCTATAGACACTATGACCATAAACTATTCTTTACCTCAACTAAAACTTGGATTATGTATAGTGATCGCAATGAGTGCCCCACATGCTACTATGGTAGCTATTCCAAGCTGAATTTTCCCTAGATGGCATCAGCTTCACTCCTAGAAAAAGAAATAGCCATGTTGTCACCTTGATTGTGAAGACGTGGATGTCAGCTTGCAAGGGAGAAAGTGACAATTCACCTTTTATGGGTATGATTGATCCCCAAAACTGATTCCACATATCTGTTGAGGCATTGATTGGTGGAATTTTTCAAACTGAAGAGAAATGAGCCTGACATCACTATATTGATTGATCCCCAAAATTGATTCAACATATCCATTGAGGCATTGACTAGTGGAATCTTTAGACTTAATAGAAATGAGCCCTAGAACTCTATAAGAGCTACTCTTTGCAACTTGGTCAATGGTTGACATCTCATATCACTTTTAATTTATTTTCATTGAAGCACCTATGAAGCCACATGATAGGAAAATCCCTACTTCTGTATGACTTCATTATATGCTAGTGTAGCTCTCCACACATATAGTGTACAAACTGTGGGTAAAGTTTGTGGAAGTAAAGAGGATCATTTTGAGGTTAGGGAAAAGGACCTCCCTCACAAGTAAAGTTGGCACCTAAATATTACAAGGTTGTATTCTTAGGAAATTTCATTGCACTTCTACTTCATATAGATAACATCAATAATTGAACCTTGGAGAAACACTCAAAATAGATTCTTGTATTGTGTTTAAGGCAAAATAAAGGGATATATTGAGAACTAGGGATTTCAGTACTTGCCTTTGATTGGGAGTCCCAAATTTGTCACAAGAATGTTCATATCTTGAAGTATCCAATGAACTAACCACCAAGTCATCTTTTCAAATAGAGAGGTTGTGTTTTAGTTCCAAGTGCCATGCTTCAATCTTTGCAAAATCTATAATTGCATTTATGGTATGCTAAAAACAATTAGCATATTGTGGGACAATTTGAAGATGCTTCCTTTGTTAATAAGATAGATTTGTATCTGGTGCTAGCATGCCATTCTAATGATCCCATGAGTTGAGGGAATTCGCAAGGTCACAACATAAATCCTAGATTTATTGGTGTTGATTTGGAACAATCTCATGGATTAACTATTTTGATTAATGGGGTATACATCTTTAGTCCACATGCTAGCAGTGGGTGGCTACTCACACTATGGATCTTACTCACAAATCTCAGTAGTAGTTGCTGACCATGTTCAAATCTAGATATTACAATTTTGAAAGGACAAGAAGAGAGAAGGGAGAGCTAGAAGAAGATACATGATTCCTTGTTAGGAAAGCAATCAAAAAGTAGAAGAGTCTGAAGAAAAACAAAAATTTCCACCAATATCAAAGGAATTTTAGGGATGGTCATAGCAGTAGTTGCAATTGTGACTTTTAGCAAGTAAATGCTAATTATGGAGTGTCTCATGTGAGGCAAGTAGCATCTAGTGAAGGAGTATTTGAGAGACGTTTTATGGGTGGGGAAGCACATCAATAGATGCAAATTCCAAGCACCAAAACTTATGTGAAAATCCATCATATTATGAATTTTGCCGAGGCTATAAGAGAACAACCTGTCAAGGTTGCTTTTGATGTGAATTTTTATAGAGATATCATATCATCAAAGGGTGGTTCACTCTAAGAAAATATTAGATGAAAAATTGTCAAATTCAAGTGCAATCAAGATGGAGCAAATAGTAGAAAATTATAGCTTTGAAGCTATGGTGGTTTTGGCACTAAAGTACAAGGTGTTAGGGAAGATTTGAGTCAAAGAAGTGATGCAACACTAGTTATCTATGCTCAAAGCCTTGTATTATTTTCTATGCCTTCAAATATTTTAAAGGATAATGTTTCAGCAACCCCAATCCATGTAGCTCCTTTTGATGCCTTTGAAGGATTGGTTTCCTATGGCAAGGAGTCCAATCTTCCATATTCCAATAGCCATATTATGAGCATCACAAGAGAAATGGAATTCAACAAGTTAGTTGCTCACATGGATGACATGGTTGATGCATTTACACATGTAATTATGGTTTTTGATGATACCATGATGGTAGTAGAAGTGCTAGATGCAGTTCGGATTGAACAAGAACTTGCCCAATACATAACATCTCATATTAATCAGTCCTCAATGCAACCATGTATTATGGAAGCTCTTAGAAATCTTTATGGTACTGTTATTTTGCAAGAAGGCTTAGCTCATGTACAAGACAAGCATATATTGGTTGCATCGATTGCTATGGATAATGTAGTAGTTCAATAAAACTTATTAGCAATCATTGCTATGTATAGATAACTGCTCTCTTATGGGCAACACTATGTTCATGGGAAAGAATATGACTATGAGCATCAATCATTTTATTCTCGGCCACACGATTGTCATGAGCACCATGGACAACAGTATGATAGATCTATTGTTGATTTGGACCATGATAATGTGGGAAATATTTTATCTAAAGCAAATAGAACTAGACATTTAACTAGTGACCAGATCATCGGAGAATTGCATGCTCAAGGGTTAGGTTATAGATGTGCTGAGCTGATGTGTTCCAATCACAAAGACATATATAGAGCAATGAATGAAAAAATATTCTTGGTAATTGAATATTCAAATGAAGAGGGTGAAGATGGTCATGCTAAGGAAACTTTTGATGTAGGTCAAGAGGAAGATAAAGGGTTTAATAAAATAGAACTACAAGTCAAATAGGCAAAAGTGTAGAAAAAGGGCTTTGTTTGGAGCTATCATATACACCCCACTTGGATCAGCCTATTAAGAGATCTTGATAATTTAGTACATCAGGTTCTCTAGTGGATAGCATGGTCACTCTATCAAGTGAGCTCTTACTTGATGACTTGGTGACCAAAACCTTGCCTTTATGACTTTTTTTTGGATGTATATAGATGGCCTTTGGTCGCATTGCTTTATCATTCTTCAATTCTCATGCCCATTTTTTAAGATTAGGGAGTCTTTAACCCACCTAAATAGAGCAATGTCTTGCTCCTTTCCATTACTTTGGTAAATTGTAATAAGTCCCATCTTTGTATTTTAGGAAAAAAACATCCAATTGAGGATGGAATGTAAGAAAATAAATTAGGAGTATGTAAAAGGTGTGAAGGACACATGTACAACTATCTTTTTTTTTTTAAAATATACAACTCTGACCTTTCCCCTCTCAATCTCCTCTCATGTTCTTTCATGGCTGCTAGCCATCTCTCTCCTTCTTTCTTATCTTTCTCTCTCCACTTCTATTATTTCTCTCTCCTCGTTTAGTCTTTCTATCTTCTCTACACTCTTTTTCTTTTACTATTGTAGTATTCTCTATCCTCTCAGGCTCCTTCATTACACTTTTAATCCAGGCGGTATAAGTGCTCTTCAAAATCATGGTAACGACAATAATAACAACAACAAGGGTTGGAATAATGAACCACTTTGGTTTAAATGCAACCAACTAGACCACTTCCACACTGAATGTCCCAACAAGAGAATGAACACCTACATTTACGCTCCTTGAAATCATCCTATGAAAGGAAACTATAATAATTGAGGATGTGGGTGCAGGATATGGCATAGGGCTGGGCCAAGGGCTGGATAGGTAGAAGGGCATGGAGTTGAAGCCGTTGTCTATGCTATGGCAAGCAATGAGTTGGATTAGCCTCTCAACGAAGAAATTGAAAGAGGATTTGTTCACATTGTAATGGACACTCAAGTAATGTAAGGGATGCTCAAGCAAGGAAAGCTCTTGGTTCATATGCAAAATAGAACCCTTGGTTCTATGAAGTTTCTAGAAGATTTCAAAGATTCTAGAATATTTGAGAAAGTACTAGATGATTCTAAGAAGATTCTAGGTGATTCTTTGGAAAGTTCTAGAAGAGGTTTACACCAATGCTTACATCAATATTGCTTATATCATCACTTATGTCAATGATGCTTATGTCATAAAATGATTTGCTAACATCAAGCAATGTAATGGATGTTCAAGCAAGAAAAGCCCTTGGTTCATATGCAAGCTTGTACAACCCTTGGTTTCATGAGGTTTCTAGAAGATTCGAGAACATTCGAGAAGTACTAGATGATTCTAAGAAGGTCCTAGGTAATTCTTTGGAAAGTTCTAGAAAACGGTTGCATCAACATATAACATTGCTTATGTCAGCACTAAGTAGACGTTATCAATGATGTCATCATCTAGAATTTTTCCCTTAATCTCCTCAATTCTAGTATTGAGCTATAAGCCCTTCAATCTTACCAACACTAGTTTTGTGAGGCTCTTGCGAGATGAGTCCTCTTCTAGTTGTTGTCTTGTTCTAGTATTGTCTTGTAATCAAGCCATGCTCTTGTTATCAAGTTCTCTTGTAATTGCATTATCTTGAAATCAAGTTCTAGTTCAATTTCTCTTTCAAAAAAAGTTTTTCTATTGTAAGTTGTGAGAGCAAATATTCTCGCTCTCGAAGAGCACTTGCCATGCAAGTTCTTGTCTTGTAAGTTGTGAGAGCAATCTTCTCGCTTTTGAAGAGCACTTGCCATGCTCATGTTTTTGAAAGAGAAATTGAACTAGAACTTGATTGTGAGATAACTTGATTATAAGAGAACTTGATTACATAAAAATTCCTACAAGAGCATGGATTGATTACATAAAAATGCACTTAAGAGCACAGCTTGATTACAAGACAATACTGGATACAAGATAAGGCTAGAACAAGACAAGAACTAGAATGTTGAGATGATAAGTTCAACACATTGTCGTGCCGCTACGCATACACAGTGTGAAAAACTCTAGAGTGCATCATCATTCGGCTTTCTTATTGATCTAGAGACACAATGCCATATTAGTCATTAATGTCAAAAGTCCATAGTGTGGATGGTTCAAAAATACTAGATATTTGGACAAGTTTAGCCAATTTTTGATATTTTAGATATTCTCTCTTGTAAAATCCAAAAACTGTAGACAACTTCTAGAATAGGATGACACGTAAAAGAAAGCAAGTAGCTTTCAGTCATTTTCAAGGGATTTTATGTAAAAAGAAAGATTGGCAAAATGGCGCGACGCACGATTGCAATTTTTAGGCAATGAATAGCATTGCGATTTGGGAGAAGAAGAAAGAGTGATATGGGATAATTTTGTTCACGTGTCCTGATATTTTACCCCCTTTTGGAGCCAATGGAAGCATTAGATTGGCGGTGTAAATAGCATAGAGGAAGTTATTGTTTTATACACGTTTTTTTCTACAAGAGGTAAATTGACAGGCTTCACCTCTGTGAGTATTTTTCTACATCTTCTATTTCTTTGAACCCCTTCTCTTCCATCTACTCCTCTCCATGAATCTCCCTTCACCTTATTTTCTCTTACCCCCGTTGTAGACTTTTGACTCCAAATGCTCCGATAGTGGTGAAGTCGACGTGAAAGTCTGAAGTAGGTGTGTAAAGATGGGGGATTCTGTAGGTTAAAGTGGTGGTGATGCTTTACAACAAATGATTGCTTTGTTGCAGCAACAACAACAGCAACAATTGTTGTTACAACAACAGATGCAAACTCGGCAGTAAGCAGAAATAATCGATTCCTTAGCTATGAATGCATTGCATGTAGTGGGAAAAGAATTGAAGCAGTTTAAAGGTCAAAATGTTTCGGCCTTCATCCGATTGTATGAAGAAAAGATGTTGTTTCATGGGGTACTGCACTATGCATGGAGTTGGTATTTTTTTCATTTGGCAATGCATGCATTGCATGATCGAATTGATGAGTTACATAGAAGAGATGCTAATTGGGCAGCTTTTAAGAAAGCTTTGAGAGAAGAGTTTTTCTTGGAAGATGCAGGATTGGTAACTAAAAAGATATTTAAAGTTTGGATTGAAAACGCCAATAAAGGGTTGGTTGCCTACAGCTTTGCTCTGTGAATTTGAAAGTTGATATGCATAGTTGGATGCTGATGAGTACTAATCATTGGAGAGTCAAAAAATTGATTTGTTTCTAAAGGATGTACATCTTGTTTTGCAGAAGAAGCTGACTGATCATTTAGAATATGCCTCTTCTGAAACGTGGCTGAAATCAGATTGGGCTAATGTGATTGAGGCAGTACATATCTTGGTAAAGAGAGAGTGGATGAAATTAAGATGGGGTACAAGCACCACACTTGCCAATGCTCAGAAGAGGGCTGAAATTGCCGCCAAGGCACCTATAGCTATGGAAAAATAGCCGGCTATACCTGTTGATCTAGCTCTTAAAGGTGATGCTATGGATGAAGTAATTAAGGGCATGTATGATTTGAGGTTGAATTTGACAGAAATCAATGTAAAGGTATAAAAATTGGATGTTAAGATAGAAGAGAAGGGTCGGGCAACAGCCCAAAGACTGTACAAAGAAGGATACAAGAGGAGATGCATTTGGCGTGACAGTTTACAACATGAAAAGCGAGATTGTACAGCCTACCATAAAGCAGAAGCAAAAAGGTTAGTCTTTCAAAATATATGCAATAGAAACTGGTCTTCCAATAGAGCCAAATTTTGGAAATGGTGGCATGCAAAAGAGGTTGGAAGAGATGGCTACAACCAAGGACATCATTTGTTGCCATAGATGTAGCCACATATGGGTTGAGAATTGAAAGGACTGATTAACCTCATAAAGGAGGCATGGCTAAAGGAAAATCTTGCATTTGGATGTAAGTATTAGATTGCATGGAAAAGGGAAAAACAACAAAGTTTAAATTGGCTAATGCAAGTTAGAGTATACGAGGGAGAACAGGATGAAGTGCACCAATGGATTCATTTTTAGCCTATGCTTATTTGGCTATGGTTCATAATCAAGAAGCTCTTGTGGAAGAAAAGAGAAGAAGAGATGAGGACACTACTGGTCCTTCCTCTTCAAGCCCATTTGAACGTATAACATGAAGTAAAATGGAGCAGCAGAAAGAGACTAAAAAAGGCATACCTAAGCATGTTATGGATGATGCATCTCAAGAGAAGAAACGAGAAGGAAAGAGAAGGGCAAGCAGGCTGGTTATAGGTTACAATCTGATCTTGAGATTGCCATAAACCTTAAAAAAGGTATTGGAAGATTGCATACTTGGCAATAGAGTGGAATTCACACTTGGCAAAGTTCTTGGAATCGCAAAGTTTGAATTTCATGATGCAATCATTAATATGCTGAAAGGAAAAATACAGTTTGATGGTGAAGTTTTGCAAGCATTGATGTAGGTTGACAAATGCATAGAGAAACAACTTCAGAGAAAATATGATGATGTATGTAATGCTAATTTGGAGCAGGTTGATGTTGAAAATGGATTAAATGGGAGTGTAGACAGCAAGCTTGTGGAATTGGTTATAAAAGTTACACGGCGTAGTGAACAAAATTTGAGAAAGAGATAGAGAGTACACGACAGATAAGAGGAGAATAAAAAAAAATTCTTTAGCTCCAAACAACTGATACAAAGACGGCTTTGTCCACCCATGCGCTTCCAATGTGAAGCTTAGATGGCGATCAGAAGATATGTGAAGAGCTTAAGGCTAGCTAGAACAATTTTGACTAGTTGGGTGAAAGATAGATCAAGAAAATTGTGAAGGGGTCTACCATTTATAGCCTGTGAAGGGGGTCATGATGGATGACCTTCCATATGCACTTGTGTATGTTGACTTTCCATGTGCACATGTGTCTGTTGACCTTCCATGTGCACATGTGTCTTTTGACCTTCCATATGCACATGTGTCTATTGACCTTCCATGTGAACCTCCACTAGTTGGCTAGGGAATATTCCCTTTAACATTGGCTAGGGTCCCTGATAACTCCCATAGCCCGCAACTCGATGCAATGTGCCTCGAGTTGCTACTAGCGTAACTACCCCATCTAACCCAAATATTAGACCCACAACGGTCACCTTTTTACCATCCGGTCACATAGATCTCATCTGACATACAAGTCAGGACTCAACCAATATCCGGGCTCACATATGGCTTCTCCTCATAATGGGGGCCTTACAACTTTGAGCACCATGGATCATTGGTGGCACCTTATGAGGGTGGGGCATTGAGCATATCTAAAACCCTCCTCAATGTCCAAAACTATCTCCTTGGCCCAATTCCAAGTCTTTGAAGATGAACTTGAAGTAGATCCTTGATAAGTGCTTTGGTAAAGATATCAGCTCCATTGTCCTCTGTTGGATAGTAGACTAGTTCCACTATCCCATCCTCGATCAAATCACACACATAGTGATATCGGATCTTTATATGTTTGGTGTGCACATGAAATAGTAGATTTTTGGAAATGGCGATGCAACTTTGATTGTCACATCTCATCACAGTTGGTTCTTCATCTTGTACTCCCATATCCCATAGGATACTTCTTCACCATACTGCTTCACATGTATCAAAACAAGCTGCCTTGTACTCTGTTTCGGTAGAAGACAATGCCACTGTTGGCTGCTTTTTACGAATCCAAGAGAAAATTCCTAAACCCAAAGAGAAACAATAACCAGAAATTGACTTCCTGGAACCACTGTCTCCTACCCAATCTGAGTCACAATTCCCCACAAGAGAAGTTTTGGAACTGTATGTGATACCACAGTTAAGAGTTTCCTTCAAGTATCTGAGCACCCACATCCCAAATTTCCAATGACTCTCATGAGGTTTGTTTGAGAGCCTACTCTAAACAGCAACAACAAAATTGATATATGGTCTGGTGTTACACGAGTAGATCCGACCAACCTCATGGACTTCCTAATGTCTGCTAGTGCTGATGTATCCTCAATGGATAACTTTGCATTCACCTCCATAGGTGTAGCTATCTTCTTGCACTCGGTCATGCCAAATGCCTTCAAGATCTACCATGCATACTTCTTCTGAGAGATGAAGATATTTCTCGTGCTCTTGCTAGAGACTTCAATCCCCAAACAATAGTGCAACAAGCCCAAGTTTTTCATTTCAAACTTAGAACTCAAAGCTTTTTGAGCTTGGTTGATTATATCTTTATAGTCACTTGTAATAAAAAGAAGGTCGTCCACATATATGACAATCACTACAAACTTTTCACCATCCCTATAAATGTATAAGTTAGCATTTGAGGCACATATTTTGAAGTTTAAGCTTAAAAAGAACTTATCTATCCACTATCTCGTACCATGCTCTGGGGGCTTATTTCAACTTATACAATGCCTTCTTTAGCTTACACACTTTGTTCTCAGAATGGGGGGACCTCAAACCCTGGTGGATGAGCCATATACACCTCCTCCTTGAGGTCACCATTTAAGAATGCTGACTTAACATCCATTTGGTAAACTCGCCACTGCTTGTGGGCGGCCACACTGAAAGTATTGTGCGAATAGTGGTCATGCTTCCAGTTGGGGCAAATGACTCTTGAAAATCAAACCCTTCAACCTATGAAAATCCCTATGCAACCAATCTGGCTTTGTACTTTTCTAAGGTACCATCAGCCTTGTACTTTACCTTCTAGATCCACTTGGTGCCAATAACCTTCTATAGCCGATCCACTAGCTCCCAAGTGTCATTCTTCATTATGTTGTCATACTCGGTTTACATAGCTAACTTCCATGCTAGATCTGTAAGTGCGTCTTCTAAGTCAGTTGGCTCCTTTACTTCTCTCATAATCTTAGCCATCAAGGCCATATTGACTATGTGAGCAAAAGCCCTCCTTTGCTCCTCTATTCTATGAGATATCCTTGGTTCATCTGCCTTCTCCTCAACAGATGTAGGCATAGGATTATTGTGGTCATAGAGCTGCTTCACTCAACATGACAATGGCTTTTCCGGTGGGGCGATATCAAGTTGGTGAACTTTTTCCTCATTATCTAAAGATGATGTTTCCTCCTCGTTAAGGACAGGGACAACTCTCGGGATATAGGTTCATAGTGGACTACTTCTTTGCGTGATGATAAAGTGGAAGAACTTGCCTTCTCCTCCTCCATTGTATGCAGCTGCTTCTTGAACACCGCAGCATAGCTCGCAATGATCTTCTTTGCCTCTTGGTCATATAATTTGTAAGCCTTCTGCTCATCACTATAACCCAAGAAGATACATTTTTTGCTTTTTGGTTTTAACTTATTTCTTTTCTCATCTAGAACATGTGCATAATATTCACATCCAAAAATTTTGAAATGTGAGACAGATGGTTTCTTACCAATATAAGCCTCATGAGGTGTTTTTCCCTTGAGAGCCTTTGTGTAGCTCTGATTTAGAATGTAGACTGCAGTATTAACAGCTTCAGCCCAAAAATGGTTAGGCAATCCCTTGCCCTTTAGCATGCATCTTTCCATCTCCACAATGGTGCAATATCTTTGTTCCACAACACCGTTTTGCTGAGGTGTGTGAGGCATCCTCAATTGATGCTTGATCCTTTTGCTCTTGCAAAAGTCTTCAAACTCCTTTGAGTTGAACTCACCACTACCAGCTGTTCTAAATTTCTTCACACATTTCCCTATTTCATTCTCAACAAGTTTTAGCCATTCTTTAAACTTACCAAAATCTTGAGCCCTATCAAGAAGAAAGTACATCCACATCTTTCTATTGTAGTTGTCGACAATCAGCATAAAATAAGAAGATCCCCCAAAGGCATGTGTAGGCATCTTATCACACAAGTCAGCATGTACCAAATCTAGAGGAACATGTACTCTATTCTTGCTTTCCTATGGAAATGCCTTTCTGTGTTGCTTGCTCATCATACAAGCTTCACATGGTTCCTTCTATTCAGCCATTGTAGGTAGGTGAGAAACCATACCTTGCTTGTGCATCTCCTTCAATACTGCAAATCCAATGTGTCCAAACCTTTCATGCCAAAGCTTACTTATGTCCACTACATCAATGGCTGTAAGAGCACTTAGCTCATATAGGTTGTTCCTTCTTTCTCCTTTGCCGACAACTTTTCTAGCACTATCGAGAATTTTCGCACCTGTCTTCTTGAACCTCACTTCATGAGACAAAGATTAGTTATGGTAGAAAAACTAATAACAGATTTCTCCTCATTTCGGAAACATATAGCACATTTGAAAGCTTTTTGACCACCATTTGTAGTAACAAAAGAAATAGTACATGTGCTCGCAGCAGGGCATTTGCATCATTTCCAACCTTCACATTGATGGATTCTTGTAGAGGCTACATAGAACTGTATAGACCTTTCTTGTTGGTCATCTGACGGGAGGCCCCACTATCCAACACCCATGAGTCAATGGCGGATTCTTCTTGTGCCAAGGAGCACACTTCCTCAATGATCGCCATGAATAACTCCAACTCTGCTTCAGCCGTATTGGGTGTCTCTTTCCCTTTACTTTTAAGGGTACCATTCTTTTCATTTGCCTTCTTGACATGCCAATCTGCGATTGCATGTCCTTTCTTCTTGTAGTAGAAGCACTCTCCTTGAAACTTCTTCTTACCACCCTTCTTTGTTTTGTCACCATCATTTTTGGTGGAGGAACCACCTTTTCCTTTTGCATTGGCAAAGAATACAACATCTCCATTGTTGCTTCCTTCTCGAGCTTTCAGCCTCAACTCCTCCTCCATCAGTAATGCACAAAACTCCTCAAAAGTCAAAGCTTGAGGTCTCACTTGAGTATTAAGGGAAATTACTAGTCCATCAAACTTTTGTGGATAAATTTGAAGATACTCCAAGCTAGCTCCTCACTAGTCTTTTGTATCCTAGTGCCAGCCATCTAGTCGCCCAGATTCTTAATCTGAGTGATGAATGCTTTAGCCATCTCTCCTTTAGAAAACTTCTCCCCTGCTAGTTAATCCTCCAAGTTTTGAATCCTTGTTTGGTTTCGCAGTTCATACTGAGTCCTCAGTACATTCCAAGCCTTTGATACTTTGGTTGTATGTTGAATCAAAGTCAAAACACTATCAGAACAGCTTGTAACTAAGGCACACAATGCATTTGCATTCCTTTGTTTCCAAGCTCGTAGGAAGATGTGCATTCCCACACTAGAATTTGATGGGTTGGGGGTAGGCTATGGTTCTAGCACAGTCTCCAAAAGCTTGTAAGAACCAAGGATAATCTCAATAGAGCGTTTTGCCTTCCTTAAGAAGTTGATGGGTGTTGGATGAGATGACATCTTTCCTCGTCCTATTGTGCTTAAGCATATTTGTAATTTGTCACTTTTTCTTATTCTCTTCTCACTAGGGACATGTTTGGCTTTAAGTGGAAGGTTGTTGGGAGTAAAGGCACATGTGCCTAGTTGCCCATGAATTAGTTACACTGATAGTACTTGGAATGCTCTCACATCTATACACTATAGGTGGTGGATGCATTGCCCATCACTATCACTTCATTCTTTATTCTTTCAGTGACATTTGTGTTGGGGGTAAAAGCACCCATGCCTAGTCGCCCATATATTACTAGATTGACAATACCCGCACTTACACACAGTAGGCAAAGGGTGCCCATCACTGTCACTTCATTCTTTATTCTTTCAATGATATTTGAATAAAGGGAAGGTCGGTCATACATTGTGACTGTTAGAGTTCCAATATCTTGTGCCTCTTTCTCTTGCTTTCTTGCTCCATCCACCATAGCTCACATCTCTCTTGCTTCTACTTGCTCACACTTCCACTTGGGCTTCTCCCTTCAACCGGTATCAAAGTTTTCTTCTTTGTGAGTTAGAGCTCAATACACCATTACTTTAGCTCTCATTTGAGTTATCTACAACAGGGTTTCACCATTGGCAGCCACAGCTCCACCTCTTGAGGTTCATATTGAACTCTCATTGCTCTATGACTTCTCGGGACCTATTGGGACTATCTTAGGGCATTCTTGAGCTTACATTGAGCTTATTTCAAGGAGTATTCAGCTTAGTATTCAGGGTTGAAAATACAGAAACGTTTTTTCAGCTATGGACATTTTCACTTGCTCAACCACCCCCGGCAGGCTTTAGCATTGTTTACCACTCCTCTTGGCACCAACATTAACATTGAGCATTGGTTTTGAGTCATTGAGCTTCAACTATTAACTATGCAAATAGGGTTGTATGTTGTCATAAAATAGGGACAACCATATCTTCAATGTTTGGAGCTCGTATATACTTCTCGGGATGCCCATATACCTATATTTTGTTGCTCGATACATGGGGAATCATAGGTCATTAGTTTGAGATGTTATTGGAATGATTTGAGTATTCTTTTAGCTCATTTTTCTCATAGATATCACTACTATCATAACATGGCTAAATGTTTTTTGTTTGGAAAATGTCATGCTTTTGGCTTATGTGATACTCTTGGGATGCTAATTTGATATTGGACACTCATTAGGAGAAATATGGACTCTCTTTTTTACCCCTTAAGGAGTAAATAAACAAATATAGGCCTAACCAATGAGAGAGCTAGGATTCCAGATTCATGTAATGTAATATCTCCCCTCGTACCTTCCCCATAAGAACCCCCCTTAAATTTTTTTAAAATTAACTCAAATTTTTTTACTCTCTCCCTCTCTCCCCCTGTCGACTTCATGGTGGGGAGAGAGAGAGAGATAGAGGGAGTAATGAAAGAGAAGGGGGGGCATGCACCCCCCTAGGAGGAGGGGTGGCGGTCGTTAACGGCCGTCTCCCCCCCCCATATACCACCCCTCCCCCCCCACTTTAAAAGGGGAGCCCTCCCCTCCCTCGTGGATAGCAGCTCCCCCCCGTCATCTGTAGCAGCGCCCCCCTCCCTCGTCATCAAGCAGTGCACCCCTCCCCTTGCCGTCAGGAGCCCCCCCCCCCTAATCGTGATCAGAAAACCCCCCCTCCTCCTCATCATCACAAGAGAGAGAGAGAGAGAGAGAGAGAGAGAGAGAGAGAGAGAGAGAGAGAGAGAGAGAGAGAGAGAGAGAGGAGAGAGAGAGAAAAAAAAATTTCTAGAAGATTCTTCTTTCCCCCCCTTAAGGAGAGGTCATATGCCCCCTCTATTATTTTTGAAAATACACTCCCTTTCCTTATCTTTCCTCCACTCAAGGAGAAGCAGCGAGAATTTTGCATAGGAGAGTGCAAGAATTCTATCTCTCATACATGCGTCTTCGAGTATGGCCCCGAAGTGTAGTTCCACAAGGATGGCTGGAAACCCTACAAGTGTGGATGGAGGTTCGAATCAAGATGGCACCACAACTGTGAACGGTTTATCAGGCGTGAATACCATTGGAATCAAGACATCACTCCAAACCCAAGTTGCTCTATTGTTAAATCATAGGTTATAATTATCATGGTGAAAATCATATTCACATGCATCACATTAATTGCGCGATGGATGGGTAATTGCCTTGGTATGAATTTAGTTGTGATGTTTGTAGCAAACAAGATAAATTTTGTTGTAAGATGACATCATAATAGGTGAAATTGATTAGGTAATTGCATCATAAATTACCCAAAAAATTCTTGCATGAATTCTTGCATAAAGTGCATTGCTCCTTGCACAAGTTCTTGCAAAATACATTTCAGAGGATATCGAAAGAAGAAAAGTGCATCTCCATATCGCAAGATGGATTTTAAGGTATATGTAATAAACTGTAGAAAAGATTAAAGCATAGCTAGACTCATACAATAATCACATAAAGTTATAAAGATCAGATCATTCAAGAAGGTTATGGATCGTGTAAATAATTACATAGAGGATAATGTTAAGATTGCATGCATAGAAAATACATTCGCATGTGTGGCATAAAATATCGTATGGATTATATCAAAATTATAAGCATTGAAATAAAGGCATGGCTTTACGTTGCGTGCATTAAAGTTATTGGGAAGATTTAAATTTACCAAATGGAACTGAGATCCATGAGACCCATGTCAAAGTCCTTGGTGACTTCAAGAGGGATAGATAAAAGCTTAGTGCATGTGAGAATTATTAAGAGGGCTTAAGAAGATTATACTTAAGACATAGTAGGAATTGTTCTAAACAGAACCATCTTGACCAACCATGGTCAAGGGGATAGACAATCTTGATCAATTAAGATCAAAGATAAAGGTACATAGGTACTGCAAGGGATCTAGGAGACAACCAAGAAGTTGACCAACTGAGGACGACGGGGTTGTCCATGATCTATCTTACAAGGAGACCTAAGGTAAGGATAATTAGGGTCGATAGGGTACAAACCCTAACCTGAAGAAAAAGGGGAAGCAAGCAACCTAGCTTGCCAAGCCCCTGGAATCTCGCCAAGTCATGAACGATCCAGGATCGAATGTTGGGAGTATTCAGGAAAAAGGAATCACACCTTAGCAGTTGGTTGTACGAGCGATCTCTGAAATGATCGTGATTGTACAGTTAGGTACATTGTTTGAACTTCTTTGCTCAAGGAACTAATTCAAGGAAAAACACTTAATGCTTCAGGTTAAAAGCCTGGAGGGGAGAGGCAGGTTTAGTTACCTCTGACTGGCCCTATCCAAGGGGGTTTATTAGCCACGCTAAGTATATGGACCAAACCCGCCGCGAGAGGTCTCTCTGTGGGTGCTGCTTGGAGCGGGAGGACGCTTGGGTGCCAAGGGAGGCTTTGGCTATAAATTCCTTGCCTCTGGATCCTGCACAAGAGGCCGATGTGACTCGAGATGGATCTTGAGGCCCATGTACTAGTCTATGGGTGAAACTTGGAGCAGTAATCCTATTGATTGCTGGTTTAGCCTTCTGGCATGATACTTGATGTATTCAAGGATTATGATAAATAAAGATCAGATATTTGAAAAAGAAACTTGCTTGACATTGTTTTTGTATCAGTGCCTAAGTTACGTGAAGAAACCTGTGTTTAAATTGATTAATTAAGGAAGTTGCTTTTGCATGTTAAACATAATGTGGTAGGTAATTAGATAACTAAGCAACTCGAGGAAAGGGCGGTGGACGTGACTTGAGTCTGTCCTACGGAAGGGTGGTCCCGGTTAGCTGGGAACTTTTCTCAAAAGATGTGATAAAAAAATTGTGAAGACCTAGAGTCGGTAGAGTTAGAATCCCGATTTATGCTATTTTAGGGGAACGAAATGGGACTATACCTTATGGGCAGAGAGGTTGAGCTTCGCATCCCTCTCATTTCCTATTCTCCATGAACCAAGTGCGACATAAATCTACTTCGACTCTATTGTTCCTATGCAAAGTGGTTCATCTGGAGGTCGACTCTAGCTACTTCCTAGAGACTTTGCTGATAGGAAAGAAACCCTGACTTTAGGTTGATCCTAAGTGGGAATGGCTAGACACTTCTGCTCAGGGCAAACTCGAGAAGACCTAGATCGCAAACCCTATGACATTCCTTGTGAGTGCCAGGTGGCACTTTCTAGACTCTCTTCTCGATGGGTTGCTAAGACGTTTACAGTTGGTATCAGAGCGAACCAACGAAATCTAAAGATTACAAGGGAACTTTATGGAGGAAAATAAAGGGAATAAGGGGATAAACAGGGGAAGGTGAGTGGAATAGAGCAGTGTTTTCTGTTGAAAATATTTCTTTACTCACTTATGGATGCTGGGTTGGAGAGTCACGAAGCATGGAGCAAGTTCTTGGTGTTCCAGGTCATGTTCATGACTATAATGCATGCCTCGAATTATCGTCAGAGGCTTGGCATGATGGATATTCTAGACCGCATCTATAATCCTTTGCCTCTGTATGCGGAGCGGAGATGGATGGGAGACTCAGGAATATATTACATAGCAACCCACTGACTCACGTACCTTCAGACCAACTTGAAGAGAATCAAGTGGATGGAGGATTTAAAGATCGTGAAGTTGTTCATCTTTGTCGAAGCTTGCGTAAACACAACTTTGCACGTTAGCGGTCGGCAAGTCAAGAAGGACAAGTATGTCTATGAAGAATTGACTCCGGTGATGACAGAATCAAAGTGTTAGGGCGCTATGAGAAGAATGGGTATCAAAGGAAGGGAAACCCCAAGCTTCCTATGACTTACTGTTTCCTGAAAATCCATGACCCCACTCCATATTATTACTTCGTCCCTATAGCCGATTGTAACACAATCCTATTTTCCCCAAACTGATGTATCAATCAGTCAGTCCTACTTATCCAAAATAAATGCACTCAAAGGGATATGCCTTCATAAATAAATAAGACTTTTTACAATTATCTATCTTGACCATAAATGTTAACTAAGGGTTTAAGTGATTAAATCACTTGGCTAAAAAGCTGTGCTAGTCATATTAACATAATATGGGAACGTATGATAAGATGTTAACATAAAGAATCTTATTGTTCAAATGCAACCCCAAGCGCAGGTTCCAAATCTGACTCTTGCACTAAGTCCAGCTGTGGCTTAAGAGAAGAAATTCCATCTCAAACAAATTAAGCCACCCGAGTTTGATGGCAAGGGAAGGATTTTTCAAGCCGACGTCGAGATCTGGATTGAGTCCATGGAGGACTATTTTGAGGCCGCAGGAGAACTGCACCTACTAACCAAGCCATGCTCGCCAAACTTAAGCTTACAGGCAAAGCGAGACTTTGGTGGAAACAATGGTGTAGAGACCAAGTAATCTCGAAGGGGACAGTCACTTGGGATAAGCTTAAGGAAGCTGTGCGAGGGAGGTATCTGCCACCTGCCTACTGCACACAAAAGATGAATGAATTCTATGACTTGAAGCAGCTGGGATTATCCCTGGAAGCATATTATTTAAAGTTCGTTTCACTCCTAAAGTATGCACCCCCAATGGATATGACACAACAGGTGTCAAAATTCTGTGTTGGATTGAATCCACCCATAAACACTTGATTGGAATCAATGTGCCCAACGGACCTACAAGACGCACTCATTTAAGCTGCTCCAATAATACAGGAGGTGCAGACCAAACCAAGGAACAGTAGGATTTGGCCTTACAAAAATCAGAATAAGGGTATGTCTAAGGCTCAGACTAAGAGAGTGCATGGTCAGAATCAGGGCCAAAGAAAGAAAGCTAGGGCCAATGTTGTCAACAACTTTGTTCCAACACAAAGCAATGATTGCAATCCACATTTCTTCCATTGCAACAAGCCCAGACACTTCAAGAGGGAGTGTCCCAAGCTTGGCAGAGGGCATCACCAAGGGAAATTCCAAGGTCAAAATAGAGCCGCTCATGGCCAAGGAACCACCGTTATGGCCAGAGGGAGAACCTCCAGTGTTTCCAACAAGGAGTTGGACAATGAAGAAGATCCATCCATGGATGCTAACATTGAGAGGGCAATGGTTCATGCCACTCTTCACAAGAAGGGTCCAAATCGCCAATTATCGGTGATTCAAACTCCATTAGAATATTAAGATAAAAGCTTCAAAACCTTGATTGACTATGGCAGTACACATTCCTTCATTTCACCAATCTATGAAAAAAGATTAGGGATAGCCACAATAGATGCATCTACTTTACTTGTGGAATTAGCAAATGGTCGTGAGGTCACTTGTACTAGGCAAACTGCTAAGGTGAAATTCCTACTGGATGGGAAGCTAACTTTTGTAAGATTCAAGGTAATGAACCTAGGTGTCCACGAATGTTTACTCGGAATGGATTGGCTAATATCCAATGATGCCCACAACCACTGTGGGAAGGGCCAAGTCTCCTTCCGAAATTCTGAAAAGGGGAACTAGTCACGACTCAAGGTGAGGCTGGTAAGCCAAAAATACAGTTGGCAAAAGCAACACGGATAATAAAAGGTGTTCAAAAAGGCCTACCTGTCTATCTGATTAAACTAAATAAGCTAGATTAGAATCAGGAATCTGGAGAAGAACCTTCATGGTTAAAGGAATACACAGATGTGTTCCTTGAAGATATGATGGAACTTCTTCCCAAAAGGGAAGTCGACCACGAAATCAAACTTGTGCTAGGAGCTACACCGGTCACAAAGAGGCCGTATAAGATGTCCATTTCGGAAGCTATCAAACTGAAAGAGCAAGTCAAGCAACTGTTAGATCACGGCTACATCCGTCCTAGCAATTTACCATGGGGAGCTCCAGTGTTGTTCCAAAAGAAGAAAGATGGAACGCTTCATCTATGCATTGACTACAGAGGGTTGAATCAAGCAACCATAAAAAATAAATACCCCATTCCAAGAATAGATGAATTACTTGACTGTCTTCAAGGGGCGAAGATATTCTCAAAGATAGATCTCAGATCTAGATATTATCACATAAGGAGCAAAGAAGAAGATATTCTGAAAACTGCATTCAGTACAAGCCACTTCGAATTCCTAGTGATGTCATTTGGGTTGACAAATGCTTTTGCTACCTTCAACAGGTTAATGCAAGATATCTTTAGGCCCTATCTTGATGACTTCGTACTCATCTTTTTTGACAATACCCTAGTCTACTCAAAATAGGGAAAAGATCGTGAACCCCAGCTTCGCATTGTTCTTGAAACAATGAGAGCACACAAGCTTTATGCCAAGAAGATGAAGTGCACATTTTTCAAGCGACAGATTGAATATCTAGGATTCATTGTATCAGCAAAAGAAATTTCAATAGATCGAGCTAAGGTCAGAGACATTTTGGAATAGCCAACACCAACTTCTGTCAAAGAAATGCATAGTTTTCTTGGATTAACAGGGTGGTACAGAATTTTCATCAAAGATTATGCTTTGATTTGCAGCACCTCTGACTGATCTACTAAAGAAGCAAATAGCAATTGTATGGTCACCTGTTGAACAGCAGACCAGCTTTGACAAGCTAAAAAAAAGCTTAGTATCAGCACCCATCCTAAAACTTCCTGATCTTAGTAAGAAGTTTGTGTTGAGAATCAACAATCACACTCAAACAGCCTCTTTGCATGGAATCTCAGGGTCAAGGATATGCAGGCTAACTTATCCCATATGCACAATGGTGCCTACTGCAGTTTCCTACTTTCCTATAAAGAATTGTACTTGCTTCCTTTCTTAATGCAATGATAGTACTCTTTTCTTATCAGTGAAGTGTCAATGTAATTGTCCACATACACAAGATTGTGTTTATGAGTCCAAGTCTCAATCTTGGAACCTAATTCACTTGTGTAACAAACAGTGTCCTTTCCATCATGAGTCTACACTTCTTTCTCCATCCTCCATAGCTTCCGGTTTTGCCATGCTCTAGATCCCGCATTTCTCACATGGTATCAGAGCCCAGTTGGGCATGGCATTGCTTGTCTAGCCTCTCTTGATTCCTTTCAACCTCAGCCTAGCTCAATGTCAGCTCATGACTTCATCTCCCAACTATACTCTCACTGAAGCTTCCATGGCAGCCATAGCCAGCAGCACCCTGTCAAATTGAACTGCTTATATCTCACTCCACAGGTCAAATCTCTTGGAGCTTCCTTCTGGAAAAGTATTCCCCAACTCACAAAGCTTCCCTGTATCACATCAATCCAGGACATTGGACCATCTGGAGCTCAGCATTGTGAAAATCCCCAATCTCTGCTCTGTGTCTGCCATAGCCAGACAGGACCTACCTTGCTTGGAGCTTCCATAACTCTTCAACCAGACCATTTCAGCCCACGATTTCTTCTAGAGAGTTGTTCCTCTACTCAAGGCGCTTCATCCTGGCATGATAATCGATGACATTACTGCGCCCTGGCTTCAGCATTGCGAAAATCGCGAAATCCTGTCAGAAATGCGCCTGCTGCTGTTCGACGTGACTACGCGCTGCATACTGACCACGATGTTGATGATCATGATAGGGCTTTTGTAGCCCATGAAATCAGCTTCTTAGGCATATAAAAAATTTTAAAAATGATCCACTGTAGCTCCTGCAATCAACAAAAAACCAGGCCCTTGTCTCAGAAACCCTAAATTCCACCATAGCCAAAGCTTCAAAATCTTGACATTTTTCACTGTTTCTCTCATTGAAGTTATCAACAGTGATTGTAATCACTGAGAAATACTCTCTAAAGTTCATTAAAGTACTGTCACTCAGATTTGAAGGCATCAGCATCAAATCAAGAAGGGGAAGATCACTTGGAGTAAAAGACTTTTGCAGATTTGGTATTCATTGACACTCAGTTAGTGCTTTTTAGCACTTGTGTCTCTCAATCAATTCTTCTGTTGCTCAAATCTAATAAAGTCTGCAGTTGATTTGCTACTGTTCCCGTAAATCTAACATGGGCAAAGACTCTCCAAATGTTCGATTCAAAGGAGTCGGATTCCACACTTGGCAAACCCGCATCAAGCTCATCCTGATGAAGAAGGGTCTCTGGGCCATCACAAATGGCAAAGAGAAGAAACCTCGGGACGCGGACCTTGCAACTACTTGGCAAAAGAATGATGACAGAGCTCAGGCCATTATTAAACTGGAGCTAGACGACAGTTATATTCATCATGTGGATAACTGTGAGACCTCACAGGATACATGGAAAAGACTTGACACCCTGTTCGGTGCACAATCTAAATCATCAAAGTATGGTCTCCTGATTGAGTTCTTCAGGCTTGGAATGAAGTCCAGCACATCACTTGCCACACATCTTAATTACATGGAAGGACTCCTAACCCAACTTGCAGGAATCAACATTAAAATGGATGAAGATGTTTGCATCGGTGTTCTACTTAAGAGCTTGCCTCCTGAATATAATAATGTATCAACAACTTTAATCAATATGCCAAATCCTGAACTTGTTGATATCCAGGCATCACTGTTAGAAGAAGAAAAGAAACTAAAAACTAAAGAAGAACCAAGTACCTCTAGAGATGAGCATGCATTATATGTTGGCAACAGGTACAAAGGCAAGAAAGATCAGCTCTTTTGTGACTTCTGCAAAAGGACCGGACACACCGAGAAGTTCTGCCACGCAAGAAAGAGATCCCAAAAAGCCTATCTAGTCGCAGTCAAAGAAGAAGAAGAAAATGGAGCAAAGGAAGAAGAAGAAGAAGATGAAGACCACCAGGATCGGAAGGACAAGACTCATCAGTCCTTGTACTCTCATAATTCTGATAGACTGTTTTAATAGCCTTGTATTTTCCTTGCCCTAATGTTTCCTGCCATAAGCTTTGTAAACTCCTTATGTAACTTGGCATTATAGTCCCTGTACACTTTGTGAGGCCCCTATTATAGCCTTTGGATATCCACCATGTTTATGGTACCCACACTTAGCTTTTTCTGCGACAGCCTCTGGTGTTTTGCCATGTCTGTGGTATGCCCACACTTTGCAGGTGGTTCTCATTACAGCCTCTACACACTTTGTGCTTTTTCTAGTTGTGATTGAGGAGGGGTGTTGAGAATCAGCAATCACACTCAAACAGCCTCTTTGTATGGAATCTCAGGGTCAAGGATATGCAGGCTAACTTATCCCATATGCACAATGGTGCCTACTGCAGTTTCCTACTTTCCTATAAAGCATTGTACTTGCTTCCTTTCTTAATGCAATGATAGTAGTCTTTTCTTATCAGTGAAGTGTCAATGTCATTGTCCACATACACAAGATTGTGTTTATGAGTCCAAGTCTCAATCTTGGAACCTAATTCACTTGTGTAACAAACAATGTCCTTTCCATCATGAGTCTACACTTCTTTCTCCATCCTCCATAGCTTCCGGTTTTGCCATGCTCTAGATCTTGTATTTCTCACAGTTTGAAGTGGTAACTGATGCTAGCGCACTTGCTTTAGGATGTGTACTTATGCAAGAAGGTCATCTCGTAGCATATTGTTCAAGAAAATTGAAGAGCCGTGAAAGGAATTAAGCTGTTGGTTGTCATCCATGCTCTCAAACTTTGGAGACATTACTTGCTAGGTAACAAATTTTCCTTAGTAATGGACCACAAGAGTCTTAAATGGATTTTCACTCAGAATGAGCTCAATATGAGGCAATGTCAATGGATCGAAGTGCTGGAAGAATATGATTTTGAAATCAAATATAGGCCTGGAAAAGATAATGTAGTTGCCGATGCACTCAGTTGCAAGGCATTTCTAAATTCTCTTATTTTGAAAGATCCATCAACAGTAAGGTCTCTAGCCACAAAGATATCAATGTCAAACAACCCAATTCTTGAGCTAGCAAAAGAAGGGGCATATCATGACCCAGTCTATCAGAAAATGCTAAGGGAGATCCCCATCAAGGATCAAGACCTGAAGCTAAAGACGAAGTATCAAGAATTCTCCATCAGTAGTGGACTTGTCTACTTTAGGTCAAGATTATGTATCCCTGCAAGCCAAACTCTCAAGCAAAAGATACTTTGGGAATCCCATGACTCCCCTTTCTCAGGACATTCTAGTTATGCCAAGTCCCTTAATGTAGTCAGAAAGAGCTATTATTGGGAAAGGCTCAAGGGAGACGTACTCAAATATGTCACGGAATGTTTGTCTTGTCAACGCATTAAGGGAGAACATGTTAAAATGCCTAGGAAATTGCAATCACTTGACATTCCCCAAATGAAATCGGAATTCATTAGTATGGACTTCATTGTTGGCTTACCCCAAGTTCATGGAGGATATAACTCTATTATGGTTGTAGTAGATATGCTCACCAAGGTCACACATCTCATCCCTGTCAAGATGAACTATAAAGCTTCAGACATCGCAAGATTATTCATCAAGGAAATATTCAAACTTCATGGGTACCCAAAAGAATCATTAATGATCGTGACTCTCTTTTCACATCACACTTCTGGAGGGCTATCTTTGAGGCTATTGGAACTCAACTCTATTTCAGTATAGCTTACCATCCCCAAACTGATGGTCAAACAAAACGAGTCAATCAAGTCATTGAAGATATGCTTAGGGCATAGTGCTATCGCGAACCCAAAAAGTGGATTCAATATTTATCACTGGTTGAGTTTGCTTACAATGCTTCTTACCAACGGAGTATTCAGATGACCCCTTTCCAAGCATTGTATGGGCATGATTATCGTACCCCTTTGAACTTCTTGAATCCAACTTTGAGGGTAGAAGCTTCAAGGCAGATACTGGAAGACATGGATGATCAAATCAAATCAATACGACAAGACATTCAAGCTGCCAAGGATAGACAGAAGGCTTACGCTGACTTGAAATGGCAAGACAGATCCTTCATCGAAGGTGATATGGTCTTCATCCGTGTACGCCCTAAAAAGAGTTCACTGTCCTTGGGAGAGTACAAGAAGCTAAGTCCGAGGTATTGTGGACCTTATAAGATCACTAAGTGCCTAGGGCCTAATGCTTACAGACTATAGCTACTTGCAACTCTAAAGATTCATAATGTATTCCACGTTAGCCTATTGAAAAAGTATCTACCTAGTCTGAATCATGTACTTGATGATCAGCAAATTGTAATGCCTAGCCAAGAAGTCCTTGAGTTACAGCCTGATAGAATCCTAGATGTTAGGGAGAGGCATTTGAGATCAAGGAGCTTGAGAGAATACCTTATCCAGTGGAAAGATTATCCAAAAGAGGATGCCTCCTGGATGGATGAAAATACTCTCAACCAACAATACCCCTAGGTCTTTTCGAGATGAGGACATCTCGATTCCTCTAAGGGGGAGAGGATGTAATATCTCCCCCCCCACCTTCCCCATAAGAAGCCCCCCTTAAATTTTTTTAAAATTGACTCAAATTTTTTTACTCTCTCCCCCTGCCGACTGCATGGCGGGGGGAGAGAGAGAGAGAGAGGGAGTAATGAAAGAGAAGGGGGGCATGCACCCCCCCGATGGAGGGGTGGCGGCCGTTAATGGCCGTCCCCCCCCCCCCCCCCCCCCCCCCCCCCCCAATATACCACCCCTCCCCCCCCACTTTAAAAGGGGAGCCCTCCCCTCCCTCATGCACAGCAACCCCCCCCTCGTTGTTTGCAACAGCGCCCCCCTCCCTCATCGTCAGGCAGTGCCTCCCCTCCTCCTCATCATCACGAGAGAGAGAGAGAGAGAGAGAGAGAGAGAGAGAGAGAGAGAGAGAGAGAGAGAGAGAGAGAGAGAGAGAGAGAGAGATGGAAGATTCTTCTTTTCCCCCCTTAAGGAGAGGTCATACGCCCCCTCTATTATTTTTGAAAATACACTCCCCTTCATTATCTTTTCTCCACTCAAGGAGAGGCGGCGAGAATTATGCATAGGAGAGTGCGAGAATTCTATCTCTCATACACACGTCTTCGAGTATGGCCCCGAAGCGTAGTTCCGCAAGGATGGCTGAAAACCCTGCAAGTGTGGATGGAGGTTCAAATCAAGACGCCACCGCAACCGCAAACGGTTTATCAGGCATGAATACCATTGGAATCAAGACATCACTCCAAACCCAGGTTGCTCTATTGTTAAATCATAGGTTATAATTATCATGGTGAAATTCATATTCACATGCATCACATTAATTGCGTGATTGATGGGTAATTGCCTTGATATGAATTTAGTTGTGATGTTTATAGCAAACAAGATAAATTTTGTTCTAAGATGACATCATAATAGGTGAAATTGATTAAGTAATTGCATCGTAAATTACCCAAAAAATTCTTGCATGAATTCTTGCATAAAGTGCATTGCTCCTTGCACAAGTTCTTGCAAAATACATTTCAGAGGACATCGAAACAAGCAAAGTGCATCTCCATATCGCAAGATGGATTCTAAGGTACATGTAATAAACTACAGAAAAGATTAAATCGCAGCTAGACTAATACAATAATCACATAAAGTTATAAAGAACAGATCATTCAAGAAGGTTATGGATCATGTAAATAATTACATAGAGGATAATGTTAAGATTGCATGCATAGAAAATACCTTCGTATGTGTGGTATAAAATATCATATGGATTATATCAAAATTGTGAGCATTGAAATGAAGGCATGGCATTACGTTGCGTGCATTAAAGTTGTTGGGAAGATTCAAATTTACCAAATGGAACTAAGATCCATGAGACCCATGTCAAAGTCCTTGGTGACTTCAAGAGGGATAGGTAAAATCTTAGTGCATGTGAGCATTATTAAGAGGGCTTAAGAAGATTATACTTAAGATAGAGTAGGAACTGTTTTAAATAGAACCATCTTGACCAACCATGGTCATATTGAGAAATCAAATGATGTATGCCTAGAAGAGGCTTTGTATAAGAGAGATGACAAAATTTGTATGCTCCATAAGCTCAAGAAAGAGATGTCCAAAATCCCATAAGCACAGAGAAGAAAAGTGGTACTATCCATAAAGCTATAAAAGCATGTACTTGACACTCATTTTTATATATGGTACAATCAATTTGAGTCACTCAAGATTGTGTTTATGAGTCTAAGCTTATCTATCTTGGAACCTAATTCACTTGAGTTACAATTCCTCATTTTGATAATGTATCGTGTGTTTGACTTGCATCCACCATAGCTGATCTAGTTCTAGGTCCGTGTTTTTCAACATGGTATCAGAGCCATGGCTGAGCTAGGTAGCTAGTGGGCATAGTCTTTCACCGTTTCCTTCTTTTTTTTTTCTCCATGTACAAGCCATTCAAGATTCATTACTGTATACGAGGTGCTGTGTAAGAGAGGTGAAGAAGCTTAAGGATGTGTTGCAGTGCTATTCAAGAAGATCTGTTTGGAGTTCACATTGAAGGCTAGCTTCTGTTTGAAAACAAGGAATAGCCACAAAGGAAGAGGCAACTAGATAGAGACAGAGAAAAGAAAGGTGTGTGATTGCAACATCATCCAAAAGGATATCAAACTCCTTGGATCTTCGGAGAAGGCCCTCTCTCACAAGTGCAGACACATATGGCCGTTCTGTAAGAAGCTTATCAGCATTGAACTATTCAACAATAGATTTCAACACCTCATTTCCAATTGAAGGAAGCATCTTCTCATTGTACTCTACACCAAGGCGCTTAAATATATCCGGAAGTTTGTCAACATCAGGCCTGTAAAGAACACGGAGGGTAAGGTTCACCATTTGCAAGTCCTTGGTTCTAGTGACTGAGGAGACCGAGTGAGTATACTCTAATGGCCGACACAGAAGTCCTTCCTGACTAGAGTGCCAAAAGACCCCAGGAAGTCAACGGAGATGAGTTAGTAGCAGCGAATAGCGACAGTGGCCAAGCCACAAAGAAACTGCATCAGGACTACGAGGATGATAATTCTGTGATCGCCACAGAGGGAGCAACTGAAAGCCATAGGCAGAAAGACCCCACAGAATAGAATGGTCAAGTGGTGGAATTAGATGCACACAAAGATCAGGGCCCTACTGAAAAAGAGAAGCACAAGAAAGGAGGTGATCACTCAAATAATGCATTAGAACAAGACAATGCATCTACTTGCTCCAGAAAATCAAGAGAATGAGAAAGAAGCTGATGCGGCAGACGAAGTCATGGCTCCTGTGCATGAAGGCGTGAAGAAGTCGTCGACAGGAGCAATTTATTTCTTTTAACCTCTCTTATCCTTCTAAATACCTTATGATTTTTTTAAAAAATTAACCATATGATTAAATCAAACCTATTCACACCCTCTCCAAACCTTATTGACATTAAGGTACTCTACCATCTCTTTTGCCATCAAGTGTCTTTTGACACTAGCATTGTGTGCTTCTCAATTTCTCTGAAGCATTTTTTGTAATCAAGATTAGACACTGCTATTAGGTAAGACCTTCCCATATCCCAAAATTGAAATGATTTTCTTATACCATGCCATGTCAAGCCATGTACTCAAATCCGAGAGAGATCCAAAGAGAAATATGTTCATCTTGTATGCCAAAAACATTGCAACATCCATTCTAAGCCAAAGGCCAATCCTATGTATGGCAAAGAAAGCTTGTCAAGAGAAAGCCATGTACCTATAAAGCACAAAGATCATGTCAAGAAGACTAGAGAAAAAATCATGTATCATGCATCAACAAAAGGGATAAAGAGCACCGTGAAGACCAAAAAGCTCAAACATTGGAGAAAAAGACCAAGAAGAAGATCAAAGAATGCCAAAGAAGCATGAAGGAAATGAAGAAGATAAAATACTCCGCTAGTACAAACTAACAAAATGTTTTGCAAAAAGTTCCCATAGTGGATGTAAAAACCCTACCAAGATGTAAAGTTTCAAGCCTTAACTTGACTAGGCTGCCAAAGAGCTAGTCTCCTGGTCCATGTTTACATGCAGGGGGGGCAAAAGCCAACAAGGGTAGAGACTCATCATTTGAGGGGGGTATTGAGAAATCAAATGATGTATGCCTAGAAGAGGCTTTGTATAAGAGAGATGAAAAAAGTTGTATGCTCCATAAGCTCAAGGAAGAGATGTCCAAAATCCCATAAGCACAGAGAAGAAAAGCGGTACTATCCATAAAGCTATAAAAGCATGTACTTGACACTCATTTTTATATATGGTAAAATCAATTTGAGTCACTCAAGATTGTGTTTACGAGTCCAAGCTAATCTATCTTGGAACCTAATTCACTTGAGTTACAATTCCTCATTTTGATAATGTATCGTGTGTTTGACTTGCGTCCACCATAGTTGATCTAGTTCTAGGTCTGTGTTTTCCAACAGGTCAAGGGGATAGACAATCTTGATCAATTAAGATCAAAGATAAAGGTACATAGGTACTTCAAGGGATCTAGGAGACAACCAGCAAGTTGAGCAACCGAGGACGATGGGGTTGTCCATGATCTATCTTACAAGGAGACCTAAGAAAAGGATAATTAGGGTCGGTAGGATACAAACCCTAACCCAAAGAAAAAGAGGAAGCAAGAAACCTAGCTTGCCAAGCCCCTGGAATCTTGCCAAGTCGTGAACGATCCACGATCAAATGCTGGGAGTATTCGAGAAAAAGGAATCACACCTTAGCAGTTGGTTGTACGAGCGACCTCTAAAATGATCGTGATTGTACACTTAGGTACATTGTTTGAACTTCTTTGCTCAAGGAACTAATTCAAGGAAAAATACTTAATGCTTGAGGTTAAAAGCCTGGAGGGAGAGGCAGGTTTAGTTACCTCCGACTGCCTGCCTAGCCCTATCCAAGGGGGTTGATTAGCCGCGTCGAGTATATGGACCAAACCCATCGCGAGAGGTCTCTCTGTGGATGCTGCTTGGAGCGGGAGGATGCTTGGGTGCTAGGGGAGGCTTTGGCTGTAAATTCCTTACCTCTAGATCCCGCACAAGAGGCCAACGTGACTCGAGATGGGATCTCGAGGCCCGTGTACTAGTCTATAGGAAAAACTTGGAGCAGCAATCCTGTTCATTGCTGGGTTAGCCTTTGGGCATGATACTTGATGTATTTCAAGATTATGATAAATAAAGATCAGATATTTGAAAAAGAAACTTGCTTGACATTGTTTTTGTGTCAGTGTCTAAGTTATGTGAAGGAACCTGTGTTTAAATTGATTAATTGAGGAAGTTTCTTTTGCATGCCAAACATAATGTGGTAGGTAATTAGATAACTAAGCAACCCGAGGAAAGTGCGGTGGTCATGACTTGAGGATGTCCTACGGAAGGGTGGTCCTGGTTAGTTGGGATCTTTTCTCAAAAAATGTGATAACAAAACTGTGAAGACCTAGAGTCAGTAGAGTTAGAATCCCGATTTATGCTATTTTAGGGGAGTGGAATGGGACTATGCCTTATGGGCAGAGAGGTTGAGCTTCGCATCCCTCTCGTTTCCCATTCTCCATGAACCAAGTGCGGCATAAATCCGCTTCGACTCTGTTGTTCCTACGCAAAGTGGTTCATCTGGAGCTTGACGCTAGCTACTTCCTAGAGGCTTTGCTAATAGGAAAAAAACCATGACTTCTGGTCGGTCCTAAGTGGGAACGGCCAGACACTTCTGCTCGGGGCAGACTCGGGAATACCTAGAACACAAACCTTGTGACATTCCTTGCGAGTGCCAGGTGGCGCTTTCTAGACTATCTTCCCGATGGGCTGCTAAGACATGTCCCACAAGTGGATGAGCGGACACGTTACATGTAACATGAATCTTCTAGCCATATCTTGGCCCAAATCTTCCCTCAACAATAAAATAAGGGGGAATGTAGGGAATACAATGCTAACACTTCCTGGAAGTTTGTGACTCAAATTTTTATTTTTTTATTTTTTTATGTTTGAATTTTTATTTATCCTCTTTTTCAGTTTCCCCCTCTTTCTTAGGCAGAACTCAAATTTGTCATATCTCTTTCCCCACTTCTTCTTTCTTGACAAAATCTTACAGCCTCATTGTTGCTTGCCCTATCTGTAACCCTGTGAAATTTCATTTTCTCTACACAAATAGAGAGTGAGTTTCACATGTTTTATGAGAGCAGAGCTTGTTCTACCAAAGCCTTAAGATTTTCTTGACAAAAGTTTACAGGTATACTGTTCTCTTCCATGGATGTTCTATGGTAAAGTTTTATCTCGTTTGGCAAAACGGTTGCAAGTTATGTGCATTCTCTGACATGTAATTTCTTTTGTTTTGGTACTCTAGTAGTCTCTTACAATCAAGAACAATGATATTTTGAACACTCAACTTCTTCTTCAACATCTTACGGTTTCTTTGTAAACAAAGTTACAGGTATGTTGTCTTGTTTTTTTGCTGCTCCATAGTTAAATTTTATCTCGTTTGGACAAAATGTATGAAAGCTATATGCATACTGAACTTTTCTGTTTTTTTACTCCAAGAGTCTTTGAGGGTGGAGAACAATGATTTTTTAAAAACTCAACTTCTTCAACATCTTTGGGCAAAGAGAGCCACATGTATATTGTCATTTTTTTCTGTTACTCCATGGTTAATTTTTAACTCATTTGGGAAAAGCCTATGCAAGTTATATGTATGCTTTGACCCGAGATTTCTTTTGTTTTTGTACTCTAAAAATTTGTAAGTGAAGGAACAAAGATTTTGTTATAAGTCAACATCTTTGGGCTTCTTTGTGAAAAGAATTACATGTACAATGTTTTTTTAAAATTGATCCATTTAAATTTCATTTCATTTAGAGAGAACAATTACAAATTATTCACATGTTGATAGGTAACTTTTCTATTTGGTTATTATAGATGTCTTCATGGAGGAAAAACATCAGTAACATACTTGCAGTGGAGGTCTCAATAGAAAAGATAGTGGTAGTAATTGGATTTGTGATGAGTACTATAAGTTGGATTGGATTTTGATACACCCAAGTACTGGAGGGAGTTTCAAGGTCAGGCGCAAGGATGTTGCAAACCCCAACAAACATTGGAAAGGTAGAACTTTAGAGTTCATAAAAGTGTTTAATGGAACAAGTACAATAACATAAGTGTTGATCCAGCATGTTTATATGCACAAACAAATCTCTGTATACATGACAAGAACTACACTACAAATTATAAAAAAAGCAATAATTTTTTAAATTTTATCATTGTTTATTCTTTTGTATCAGAGTTTTAAAAAAAATTCTTTGTAGTGTTCTAATTCAATCTTGTTTTACTGATAGCTCTATATCCATCAACTTTGCATGAATGGCGGAATGTGGAATGTTTGAGTGGTAAGATACATGTTTGGCATGAAGACGTAGGTTCTTTGATCTATGATAATAACTCTACAAGTCAACTTGCAACTCAAAATATCTTTTTTTATAATTCATTGTATGTAGTAGAAAGCCAGAGATTGCAGCATGTCCCATTGCGACCACTATCTAATGTTGAATGGTTGATTAGTAGCTTGGAGTTGTTAGGAGCATGTAAGTCCAATATAAAATTTGACATCAATAGTGCTATAAAACCCACCATAGGCTCCAAAGATGTGCATCTTAGTTGGTTTATTCCATTCTCATTGTTTGCACATTTGTTTGGTTCATGTAATGTTCTGAAGAAAACCAGTAATACTTATCAATGCAAGTGTCCATTCGAGGAATGGATGACAGCTATTGGGTGAGTCTTGGCAATTCAAAAGAACACATTTTGATGAGATGATTGAGTGCAAGGTCAACCAATCTAATCTCACATTCAAGTAAATCTTTTTTACTACTTTGCATGCATTGATTTCATTGACATAGGTCTTGCTTAGATGAATTGTTGCATTAGTCGCACTTACTTATCATTATTTTTGTTTTTATTACATATATTTCATCGCTAGAAAAACTCAGTGTATTCGCTTTCGATATAGAAGATGGCGACTTTTGTGAGGGGAGTGGATTAGCTTGGATCAAGATACCTGAGATGAGACACATACAACTCTCATAGATGTGGTTATCTTGTGGAATGGTCATAATCCTTTTGTGGTCAGCACAGAGAGCCATTGGCCCATTTCTTTTCTAAGACAAGAAATCCAATTAATGTCCAATGAGCCTCTCTACAACTTCTATTTCAAGTTAGATAATAGAAAAGTCACAATTGGAGTGAGCAATCCATGACATGTAAACAATGTGCTTCTCCACATATCCTTGAGATAGTGAAATCCTTGTAAATTTGTAAAATAAAGAATGAATACAATTTTTTTTAAACTTTTGAGTACTTTTAATTTAGATAATCTTAGTTTACTGTGATCCAAGTGTGTGATAATACATACTGTAATTAGTCAATCGTACTAGTTAAAATCATAATTAAATTGCAGGCTAATTGGAGTTCTATAATCTATGCAATATTGTCTTTGCATAATGATATATTGTAGCTCATCTCTTCTACTCATTTCTTAAATTTAAATATTAAGTTGGATCCAAGGGATTTTGAAGGTCTTTTAGATTTTTTTTCTTTAAAAATTTCTATATTTTCTCTAGTTGGACTTGAATATACTCAGCGATCCAAGTATATTCGAGGATATAATAATGTAGAACGAAGTGTTTGTTTGTATGAGTAATTTTAATGGTGACTTGAAAGTATTGAAATAAAGAAACTAAGGTAAGAGTTTTAATTTGAAACTTTAGGGTTAAAAAAGAACCTTTCTTTAAAACCCTAGATACATAAAAGCTATAACTCCAAACTCATTTTAACTTTCATTCTCTACTTCCCTACACTTGTGCTCTCCTTCCATGTCTCTTTGTGTGCCATGGCTACCACTCTTGCCTTTACCACATGGATTAGCTCCACATGCTATGCACACATAGGAGACTAGATATACCCCAACTTTTGTGTGACCTTGAGTCTAGAGAGCTTACTTTTCGCCATAGACCTTAGCTCTAGTATAGTGGCATTGTTTTGTGATGTGACAAACCCTGTCACCTGCTCTATTCCGGACTCTGCTCTCAAATGGGTCCCCATAGATTTCTTATATAGTTTACATATTGGATCAAGCCATGCAAAGGTGATAAATTGAGCCCTCATGCATGTGGGGCAGCATCTCCGCGCCAAAGTAGTGCTCGCCTTATCCCAGGACTATGCCACAATGGATCTCATAGAGTGCGATGCAACATTCTCCATATATGTTTTGTGTATTGAGGTGTAAGAGGACAGTGAGACAAAGACATTGATGCACCCTCTTGGCCACAGCTAGAGTATTTTGAGAGGGAGCATGAGGAGATCACACTCGATCCAAGCGTAGAGGCAACATAGAGCTTAGCCATTGTGCACCCACCTCCTTGCCTGATGAGATGCCGACAAGCAATGAGCCACCCCTCGCTTCTCTCCATGCTATTACCATCGAGGGGGTGGACTATCTAATCATGTAGGATGTATTGGAAATTTTGGAGCTAAGAGAAGAAGAACTATATTGTATCATGGTGCGTGACACACCTAATGATTTTATAGATTTTGATATATAAGATGTCCTAGCACATGTTAATGAGGTGTCTTGATATGATGCCATGAGTATCGATGGAATTTCTACCATTGTGAGTATTCAAGAGTAGATTAAGGATGTGGCACCAAAGTATGAGATCTCAGATGAGGAGTTCGAGTGGTTGCAAGAAAGCCTTTTTGGTCCTTGACCCGATTACACAGCACCTTCTTGTAAGACAAGGGGATTTAATAATGGGAAATACTAGCTACACTAGCTAGTATATAAGGTGTTAAGGACTTGATTTTTCACCATCAGATTAAAATACAAGTCTCCTTTCATCTTCCTCTCTCTCTCTCCCAGCTTTCATGGCTTCTTTCTCTCTCTTTTTGTCTTTCTCTCTCCTTTTCTAGTATTTCTCTCTCCTGGTCACAGTCTTTCTCTCTCTTCCTGCAGTCTTTCTCTCTCTTTTGCACACACTCTCTCTCTTCTTCTCCTTCTCTCCTGTCCTCTTCATGACAAGTGGTATTAGAGCTCTAGTTCTGATCCATTTAGTTACCTTACATGCTCAGTTACCATCCTTTCCAGTTTAAAAATCCAAGAAGCTTCAGGTACATAGGAATAGACACTAAAATGGAGGAGCATTGAAGGACCCAGAGATCAAGGACTAGGAGGACAGTAGTCTGGAGTAGTAATGGATTCTTGGACCAATTTTGGAGGCTGGAAGACTAGATTTAGCAGCTTGTGGGTCATTTTTGGCCAATTTTGAAGGTATTTTCTTAAAAGACAATGGTAAATGGAGTAGAAGAGGGAAAAGTCCTAGTTACTTTTCAGGAACTGTCTTCTCTCTCTTCATTCTCAAGCTTGAGCCAAGCTTCCATGGGGCAAACCACCCTAGATCTTTTCTTTCCCACCTCCATTGATTAGATGGCTTCTACGAGAGCTTCCCAAGGACCTTGAGATTTGTTCTAAGCAGTCATTTGGTTATTTTCACTTTGCACTGGCTCTTGATCTTCCAGATCTGGTCTTGTCACTTCTATCCTCATCTTCTTCTTTAGTAGATTGCTTTTGCCATGATCTGCCCATGCATGAACTGCCTTCTCATTATGCTCAGTCTACACAAGTCAGTTGGATGAGGCACAAACAGTGTAAACAAGCTTGAGGAAGAAGGTGTCAAGGTCAGCAAGTGTTGTTGCTCTTTCACTAGAGGAGCTTGTCAAGATTGTGGGAGAGAAGGAAGGAGTCTCACTTGTAGCTTTCTTGCTTGCACAATGGGGGGATACACACAAGGGTGGAGGCTGAAAACAAATTTCCTCTTCTTAGTTGTGTAAGCCAAAAAGAACTCTAGTACATAGAAATAGAAGAACCCTATATATGGGTCTCAAACCAAACTCAACTAACTAAGGTGGCATACTGACTCAGCCACCAACTAGAGTAGATAAGGATAGCTGTCATCTAGCTATTATTCATGGGCGGTGTACCAACCGCATCTGCAACTGACAAGTCGGTGACATAAATGCACAACGGTCACCGTGGCATATCACGAGTGGAGCTCGATATCTCAGCACTCCCCCTCAAGCTCAATCCCAATTCCTGCACACCAAGCAGGTCTCTGAACTTGCGTAGCTTCTTTGTGCCCAATGCCTTCATAAATATGTCAGCTACCTGATCCTCTGTGCTGACATAAACTAGATCAATAAGACCTAGTAAAACCCTCTCCCGCACATAGTGATAATGCACCTCAATGTGCTTTGTTCTAGCATGATAGATTGGGTTATTTGCCAAGTGTATACTGCTCATGTTGTCACAATAAATGACAACTGGCCCATCTGTAGGCTGATGCATATCGTAAAGTAGCTTATGCAACCAAGCTACCTCACATGCAGCCATTGCTGCACCCCTATACTTAGCCTCCTTGTTCGACAAGGCAACTGTAGGCTGTTTCTTGCTGCTCCAAGTGAGTGCAGCACTCCCAAAAGAGAACACATATCCACTGGTAGATCGTCTATCAGAAATACTACCAGCCCAATCAACATCAGTGTATCCATACAACTGTATCTGAACCCCAATCTCATAAAGTAGTCCATACTGCAATGTGGACTTCACATGCCTGAGTATGCGTCTAGCCACATCTAAATGCGGTTTCCTTGGAGCTTGCATAAACTAACTTACCAATCCAACAGCATAGCTCAAATCTGGCCTGATAATAGTCATATAAATCAAACTTCCTACTATGCGTCTGTACATAGTAGGGTCTTCCAGAAGCTCACCTGCATCTGTGCTCAGCTTCACATTCTGCTCCAAAGGAACTGAAATAGGCTTACAGCCTGTCATCCCATATTTGGACAGCATGTCCAATCTATACTGACTCTGTAAGAGCCATATCCCACTTGGTGATCTAATCACCTCAATGCCCAAGAAATAACGCAGCTCTCCCAAATCCTTCATCTCAAACTTCTGCTTTAATAGCATTTTCACATGAAGGATATTTTCATCACTATCACTTGTGATAATCAAATCATCAACATAAATGACAAGTAGCATAATACCTTTCTCTGTTTTTCTCACATAAAGTGAGAAATTTGCCTTGGAAATCTGAAAGCCAATAGTGACAAGATACTGTCCTATCTTATCAGAACATGCTCTAGGTGCTTGCTTCAAGCCATACAATGCTTTCTTCAACCTGCAAACAAACTCAAGATGGACATCATGCACATAACCTGGTGGCTGCTCCATATATACCTCTTCTTGCAAATCACCATGCAAGGCATTCTTTACATCCATCTGATGTAAAGACCATTCCTTTGATGCAGCCATAGCAATGACTACTCTTACGGTTGCCATCCTTGCAACCGGACTGAATGTTTCTTCATAATCAATGCCATATGTTTGTGCATACCCCTTGACTACTAATCTTTCCTTGTATCTATTCACAGAACCATCTGCATTGTGTTTCACCTTATAAACCCACTTACAACCAATTGCATTCTTATCTTTAGGCAAAGGTACCAATTCCCATGTAGCATTTGCTTCCAAGGCATCCATTTCTTCATCCATGGATTTCTCCCATTTTTCTTTTCCCATGGCTTGCTCAAAGGAAGTGGGTTCTGGTTCCTGTATCATTTTGACCATATATGCATAGTGAATGGCTGTAAATCCATCATATTTCAGCCTATCCACAAGATACCTAGCTCTGGTAGACCTGCGCAAAGTAAGTTCACTCCCAGATGCTCTCAAAACATCCCTGGTCTTCCTTACTCCAGGTGTAACAATAGAAGGAATACCCAACTCATCATCAATGCTCTATTCTGAGCCACTGGATTCACCATCCACATAAGAGTGACCTGCGTTCACATCAAACATGGGCTGATCTACCTTCTCTTTTCCTTTTCGTGATACTTGCATACCACTATTTGCATTGCTTTGAGAAGATTCTCCTGATCTCAATCTGCCTGTCCATGGCGAAGAATGTGAACCATTGCTAGAGGACGCTCCAGGTCCACTAATATCTTGTGACTGCTGCTGTGAATTCTGTGCAACATTACCATTTTGTGCATCTACATTATCAATCACATTTACTGGTTTATACCAGCTACTCATCTCATAAAAAACAACATCTCTGCTCACTGTAAACTTATGAGTAGAAGGGTTATAGCATCTATACTCTTTTTGCTGCAGAGAATAACCAATAAAGATGCACTTCTCAGCTTTTGGATCCAACTTGGATCTCAACTCATCTGGCACATGAACATAGGCAATGTAGCCAAAAATTTTCAAATAAGAAATATTTGGTTTTCTACCAGTATATCTCTCCTCTGGAGTCATGCCATGTATTGCTGCAGTGGGAGTCTTGTTCATTATGTAGACTGCTATAGCAACTGCCTCAGCCCAATAAAAATTTGGCAAGTCTTTTTCGTTGAGCATGGCACGAGATACCTCTCCAATATGCCTGTTTTTTCTTTCTGCAATTCCATTTTGTTGTGGGATATGACTGCATGAATATTGCTGCTTTATGCCATGCTCCTGCATGAACCTTGCAAACTCATTTGAGAGGTACTCTCCCCCTCCATCTGACCTTAGGCATTTTATTTGCAGGCCTGTTTCTTTTTCAACCATAGCTTTAAAAGTTTTGAAATGCCCAAAAGCTTCACTTTTCTTTTTCATAAAATACACCCAAACTTTTCTACTATAGTCATCAATAAAAGTGACAAAATAATGACAGCCTCCAAGAGATGCAGCTTTAGTAGTCCACACATCAGAGTGGATTAATTCCAATGGCTTCTTACTCTCTTGAACATGTCTAGGAAATGGTTTCCTTGCCTGTTTTCCAAACTGAGAGGCTTCACATACCTTATGCATTTCTGCAACCTTGAATTTAGGCAATCCTGTAACAATATTTTGGGCTTGCATTGATTTAAGTCGCTGTACATTAACATGACTAATGCATTTATGCCAGATATCAATATCTGCAACTACACTAGTCCCATATGCAAACATTGATGCACTCAATTCAGGCATGTCTGCATCCAACGTAAACATTCTGCCCTTCTTCCTTCCTTTTGCTATCAAGCGACCTTTATTTTTCATATCCTCAACAAAGCATCCATGAGGATTAAATCTGACCTGCAAGCCTTGCTCAACCATTTGATCAACAGAAACTAGATTCTTGGTTATATTTGGGACATGAAATACATCTGACGGGTATTTCTTTTTCCCATCCTGCATAGACAAATGAATTTTTCCAATCTGCACAATAGGATGTGCAATATCATCACTTGTCTCCACAAATCCTGGTTTTTCCATTTTCCTTGCATCCTCCATCCATTCTGCATGACCTGTCATGTGGTTTGATGCACCTGAGTCAACATACCATATATCATTGCTTTCTTCTGCACTTGTTACAGAATTGTTCATGTGCTGCACCATAAACAAATGCTCATTTCTGTCATCACACTGTCTACTAGAAGATGCATAATTTCCTTGTTGCAAATTTCCATTCATGATGTCATTCTACTTTTTATAGCAGTCTTTAGCCATATGACCCATTTTACCACAGTAGTAGCATTCAACATTACTGTTTGCATTTTGGTCTCTTTGCCATCCACCACGACCTCTTTGGCTCTCCCTACCTCTAGAGTTACCACGTCCTCCTCCATAGGACTAGTTTTCTTGAGTTTGCTGCATATTCTGATTTCTACCACAGCCTCCAGATCGGCCTCGTCTACCTCTGCCTCTACCTCTTCCAGCATTTGAGTAGAAGATAGCTTCTTTTGAAGTTCCTCCTGACGAAGATGCACCACCATTTCTCTGCTCCTCAGAAATTAGAAGAGCAATCAACTCCTCAAAATCAGAAAATCTTTCATGGACGGAAATGGATGTTCGAAACTGTGCATAATCCTTTCCTAGACCATTCAAGGTCGCAAAAACTAAATCATCATCTTCCATTGGCGACCCAATGGAAGCAAGTGCATCTGCAATCTTCTTCACCTTCATGTGGTAGTCATTGATGCTCATACTTTCTCTTTGCACATTATGCAACTCTTGCTTGAGCTGCATTTTTCTGGCTTGCGTATTTGTGCTATACATTTTTGAGAAAGTATCCCATGCCTCCTTTGGTGTACTTGCATTCTGAATATGCACAATCATAGAGTCTGAAATACTGATAGACAGCTAGTACATAACTTTCCTGGCTCTCTCATGCCATGCTTTAAATGCCTGTATTTGCTGTTGATTAGGAACATCAGGAAGAACTGGTTCTTCTTCATTTCCTGCAACAAATTCCCAATATCCTTTTCCCATAAGGAAATTCGTCATTCTAAACTTCCATGCTTGGAAGTTATTCTTGTCAAGCTTTTCAGTTACAATCTATGAAAGAGAATCAGACGCCATTACAGAACACTGCAAAAAGTTCTGTCACTGCAAAAAACACAGCTTCACCCTCATAAGGGCAAATCTGCAAAACTGGCAAAAGTGGTATTTGACCACAGAGTCACTTCCTAGTGACGATTTTGCATAAACAGGAGCCAAGGATGATTCTGTAACTCCCAATGCCTCTGCACACAAGCATACGATGCAATTTCTGTGGTAACTTTTCACCGACCTGTAGAACAGTGGTCGCACAGCATAAAACAAGGCCTTTTCTTGAGTGCGTGCAAAAAAATTCCGCCTCCAAAACAGGCCACGAAATGGCCTCAAATAAAAAAAATAGGGTCACCAAGGGCTATAGCCCTTTCTCGCAGCATATACTGCCCTCTTGCTCCACCGCGAAGGGCGTCTCAACCTAAGACAATGCACTCTTACACTTTTCGGCTGTGCTACCTGCAGAGACTTGCTCCTAAACAGAAAAATGAAAGCAACACTGGTCCTCTTACCAGAACGCTGCGAGCTTCGCTTGCTTTCTTGAGCTTCTTACCACAAAGAAGGCTCTGATACCATGTCAAGATTATGGGAGAGAAGGAAGGAGTCTCACTTGTAGCTTTCTTGCTTGCACAATGGGGGAATACACACAAGGGTGGAGGCTGAAAACAATTTTCCTCTTCTTAGTTGTGTAAGCCAAAAAGAACTCTAGTACATAGAAATAGAAGAAGCCTATATATGGGTCTCAAACCAAACTCAACTAACTAAGGTGGCATACTAACTGAGCCACGAACTAGAGTAGATAAGGATAGCTGTCATCTAGCTATTATTCATGGGCGGTGTACCAACCGCATCTGCAAACAACTGACAAGTCGGTGACATAAATGCACAACGGTCACCCTGGCATATCACGAGTGGAGCTCGATATCTCAACAGAGCTTTTACATTATCTTAATGTAAATGTAGTACAACAGTCCTCCACAAGTGCAACCACAGATTCTTGGTGGACCAAGTTTTGAGGCTTCAGCAGCTTCAGCAATAGTAGTAGTAGCAACTTTAGCAACAGTAGCAACTTCAGCAGTGACCTTGGCAGAGAACTGCTTTAGATTTGACTGCTGCCTACTATTTTGTTGCTGTTTTGTTCTTTGATGCCTTTACTAGTGACATTAGAGACCTTTTGTTATAACAAGAAAATGCAAGGGTAAACAATAACAAGGATACAAAAAGTCTCAAGAAGTCCATTGTGGATGTATTCTTTTCAGCACAATTTGTGTGTCAGTATATCCACCCCAGCCTCTAAATTAAAAGTACTTAATAGCTTTCCGTCTTGGGAAAAAGGGAAGGGCCAAACAATGAAGATGAAGATGGTTAACACTGCTGAAGGGAGGCCTATGAACCCAAACCTGTATCTTGTTGCATTTGGAGCATCCCATTGTAGCATTATCTTTCCTGTCTCTACCATGTGCTCAACAAGAGCCTGTTGTTTGTGCCCTTTCTAAAGGTCAAATAGATCTAGGACTTCCTCTTTCACATACTTCTGAAAACTGGGAAAAACAAATTGTGCCTTTAGTTGAGGATCACATTGTAGAAGTTTATCAAAATGGTGATTCAATACACCAATTGGGAACTGATTGCAATGATGCCTGCAAATGGTAGCCTACTCACCAGTGAAATCAAATGTTGATTGCCATAGTGTGTGCTTGCGTGGTTGAGGATTTATCTCCTTGAATAAAAAGGGGGAGGCCTTGATAGCTCTATATCTAAAATAGCTAGGCGATCCTATGGAAAATGGGCTTCCAATGCTAAAATGTCTGTCCATTGTACTTCCATTTTGCCTTTCAAACCACTATCCAATACTTCCCAAACAAGCTTGCGCTTTGCATAGTACCACTTAGCCACCAGGCTTGGCATCTAGAAAACTTGATTCATCGTTTTGTGAGAGCCTTCTTTATATAAGATCCAACAATGATGGACTCTTCCTTAGCATCAAGCCTAAGGGACTGGGCTCATTCAAAGGACTGAACTGGCTAGCTGGAACACTATTTTGGGTAGACGTTGACAGGAAGCCATGTACATTATCAATTGGCTCACACATCATGCTGTGCTTAGTCATAGGACTGTCATCTAAGCAAAGCAACACAGTTAATTCTTGGCACTGGACTGGATAAGGACTCTGCTTTTCTAGCATTCTGTAGCTAGTCGGGGGTGTTTGCAGGGCACCACTTCCGCATAGTCCTTTCAAATCGATAGGACTTCTACAATATCACATCATAAAGGTGGCTATGATCAAATTTGTATCATTCAAGTGCATCCATGTTCGTGATGATGAAATGGTTGGAGAAGCAAGAACCGTAATGTGACATGAATGCATTCGACCAACTCCACCAAAAGTTTTGTATCTAGAAATCTGAGGGGATCTTGTTGAGGGAGATCAACTACAAGTAGAGAAGACATATTGGGGTGGAAATGAAGGTTCTTCTGTGCTTCAATGGTTTCAGACACTACCCGGTGGAACACAATGGAAAATAAAAGGGATTGCAAGTCACACAATTAATCCCTTGACAATAAGGCCACATTCTACAAAGTTGTCGTTTGGCAAGATTCCTTCAGTGCAGAGAGGATAAGAATAGACTAATCTTTGACAAAATTTTAGGAAGCAAAAGTGGGGAAATGTCTTTACTCTTTTGTAGAATGCCTGCAAGTCAGAGCCTGCTCATCTCTGAGGCACACCCATCTTCTGTGTTGGTAAACTCTTGAAGCAAATCTAGGTGTTCCCTGAAGAGGGATGCAACCTCTTGGTGTCCCATCAGGACAAGCTGTATGTTGACTAGGTCCACCATACTTTCAAAACTTTTTGATTTCATCAACTAGACAGTTTACATGGCCAGAAACTTGCTGAAGGTGCATTGGCCTCACTCAAGATATAATTGATGGTTTACATGACCTACTTGCTGAAGGTCTGCGAAAGTCAGATTCTCAGTTTGTTGGAGGTACTTTGTGAAGAGGAAATATGGTAGCAAGCTAACAGTCGATCAGGCAGACAGGAGGCTTTAGTAAATGTCAGATGTAAAGTGGATCAGTACTATTAAGATAGGCTTTAGCCAAATACTAGCCGTGGAGTTTGCATGAATCAAAAGTTCACGAGAGATTGAGTGCGATTGCATGACATTATAGACATGTAGTCTGATGATGGCATTGCAGACATATACTCTGATGTTGACATTGCAGACATGTACTTTGATTGGTCACACCAAGGGCACTGCAGACATGTAATCTGATGAGACGACATTGTCCATAGGGTTATGCTATGCATGCAATCAGATGCTAGGCCCAGAAAATTGAAGGAGTTGCAAGCTGCTACCAAGTCCATTGTATCAAACACATGCATACTTGATGGCATATGTACTCGAGCAATGGCATTGAAATCACATGGCATTGCAAGTAGGTTGAAAGAAAGATCTGGTGTGCTTTCTCACAGAGCTGGGTGGCTTTCTGTAACACTCTAGAGGGACGAGATGCACTAAGGCATCAAAGCTGCTAGAGGGAATTTTCATCCAAAAGAATAAGCTCAACAACCTTGTGTTGCTGTCAATAAATACTTGCTGAAATTATAGCACCTCCCCTCTAGAGATAGCTATATTTCCATATCTATCTGAGTTGCATCAGAGAATAAGATCTCAGGCTGCTCAGACACTACTGTATGCATTTTAGATATCTGACTGATAAGATTCTCATGTTTAGAGAAAAGACATGCTAATGGCTTCAATGATTCCAAGGAAGGTGAATTGTTGACTAATTGTGCAACCCCAAAGCTTTGACCATGTTGCAACAGTTTCTGAGCCTGATCTTTGATTGCTAAAGACTGATCTTGGTACTTGATAGAGATGAACCACTTGCTACTAGAGGCATCAATCCTGATCTTAGTAGTTGACATAGCTTATTGATGCAATTCACATTGTGGAAGACAAGAACATAAATAGAGAAGTCATGTAGCTTTGTTGATGCTCATCAAATAAGAGGATTTTGAAAGCAACTTGATTACAATGGCAACTGAGATCAATAGCTCTAGCTCTAGTGAACAAGATTGGCTTCAAACACAAGCTAATATTGACAAACTCAGAGCTTTAATTGATCAGTATATTGCTCTTATGAAGCTGGATAGAGAAAAAGGAGCAAGACTTGAATCAAGTATGGATTCTCATCACCCTGAGTAGTATCAATAGCATGATGAGTATTATGGTCATGATGAGTATTCTCATGGGCATTATGCACCCGATGCTTATGCTTATGGCCAATATGTATATGATGATGGTACACACTGATTTGCATGCATCTTATGAATATGAACAACAACAACATGCAAATGAACATGAGCAGTATGCAAGTAGACAACATGTTCATGCTTATAGATATGATGTACCATGTCATAATGCAGAGTATCATTCCATTGAACCTTGGCAGTAGCAAAATGGCTATTATAGGCAACATGCTTATGTTTATGAGCATCCACCTTTTCAGCAACATATTCATGATTATACATGTGAACCTTCCTTAATTCAGCAGCCTAATTCTTATGGACATGACAATAATGGTTATGCTTATAAGTACTCTTCTAGCTTTGATGAGCAGCAAGTTCATAACTACCATGGTATCCTATATCCTAATCAGTTCATACCTTGTGATTACCCAAATGTAATGATGAGTTCTTTTCCAAGTACTGATGATGAAGAAGAGAGCAATGAGCAAGATGAACAACAAGACTGGGATAATGAGCAACATGATCAACAAGAAGATGAGCAAGAAGACCAAGAAGATGTACAAGAAGGGAGCAGTGAAGAGAAAGTTGTACAAGCCGATGGCATCTTAGCTAATGAATTACATGAGGCACTCACAGATGTAGATGGTTATGCTAAAGGTTTTAGACTCTTGGAGAAACCTCATGATGATATTCTTGAGCATTAGTTTACACTTAATCAAGGTTTACAACAGCCATTGAACGCATTTGATAATGAGTACTTTGATCATGGTTATGATGACTGCTGGCATATGTCCAGCCGATGATGATATAATACATGATTTGGGCATACATGAATATGAAGATGGCATTGTGCTTCCCTATGATCCGGGGGATTATGGATGTGATTATGGACTTGATTATGGGGATACTTCATTGTATCCATTTGATCCGGATGGATTGGAGTGTGTGGTTGATGGGCATTCTCTTCTCTTGGACAATCATTATGATGGAATACCTTTTGATCCAGGAGGTTAATGGATTGCTTGGGATCTCATTTAGATAAGTATCCATCTTTTTTGGTAGACTCTTTTGGCTGAAGATTGGTTATCTATGGCCATATTTTACTGTAGGGAAGATTGCAGACAACTCACTGTTTTACACCAAATTTTACTCTAAAATTTGAACAACCAAACCCAACCTACATGGGCTGAAAGCACTTACCAAGAGCTCCATTTTGATATGTAGCATGCCTCGATTGGAGTCTCTTACAGAAAGTTATGACAAATTTACTACAGCATGGCCCTATAGTAAACAACTTGATGTCTATTGTCTGCAGCTTGCATTTACTCAAGATATTTGGGTCAAATATTCATTTTTATAATTCCGCAATAAGGCCCATGTATTGTACATACCCAATGACCCATCGTACACAATAATACCGCTTCATTCATTAGTATACCCCTATAATAATGCAGCATAGTAGTACTCTGATCTGCTCCAGCCTAGTTATCATAAGTGCCCCAATTGTTTTTGAGGGCAAAAACCTTCGGGTGGGGATGGAATGTAAGAGAGAGGGATTTAATAATGGGAAATACTAGCTACACTGGATGGTATATAAGGTGTTAGAGGCTTGATTTTTCACCATCAGATTATAATACAAGTTTCCTTTCATCTTCCTCTCTCTCTCTCCTAGCTTTCATGGCTTCTTTCTCTCTCTTTCTGTCTTTCTCTCTCCTTTTCTAATCTTTCTCTCTCCTCGTCATAGTATTTCTCTCTCTTCCTGTAGTATTTCTCTCTCTTCTACACTCTCTCTTTCTTCTTCTCCCTCTCTCCTATCCTCTTCATGACACTTCCCAGGAGAGAGATGAGGGTGGCCCAATTTGCAAGAGCAGACTTGGATGCTCCATTATAGTAGTAGATAGATGATGTAGAGAAGGTAATCTTACCAGATTTGCATGCAAATTTAGCAGTAGGGCCTCTAGGGTAGATTTAGGCTCCTAAATGTGAGCCTTTGACTAGGGCTGCTCTAGGGGCCCGATCTTGGCAAAAATTTGCCCCAACGGTCATGATTCCCTAGAGGCACTACTAGTAAATTTTCATGCGAATTCGATGTATATATCTTTAGCACACTCCATGCATACTGAGTCTGACACAGTGAGTCTGACACCGAACTCGTGTGATGCAGGACATTGTCTATATAGATGAATTTTCATCTAGACAAGGTAGCCAAGGAAGGGTGCACGACTCAATATTGAAGGAGTATATCAGACATCTTGTGAGTGACATTATTTTATTTCATAAGACATGCTCTCTGGCTTTTGCTGAGATTTTCTTGAAGTTGAGGGCACTAACAAAGGTTGGGCCCTTCAAGACTATCCCGATTGATGAACTCCAGCTTGGATAAAGTAGTGTTGGTTCAACATTCGAAGCTCATCTACTTATTCTCTAGTACTAGGTTTGGGCCACTTTTTTCCATGGTTGTCCGTGGCATGGTTGCTCGTGTTCAAGACCCCAATGTTGTTAGGCAAGAACTACTAGGGCAAAATGTGTTGCTATCTATGATCAAGAATAGCTCTGATCATGGGGAGTGTAGCTCAAAGAAGCCTAGGAGAGAGTAGATGTACTTATTGCCAAATGATATCTCATCACCAATGTAATGCACTTTGTAATCTTCTCTTGAAGTAATGAGAACTGATGTTTGTTGGATTTGCGTGCAATGTAGTTTGTCATAGGTGTTGTTTATTATTGTTTTTCACTTGAATGCTACATTTATTTGTCAGATTTATACACAACATGAATCGTACACTAAATTTAATACGTAGTGCTTTATCGAGTTTGTGCACAACATGTATTTGTTTGAATGCATATAACGATAACTCAAAGACATAAATAAAACAAATAACAAGTGAATAAACAAAAATAAGATGTGCCAAAAAATATGTATTCATATTCATAACATTTTACATGGGATCCATTACAACTAGGGTTTTTCAAAATCTCTTTGGAAGCTACATTTCATATATGTTTTAGTGGTACACCCTTATCATTGTTGATCTCTGCATCAAGGACTATCCTTCCATCACCAGAAGAACCTCACTATCTGCAAATCCCTATCAATGATGGTGACTCTCCTTGCATGCACTGCTGCATAGACTGAGTCTCCAAACAAGTCGATAAGGTAAGCTTCGCTAGCTTCCTATAGCGCAAGGAGGGTAGTCCAGCGATCGGGTTGTTGCAAGTGTGATTCATTTAGAAAGTGCCTCTTGTTTTTCTTAATCAGTATGCCATCCATAATCTCCCACGCTAGCTTTTGGAATGGAGCCTTTGGTATCAGGAGGTGTGTGGTCTTTTGATAATGGTGGATCTCACGATGAGCCTATGTGCCTGGTCTCCATCGACGCTTGTGATGCTGGCATGGTGGTGGTGGTGGTGGAGCTGGGGGAGGTGGCCTGTGCATAGGATTTCTAGGGGGATGGATGTATCTAGGCCTCTTTCTTGGTACGTGCCATGTCTTCTAATAGAGAAAACTAAAAAATGAAATGTGTAAAATGAGGTGAAACTTTAAACTTATAGCTAAACTTTTTAAAAACCCTAAAACTAGAATTAATATATCATGGCTTTGGAAAAATATGACCAGTGATCCGATTGACATGAAATTTTACTTGTGGACTCCTCTAAGACACATCAACTACCAAAAAAAAAATTGGCCTCATCAGAAGACTCTTGGACGTCTATTCGAAGGCTCAGGTTTGGGGCCCTGAATCCTAGATTCAAGGCCGTAGATGTGAGCCTCAGGGGATAGTGTCCCAAAGGCTTCTGATGGGGTCAATTTTTTAATATCCATGAGTTTTTATGATGCCGCGGACATGTCGGTAAAGTATCACCAGATTTCGATTTATAAAATTGATGGTTCAATCATTTTTTGAAAATGCATTAACTGGATTATACTTCACTGATTATAACAAAAAAACTCACCAACTGAGTGTGCGCAACTGCATATTAAATGTATTGTCAACTAAACTACGTGAAACATTGAAAACTTAAAATTCACAAAAAATAAGTCATGGGTCAAATGGAATATCCCATATCGGATATAGTGTTGCCAAACCGCTAAATATAGTAAAGATATAGTGCATCGGCCATGTACAACTGATCACTAATGTGTGTGTGATTGCACATTGAATTTATCCTCAACGCAACTACTATCAAAATTAGAAACTTGAAAATATGCACAATACAAATCATGGTCAAAATAGAATATCACATATCGGATTTGGCATTACAAAACTATGAAATACATGGTAGATAGTGCATGATTCGCACCAAGCACGACTAGAGCCAAGCAAAATTTAGCTTCATTTTGCAAGCTAGTACTATCAAATACTTGAAGATCTATTGGAAAGATAACCCAAAATTAAGCTCCTTGCAATCTACAACCAAACCTGAGCCAAAAACATAGATCTAATTACAAGGTATCTTGTCAAAGCATATTGTTGACATTAAGATTAAATGCATCCTTATTGTTGCGGATCCTACGAACAAGAACCATATCTATGGGCTTAATAGTGATACATCGGGCATGAATGTCTAAAAGTTGGCAATCACTCATTAGATCGATCAAGTAACTTTCAACTACTTCTTGGAGAGCAAGGAAGGCTTGGCTTGACCATCCCCCCACATTCCTTGCCTCTAAAAAGAACTTGTAATGATGCCCTAACTGCAGATCTTGTAGTATTTCTCGCACCAACCCAGTGAATGGTGCCTTAGGAATAATCATGTTGACACTCTTTTGGAATTTCCTTATCTCATGTAGCGCAGCTATGCATGGTCTACATCTTTGCTTCTTATGTGTTGGAGGACACGTATTACCAGTTGGAGTAGTACTAGGAGGTGGAGTAACTGGAGCATGTGGACCACCATTTCTGGATAATAGCAAACCATCATTATTGACCACACTAGGGCCACCATTATTGGCCACAATAGAGCCACCATTATTAGCTGCAGCAGGGCCACCATTGTCAGCCACCAAGAGCCCTTTGTCACATGGTATGCTCACTAGATTTGAAAGAATGTTGAGCTCTTGCTCTTGCAGGTGCCTTCTTGATAGGAAGCTTGGAACATGCCATGGTTGTGATGATGAAGGATAGAAAGGTGGAGGGTAGAGTGAAGAGTAATGGGAAAAAATGAAAGGAGAGACTTTACTTAAATACAAAACTTTAAACTTACTATGGTGTAAATGAACTTTAAAATTATCATTTCATTTCATTTCTCCACTCCATCCATGCCTCTCTCTATCTCCTACCACCCCCCTCATGCCTCTCTCTCTCTAGGCCAGTGAATGTTTCAAGGTTTGGAATTTTCATATCTTTTTCTTAGGATTTTCAAATCGACTTTTCATAATTAAAAAACATAGTTTGAAATCAACTTTGAAAAACATAGTGACAAACCTTTGAAATTTTAAACATATTTTGCAAGACATCTCATGTTAAAGATAGGAGTACTGATGTGTCATATGCTTAGTACATGTGCTCTCTCCTGGACTCATCAAAATTATTATCTTTATCTACCTCTCCATTTCTTGCCATCTCCCTCTTAGGTTGCCAACCATTCTGCGTGGTGTTGTCTAGCTGTGCTGTTTTCATATCTTGCTTTTGTCACTTCATATATTGCCCTACTTATAAATTCTGCTTGAGAGGTTTTGGACTTCTTTTCTTTTTTCTCATATCATATCTCTAATCTCCTATACCACCATTGTAATAATTGCCTCATAGAATTGGAATCATTAATGCCACCTCCATGATCAGTTGCCTTTTGAAAAGCACAGGAAGCTTGCCAATGAGACCATTCCATACCTTGAGTTGACCATACTGCCAAACTTCCTTGATCTGCAATTAATTCAAAATGATGATATTTTTTTGTAGTGGCGAAAATACTGACCATGTAGTGTATTATGTTATTTGTAGTCCATGCCTCCACCATGGACTTATGAAATTTAGCAACTGTCTCTTTAAATGTATTTGCATCATCATCCCTAAACCTCAACTTTTGTAAGAGTGTTGCTAATCTATCTAGGTGTATCCACGCTTGTGCCTTTGCAGTCCTTGTTCATCCCCCATTGCTCCAATCCGAAATAGCAAGGAGTGCAACTTTTTCTATGCTTCATACTTCTTTAGTTGTTTTACAAGTATATTGCCTTCCTCATCTCAAGGTGGAGATATAACCTTCCTAGCCTTGGCCGGCCCGCCAAAGCATGGTTTACAAGGGATATTTCCACTCTTGCCTGATTTTTTCTTGTCCTTTTTTATTTCTACTTGGCCCCCATGCAATCCAACTTCACTGAGGACTTGTTCTACCTTCTTGCATGTAGGATCAACTTTTGACACCGGCTGTATCTTGTATGTAAAGCACATATATTCATATACTAGCTTCTTAATTATTCTAATCAAACAATGCAATGTGCAAAAGTGAACTCTTGATAGTGGTATTTCCAAAATAGGGCACTATTTTGGATCCACTAGAACTACCATTCCATTTCTTATGACTTTTTTATCACATGTTGGAGCACCTTGTTGTCCGGCCTTGGCAAGCCATTCTTTCTTTCCATCTTTTCCTTTCTTTCTAGTTTGCATGTAGTATATGCACGGAAATTTTACATTCATTTCATTTGATAAACCAAACATACACTTCAATGTTTTTAAATCACCTGCAAGATGCCATTCAACTTGATAGTCCCCAAAACCCTCGATGTGTAAAGTTGCTCCATTATTTTGTTGTTGAATAACACTAGGTATATTAGTGAGATTTAAAAAATATTTAAGTACTCCATGGTCCTCCTTTGGCACTTCAAATGCTGCAAGCCACCATATTTCATTCTCTGATTGTACATTAAAGTATAAAGGATGGTTTTCATCAATGTTGGGATCCAATGCTTGATTCATAAGTGTTATACTCACACATTCAAGTTTTTGCCCCTTAATAATCTCACTCTCATCAAGTTTGAGGATTGCCTCTACATTCTTCCATAGACTCACACATTCGAGTTTTTGCCCCTTAATAATCTCACCCTCATCAAGTTTGAGGACTGCCTCTACATTCTTCCATAGACATATTGTAGAACTTGACCATAGCAATCTGAACCCTACATATATCCAATACAAAGTTGTTGGATGCATTCAATACAAATGCAACTTCTTTGGAACCATACTTCAATATGTGTGTATTTTCCAGATGCGTTGGCTTACCAATTAGTTCTAAAACTTTCTTATTTAGTTGTTTTTGAGCTGTCCACGTGAAATGGTTTTGGCAGAGGCATTACTCTCTTAGTTTTGAAGATGTGCTTAAAACCTATATCCAATTGTTGATAGAGCATACTGTATGACTCAGAACTCATTCCCACCCTTGTCACATAATCCTTGAGCATCTGTAGTAGTAAACATGTTGCTTGCATCCCTAAGATGTTTACTTGTGACACCATCTACAATGTCCCTAAATTCATGATTTTCCAATGCATTTTTAACCATATCATTGCTTAGGACTTTGGCAATAGTATCATTCTCTGCATGAGGGAATATATGTCTCATTGTAGCATGTTATGCCTCTACAAAGACATAATAGAAACACAGGACACATCGGTCTGCCAAAATAATCCTATTGCTATAGGAAACTTCTTGAACGAATTCACAGCCATTAAACACACATAATATTCAGGAGAAATGCATAGACATGAGATACATATCATATTCATCAACACAAAATTGTTGTCTTGAAATATATCACACAGATTTACACCATCATAGCCATTTATAATCAAATAACTTGAAGTAGACTACACCAATATTTAGGAAACAAGCATATATTATCAGAATCAAACATCAACGACAAGAATTTTGTGTTGTTTGACATATCCAATTTTTGCACTATGCAGGGTTTCAAAAGACACAACTGCCTGATCACTAGGAGAGGGGCCTGTATTTTAGGAGAAATCTCACATGAAAGATAAAGGTTTCTTTACATATGTTGAACCTTCAAGCCTACATGCACACAAATACTAAGGTATAAAATATCAAATGTATGGTGGAATCTAAGCCCTAACACTTGGCACAGCCCGATGGATGACTGGGATAGAACCCACTATGATGAAGACTAACTCAAAGAACACAATTATGCCTTGCCAGAGGCTTTACACCTCTTAACAAGCCACAGTGAGAGCCCTAACTATCAGTAAAGTGAAAATAGTAACTAATCCCTTAATGCAAGGTGAAATACACTACAACCATTTCAAGGCAACATGCTAGTACTAGAAACTAATCAAGTACAATGGCATCCATACTATATCATAGAGAACAAAGATATAGAACCATGACTGAATCAATAAATCACTACTCCAATGGTAAAGAGTAGAAACAATAATCAAGAAACATGTCAATGATGCTCCAACATATGCATTATAATTAATGTATGGCAATGCACCATACAACTTGAATTTCAAACAAGAAACTACATCTCGAAAGAAATATGCAAGATAATCCAAGAAAACCTATAAAAGAAAACAAAACAAAACTGCATCAACATCTGCATCATACTCATTTAGAGCTTCAATCTACATCATGTCATCTGAACAATATTGATTTGCATCAATCCTAACTGATATACCATATATCTCCTGACTTTCATGTCAATTTTCAAGTTTCTGAAAAACTTGACATTCAGGTTGCTGCTATACTTGTTATTTTGCAGCTTGTTGTAACACTTCGTGTTGCATTTCTTGTTGATTTGGATATTGCCACATGATATCTTGCTGTAGGAAACTAGAATTTTTGTGTAGGAACTCAAGTTGCAAAAATCCAGGTTGCTGCAATCCATATTGAAATTCTGCCATTACCAACAAACTTGAACAATCCTGAGTTGCTAAAATCTGCTGTAAACCTGAAAAACAATCTTGTAGGCAAAGGATTTGAACACTTCGTGATGGAGAAAAACACAATATAATTTTGAAACTATCATCTAAATCATCCAATATCCTCGTAGCCATGCTAAAAAAATCGATTAATATGACCCATATTAACCATTCCTTCTATAGCATCAACTGCATAGATATCAGCTACTCTAGGTACTTGCATGATTCTACTCACTTCAACTTCATCTCCAAACTAATTAGAATACTCAAAAACTTAAAAAATATGAGACAGAACTGAGATATCAACAACCTGATCATTCACATCTACATTGTTCACTATAGACTGAGATGCTTCCATATCCTGATGTTGAGATTTTGCTTGCTGCTCAGGATAAAGTTGCATGAATCCAAAATGCTAAAAAAATTTATCCAATTCAGTCGCTAAGCTTCCATAAAATTCAAACAACTCCTGCTCAACCAAAAATTCTTCAGGATGTTGTCCTAAGTCATCATAAATTGTAGAAAGAGCAATTTACTGTGTAGAAACTTCATTTTCAACCATGTTGGACTGCTCTTGATACCTTTGAATCATGATATCCACATCCATTCCAAACATTGGCACTATGGATAAATTTTCTTGAAGAAAAAAATCGTTCTCATAAATACTCATTGTAATAGGCATGTCTTCTTCCTACTCATTTAGGTTAACCTTCCAAACTTCATCTTCCACTACTCTTACAAATCCTCTTAGAGTGTGCTCATACCTCTACTCAACTTGAAGAATAACCTTCTGCCCTTCCTCCTCCTACATATCAAGGTTATCCATCTGCTTAGAATCTATAAAATGCCAATTTTCAGGTCTCCTATTGAGTTTATTTTTTCAGGATAACCCGTTCTTGAGTCCTAAATTAATTTATTGTGCTCATTCCCTAACTTGTCCTGAAATTTAGGCTACTTTTGATCTTCAAGAAAACTACCTAACTGTCGTTCTTGATCTGCATGAAAACTGCTTGAATGCTATCCTAACAGGTTTTGGACTACTGTAGAATGAACAATTTTCTATTCCAAAATTGCATTTCCTTGAACTATGGGAAAACCCTGATTGTCTTGAATGATGCCCTCAACATCTATCTCCAAGATAGGGACTACATAAAGATTTTCTTGCATGCATAATTCTTCCTCATCTTCTTCCACTTCATCAATCATATTAATTGTTTGTGCATACAGATCCTCAAGAATAACATCTTGACTCAAAATATGAGAATAAGCCAACTGAGTATGCAAGACATAACAAAAACATAGGACACACTAGTTTGCCAAAATAGTCCTATTGCCACTAGAAACTTCTTGAACAAATTTACGGCCATTAAACACACATAATATTATGAAGAAATGCATAGACATGAGATACATATCATATTCATTAGTGCAAAATTACTGTCTTGAAAGATACCACACATATTTACACCATCACAACCATTTCTAATCAAATAACTTGAAGTAGATTGCACCAATATTCACGAAACAAGCATATATTATCAGAATCAGACATCAATGACATGAATCTAGTGCTATGTAGGGTTTCAAAAGACACAACTGCTTGATCACCAAGATAGGCACCTATATTTCAGGTGAAATCTCACATAAAAGATAAAGGCTGCTTTACATATGCTAAACCTTCAAGCCTACATGCACACAAATACTAAGGTATAAAATAGAAAATATATGGTGGAATCTGAGCCCTAACATAACATATTTGTCTATGATATTGTCCACTTTCTTTGGTTAATTGGTGAATTGGTTTGACTAATTGGATGTGTTGAAGTGCTTCTTTGGTTTTTAAAGTGGGCCCAATCTCCAAAGTTTTTGTGAGCTTCTTCTTTATGTTTCGATTCTCCTTCTCCAAGTCCATAACTTTGGACTGTAAGTCCATATTCTACACATATGTAGCATGCATAGCATCTTCAATGACAGACATTGCTTGTTGTAGGCTCTGGTTCTCCCTATCCTTCTCAGCCAATAATCTATCATTTTCCATCAAAGACTACATATTCCCTTGTAATCTTGTATGCATATTTGCCAAGTCTTGATGAACCCCGGCTAATCCTTGTGTGACAACTTGTGTGACAAGTCTACATGTGTATCCATATAATCCTTCATTGCCTTCACAAAAAAACTTTAAAAATTATGTAAGTCCTTCAAATTGCGGTGGCCTTTGAGTGACTGAATCGAGTGGATAAATGCACCCATCAACCCAAAGGTCCACATTTTTCTTCCCTGCATTTCTTTCTTGTTGCATCTTGTATCTTATAGCATCATCCCTTTCCACAATTCTTTTGAACATTGGTGCATATTCATCCTCCAATTGAAAGTGGATATCTCTCTTTCTCTTGGTACGTCCTGCATTTGCATCCTAAAAAGAAAAATATATGCCAATTTTAACTTGGATTAACTGATTGCCACATATCGCCATGATTGAGATGATCAACTTATAGAGGCCCTCTAGGCGTATAGAACCTCCCATAAAGTAGCTACATGATAGACCCCCTTCTAGTTGGTGTATGGAATAGAAGCCGTCTTTCATGTTGAACCGGAGTCGCCCTCCCTGCGTATGGCCACACAAGAATATCATCACCCTTTTTGGCAGTCCCCTAGAGCTTGTCAATGACAGAGCTACCCACTTCCTTAACAAAATCATGGAAGAATTGACATAACTGTAAAAGATCCACCATTGCAAGTCCACCCCCTATTACCCCAGAGCCAACGGCCAAGTTGAAGTTACCAATCGCATCCTCGGCTTGATCTTGATAGGACACTTAATGATTTTCTACAATATGACTTTGAAAGGACATGCTGCAGTGTGGTATCATAGCCTAGTTTGTCCTCCCATACTCATTTTCATCTCACTCAAGAAGTTAAAAAAATAATATAAAATGGCATACACATTATATTTTAAGATTATTTTTTACCCAAAGACGCCTTTTTGACTTGAGAGTTTCCTTGTAAATTTTTGTCTTTTTTGGACAAGTATATGCCTATTTTTGGGTATTTTTTCATTCCCTCTCAAAGCTCTACTTTTGTCCCAAATTTTGTGTACTCTTCTCCTTCCCTCCAAAATATGGTTTCTTGCATACAAATTCTTTTAAAGCAACACTCAGTACTATCTACAACACTCTCTACCCTACTATATACAAGCAATATTAGAAGTGATTTTGATACCATTTGCTGAAATCAAATAATCTCTATCTACAACACTCTCTACCCTGCTACAAGCATTCTCCCTCTTTAGTACTATGGTATAAGATATCTTCCTCTTCAATAGTCTATACTATAAGCAATCAAGTGATAATTGAGGTATCTTTATTTTTTTAATTTATGTGATGTTATTATTCTTCACATTTATTGTTTAATCCTTAAGTATCAATTCATAGAGAGAGAGAGGGGGAGGGGAGAGAGAGAGAGGGAGAGAGGGAGAAGGGGGGAAAAGAGAGAGGACTATGTGAGATGAACTAAGAAAATAAGTGATAGAGTAATAGAGAGTAAATTGGGGGGACAGAAGATAAGATGATGTTATTGTTCTCCACTAGCCAAGCTTCTATATAAATGTGTTTAAAGATCTTTGATCAATTCTTGTTGAGAGAGAAAGAGAGAGAGACAGAGAGAGAGAGAGAATATTTTGGATAGAACAGAAGATAAGTTTTGATGCTAATTAGAAGTAGATTAAAATCTAAGATTACAGGTAGATTAGGGGTTAATTAGGGTCTATCATGACTGAAATCAAGAGAAAGAGACAATATCCAACTGCGTAAAAAATAACATAGATATAGTGAATCAAAGGGATGTAATTGCATTCCAAAATCATTTGCAGGACTTTATTGAGGTATATCTAGATGACTTTTGTGTTTACAATTTGATCCTTAAACACTGGGGACATTTGGAGCAATGCTTTGATCGATGCCGGGAGTATGGGATCTCCCTCAACCCTGACAAATGCATATTTGGAGTCTCTTCTGGAGTCCTATTGGGCCACATTGTCTCTGCACAAGGGATAGCAGCAGATCATGCTAAGATTAAGAAGATTGCCACCTTAACAGCACCAACCAACCTCAAATAGTTGAGGGGATTTCTAGGCCATGTGGGCTGCTATAGAAGGTTCATGGCCCATTTTGCAACAAAGGCAATCCCCCTGCATAAGCCCATTTTAAGAAGTAAGAATGAGAATGATTCTAATATATTTTCATGTTGAAAAGTCATGAGGGCATTAAAGAGTCGTATATTAATGATTGGCTCCATTTTTTGAGAAAAGAGAATTCTATTTTTTTAGTTATGAGGATTTTGAGAAAAAGTGACTTTGTCCTACAGTTTGGGAATAAAATAATAGGTGAAATCTAATGAAAATACAAATACAAGATTTGCTTGATTGTAGAAGATCTCTTATTATAATATTATTTTGGAATCTCTTTTTAGAGAGAGAGAGGTGAGAGAAACCCCTTAAGGGGAAAAAAAGAGAGTCCATATTTCTCCTAATGTGGGGGATATTTGGCCAATGTATTGGAATGATTTTGGAATAATTTGAGCCCATAGTTGATTCAGTTTTACTATCATTTTTAATATTGTAATAAGTAATACTGAATGCTATTTTATTAGTGAAAGCATATGTCTATTGCTTGTTGATGCTTCTCGGCTACTTGGGATGATACATTGATGTCTATGGTTGATGCCACATGCTTGGCCATGCTCTTAGAATGCTTTTGGGCTTCAATTGAGCTCACTTGTGCTCAGTATTGGTTCTTATTTTATTGTTGTACATAAAGTGGACATCAAGCTTTTAATAAGAACAATCTATGTCCAATGTTTTTTCATGCTATTCGGGCATTCTATCAAATGTATTGGTGCATAATATTGAAGCTCTATGCTTGCTCATGCTATTGAATGCATTTGAGATTTGATTTGAGCTTAGGATATTTGACATTGGTTGTTAGTTACCTCATTCGATGCTTTAGAGGTCTATGATTTTATAGGCTTGAAGTTTTTTATTGGGTCTTATGCTCCTAGCTATGTACTTGATGTGTCTTGGATGCTTGGATGCCCCTCACATGAAAGTTTGAGCTTTGTTTGCTTGTCTAGCATCTAACTTTTGTTCTAGTGGGAGCCACTTACTTGATATTTGAATGTTACATTGAACTTTGGATTTTATTTGTAGTTAATCTTGAGCTACTTCAACTTCTGCTCCCATTCTATAGGTTGTTTTGTATCAGTGATTACCCTTGTTTGGCATTGATTTCTTACTATTGTACCTCATTTTCAGCATGTTTTAATTGCAGGCTATTGTATTATTTATGAGAGTCTTCCCCTCCATTTGATGCTATTTTGGTCATAGTTTTCGGATAGCTCATTATTTGGTCTATACCTCTTGTTTTCAGCTTGTTTTGGTAGTGGGTTTGGGGCTGTTTGCAGGTATTATAGCAGCTTGTTTGGTGTATATTGTACCCCTTTTTCTTGCAATATGGCTAGTCATTCAAATGATAGTGCCATCTTCCACATTGAAAAGTTGGATGGCAACAATTATGGCTATTGAAAGATCCAAATTTGACAGGTTGGTATATAAATCTTAGATTAGGTGGATCAAATGCAAGAGCACTAAGCTTGAAGGTCAAGATTAAGATGTATGGGATGACTTAGATGAGCTTTGCAACTCCATGATTATCCTATCCCTCAACAAGTAGGATTATTATAATGTTGTCGGATGGACATTCTACATGCGATCTTTGGTAGAAAATTCATAATTTCTATGATAAACGAAGCCTTGTTTCTCATATATATTGGCTAAAGCAACTTATGGACCTTCGTATGAAGGAAGGTACCAGTGTTTCTCAGCATTTAAGTGATTTTCATGCTATCATTGGCCAGTTATTATCATAGGGTATTGACTTTAAGGATAATCTTCCACCTTTGCTATTATTGGTCACATTGCCTGAGTCTTGGAACATATTCTATACTGTTATGTGTGCAAATATACTTGAGAATGGGCTAAAATTATTTGATGTAAAGGGTGCACTCCTAAGAGAGGAGATAAATAAGAGGAATATGAATGCTTCTCGTACTTCTCATGCTTTGACTATTCTAGGTTGCCATGATGGCAAGAGCAAGAATGACTGTTGTGGTAGAGACTCACAGAAGTCTCATTTTAAGTTTGTGGACGGTCTTCTTGTAAGTTCTGTGGATGTAAGTCGGATTTGACATTCCATTACTATGAAAAAGCAGGACATATCATGCCGCAGTGCCATAAACTGCGCATAACAAGCACAAGGAAAAGGGTAAAGGGAAAGCACAGGACAAGGTCTAATGGTTGCAACATTGTTCCTGCTAAGTCTAGTGTTAAGATTGAAGAGATCAATGTAGTACAACAACTTGACTCTAATGATGGTTACATACTTGTAGCTTCTTCTTTGGACAAGTCACAATAGCTAACTAATGCCTTGTTTGGCTTTATTCAATGTTAGTTGATGGATTTAGGGGCTTTTTTTCATGTGACCCCTCATAGAGAATGATTCCACTCATATCACAGTATGGTTGGATTTGTCCATTTGGGGAATCACTTGGCATTGCAAATAATTAGTATTGATGATATTCGGTTGCAGTTTGGTTTAGGTAATATGTTTACTTTGTATAATGTTCGATATGTATTGGCTCTCACAAAGAGTTTTATCTCTATTGGCACACTAGTAGGTGAAGAGGGTCACTTTATTTCCTTTGGAGATTCTTCTTGGAAGATCACCTATGGGAATGTTCATCTGGCACGTGATGCCAAGTTTGGCACTTTATATGCCTTGGTTGTATCTGGATCTATAGATCATGTTTTGTCTATGGCTACAGTCCACATGTATCTCTTTGGCATTGTCTCCTTGGGCACATGTCCTTAAATGCTTACTCATTTACAGTATCTTCCATCCCTTTACTATAAGTGTTTTGTGATCATTGTTGTATGGTAGGTAGACACATAGTATGCATAAGAAGTCTAACACCCTGCACATGGGTGAGCCTTTGGCTCTTGTTCATTATGATGTCAGTGGACCTATGCCTTGTTAGTTGTTAGGAGGTGCAAAGTACTTTGTCACATTCATTGATGATTACTTGCATAAGGTCTGGGAATATCCCATAAGGTTGAAATCCAATCTTTTGGCTACCTTTTTCAGCATCGGCTTGCATTGGTTGAGAACCAATTTGTGTATAGACTAAAATGCCAAGGTTAGATAATGTCTCTAAATGCTTTGAGTAGTTTTGCAATGAGACAGGTATTAAGAGTTTGTTGACCGCCTCATGCACCCTACCTTAGAATGGTATGGTTGAGCGCATGAACATGACAATATAGGGAAGATTCCATAGTATGCTTAGCTAGGTAGGCTTATAACAGTAGTTTTGGGATGAGGTAGTGACTACTACTGTTGTACACTTGATCAATCAATCTCTTTGTAGTACTATTAACTTTCAGGTTGCAGAGGAGGTGTGGTCTGGAAAATCTCATTCGTATCCTCATTTGCATGTCTTTGGTTGTGAGGCTTTCTGCCATGTACCCAAAGGCAAATGCCCAAGATTGGATCCTAAGTTCATGAAATGCATCTTTCTTGGCAATGGGAATGTAGGTGAGATGGGCTATCACTATGGGATCCAAAAGCTTGTAAAGACATCCACAGCCATGATGTAGTTTTCATGAGAAAAGAATGTGTAAGCAGCCTGAGTAGATAGTTGAGAGACATAGGGTTATATTTCAAGAGGAGCCTCTTGCTTTTGTAAAACTAGCTAAATAGCCTGCAACAGCTGCGATGCTCTAGTTGCCCATGACCATGATGTTAGACAGAATGTGTAGGCTTCTTAGCCTACCTTGAGACACTCTGCTAGAGCCAGATATCCGCTTAAGCGGTTTGATCCCTCTGTTGTTTGTGTGATGGTGATAGATGTAGGTGATCATATTACTTATGAGTGAGGCCATGCACTGTGGTGATAGCCACTCTTGGGAGAGGGCCATATAATCAGAGTATGACTCTTTATAGAAAAATCATATATGTGGGAGTTGGTTCCTTTTCCTAGTCGAAAGCGTGCGCATTGCCATGCAATTGGGTGTACAAGTTGAAGAGTACCCTTGGATGCCCCAAGCTTGCCTATAAGACCAAATTAGTTGCTAAGGGTTTTAAACATGAGCATGGTGTTGAGTTCAAGGAAATATTTTTCATGTAGTCAAAATGACTACCCTACATTTGGTACTAGCATTATCTTCTCAGAAAGATTTGGACATTTATCAAATGGTTGTTAAGACAACTATCTTACATGGGGACTTGTATGAGGATATTTATATGTAGCAGCCTAAGGACTTTGAGGAAAAAGGCAAGGAACACCTAGTGTGCAGATTGAGAAAGAGCCTTTATGGGCTTAGGCAAGCACCTAGGGAATGGTATCACAAGTTTGATGCTTTTATGCATTCACAAGACTATACAAGTAGTGATATGGATCCATGTTTATACATGAAGAAGGTTTGTGATGGTAGCCTTTTGATTTTGGCACTCTATGTGGATGACATGTTGATTGCCGGAAGAGCTCCTGATGAGCTGGATGCTCTCAAAAGTCAGCTCAAGAAGAGATTTGAGATAAATGACATGGGATAGACCTCACATATTCTTGGGATGTGCATTATGTGTGACTGCTTTGAGGGGATCCTTTACTTGTCACAAAATGAGTAGATCTAGAAGGTCCTTGAGTACTTTCATATGCAGGCTATTAAGCCTATTAGCTATCCTTTGCCTTCTCATATGAAGGTGAGCTAGGTTGATTTTCGGTAGTTTGATGAGTAGAAGGTCGAGATGGCCAACGTCCCTTATGCATTTGTAGTGGGCAGCTTAATGTATGTCCTTGATGTCTATATCTTTAGTCTTTGTAACATCAATATCCCTGATCTTCTCTTGGTCAGCATCCATTGACGCTAGAAAAAAGATGGCAAAAAGTACTTTAATAAATTTTGAACCAAGCACACATATAGATTCAAACTAAAAGACATTAGTTTGTCATCATTTTGATGATTGAAAAGGGTCCAAAACATTGATTTTTCTATTCAAAAAAGGGCCATGACATGGCAAAAACACTTGGACCACATACCACACAAGGGATAGTGTTGATAAGCTCGAATTCCTCCCCTACGCATTATATGGTCTAAGTGTAGAAAAAGAAGAAAACCAAGATAAGAGATGACCTTTTGGTATCATGAGACATTCTTATGAATAAATCACAAAAAGGGAGACTTCTTACAAAGTTTGGAAAACAAGACTTGAGCGCCCCTTCCATCCCTAAAGAAAAGGCATGACCTTAGAGAGACCAATACAAGACAGTTCTTGAAAGTAGAGGAGGCTTGGAAGAAAGAGGATTCACGTGGCACCATAAACACATTGAAGAAACACCTTTAAAAGGCTTATCATTCTACTCCATCATTTAGAATAAACACCATGTTGTGGAGGAGGGTAGTTGCTAGCAAACTCCCCAAAAACATTTAAGAATAATGTTGATAAGGAATCATTTATATGCATCACACCCCTTTCTTACACCCTAACAAACCCTGATGTTAGGATAACAATTCTCTACATGTTACACCTCATTGCTAAAGTAGCCCCAACACATAAAAGTAAATAACGTCGAAAAAATTGTGTCCTTTGAACACATGGCAAAGTTCCTCAATATTCACTACTTGTAGGTTAAGTAAGAGTATAAATACATCAGAGCTCTCACTTATCATTATGCAAAGTCCACAATGTCTTACTATTATGCCCTTTTTGTAGGTAGTAAGTTGAAGCTATCAAACATCCTTTTTGAAATTAGATAAAGTCTAGGGCATTATGGAGGAAATTGATTGATGGGATGTGCAAGCATAGATGGTTGGAAGTTTGATATACTTGACTATCACTAGGCTTGATCTGAGCTATGCAGTTGGGCTTATCATCACCCAGGAGTCATCATGCCAGAAATATCATAAGAAACTTTTTCTTTTCCTCCACTTTCCAATTCATTTCTCTCCCTCACTAACATAGTGTTGCTAGTGGATGATGATGTAGAACTCCTCGATTTGCCAGTCCATGGAGATACATTGGAAGATACACCATCTATAGGCCTTGACAAAAGCACTCTACTGCAAAACAAAATGAGAACTTGTGTTTGAAGGCATATCAGGCAAAAAAGTAGATTATGCATACCAAGAATCCAATTCTTCAAATATGACATCTCTGCTAAATAGTGTTTCTCCAGTAAATGGATCATAACATTTATATGTGCATAACCAATGAATACACACTTGTGTACTTTAGCATCCAATTTCTTGCATTTCTCATCAGGGATATGAACATAGGCAATGCAACCAAAAACTTTCATGTGACTAATATCTGGCTCGTGCCCATACAGCTTCTAATATGGAGTCATGTCATGTATACCTACAGCGGGGGTTTAATTCAGCACATACATGGTTGTCATAATAACCTCAATTGAATAGTACATTGGCATGTTCTTTTCATTCAACATTGCATGAGAAGTCTCCATAAGAATTGTAATATTCCCCCCTTCGCATAGGAACCCCTCCTAAAAACAATTAAAGTTAATTGAAATTGTTTTTGTCAACTCCCCCCTGTCATTGCCGAATAGGTGGTAAGGGGAGGAAGAAGGAGATGATGACAATGAAGAAGGGGAAGAAGAGGATAAATTGGTGATGATTACGAAGGTGGTAAAGGGAGGAAGAAGGAGATGATGACAATGAAGAAGGGGAAGAAGAGGATAAGTTGGAGATGATTACGAAGCTGAAACTTTACAAAAGCTGAAAATTGGTGATACAAGCTTTCTTTGGCATGCAGAAAGATCATGGGAAAGCCTTTCTGTTTTAGCCAGATGAAATTGGATGTGTTGATCCGACCATAGTTGCACCTATGGTGATCTTTACAGTACCTCATGTGCCATGGAATTTAAAGCCTATTCTAGTACCTTGTGCATATTTTCCTAAGCTACTGGAGCTTTTGAACGAGAAGATCAGGATGCAGATTTTGGAGCCCTCTTCAGCTCCATATTCAAATCACTGGTTCATTCACTGTTCCAAAGAAGAATGGTTCTTTGAGGTTTATACATGATTTACAACTAGTTAGTAAGGTCACCATAAGGAATGTTGGATCAAGTCCAATAGTGGATGAATTTACAGAAGCATTTGCAGGCAAGGAAATTTACTCTATGGAAGATTTATATTTAGGATATGATTAGTTCCAGCTTGCATTAGAAAGCCAAGATATCACTACCATGAAGACACCACTTGGATTGGTTAGGATGTGTATGCTTCCATAGGGGGCAATCAATTCAGTGGCACATATGATGAATGCTATGCATAAACTTTTAAGGGAGCATATTCCTCAGTTGACTTTACCTTTTCTTGATGATGTGCCGATCAAAGGATATGATATCTTTGAGAAGAATGAAGAGCTAAATGAGGAGGGATGTAGAAGATTTGTGGCTGATCATATTGCTGATTGTGATAGGATTTTGAGCCATCTTGAAGAAGTGTATTTGACTCTATCAGGAGAAAATTCAGTTTTTGGAGTGGAGGAAGTATTAGTTGTTGGGCACATGGGTGGACCATATGGGAGAAAGCCCTCATCAGTAAAGATTGATGCCATAGAAGGATGCGGGAGACATGTTCGAATGTATCTGAGGTAAGAAGATTTTTGGGTGCATGTGTCTTTTACTTGGTATGGATTCCACATTTTGCTCATGTGGCTGAAAGTTTTTATCAGCTTTTGAGAAAAGGGTATAGGTTTTGGTGGGTAAACAACATAGAAGGTAGTTCAGAAGTTAAAGAGCTTATTGATTTTAGCCCCAACACTAAAGAGAGAAAATTATGAGAATGGGTAGCCTATTATTCTCACTGTGGATACAAGCCCAATTGGCATTGGTTGGTCAGGATGATGCTAATGGGAATAGATTTGCCATTCATTTTGGAGCAAAGGTTCTCAATGAATGGCAACAGTGGTATTCTCAAGTCAAAAGAGAGCTTTGGGGTGTAGTGACAGCCCTTAGGTGTAGAGAGCTTTGGGTTGTAGTGATAGCCCTTAGGTGCGATAGGAAGTATTTTATGGGAGCTTATGTAGTGGTAGAGACTGATTGTCTACCTCTATTGGGCATGATAGTGAATTGCTCAATTCTTGATATTGCCATGTTATGGTGGATTGCATATATAAAGTCACTTAACCCTGATTTTCAACATATTGCAAGTAGAGAAAACCCAGTGAACATGCTTTTACGAGCCAGGTTTGAAGATAAAGAGGGCTCGTGACTTCTTTTCACGATTGGGTATCAAGCTGGCTTTAACTTCAACCTATAATCATGAAGAAAATGGCAAAAGCGAGAGAGGGCATCAGCCTATTCTCAAAGATTTAGCAAAGTCTTGCAGAGGGAAGATCAAAGAATGGCCTAGAATGCTTCCATTTTCATTATGGGCTGATAGGACCACTCACAGTGCAGTGACATTATATATGCCAATTGAACTAATGTATGGGCATCAACCAATCACGCCGATTTAAGAGTCTATTGTCACATGGAGTCTCTTGCCTTGGGATGAGGGGATAAGCAGAGAAGAGTTGTTGGTTTTGCGAATAAGGCAGCTTCAAAGAAGGCGTGAAGATGTCAAGACGGTCATTGAAAGGTTAAAGGCAGCAAGGTTAAAGAACAATTAAGGTTTGACAAGCATCATTGACTTCGTCCAAGAGCTCTTATCTAAGAGCTATCCAAGGAAATGACTGATGCCAGGAGGCATATTTCATGGTGGATTCCGTGAGGTTTTATGGTGGATTCCGTAAACTTGATGACCGGAGCTCATACACAAAGTGGATTCTTTGTGCGAGAAGTTGATGGGGACGCCTATCCTTTTTGGGTGTTTCATTAATTTAGTGTGTACATGGGTGATTCCATAGCGGGTGATTCCGCAAAATTCATATTAAATTAATAAACATTTATGAGTTTAGAGTGGGCACTCGTAATAAATTAAGGTTAGGATTGATTTCTAACCAGTTGATTTATTTATGTAGCTGAAGACTGCTAGGTATTCACTTTTGTCGGTTTAATTGTATTATTTTACTAACGATTGTGAATGCTTCAGTTGATGTGTAGAGATAGCAGCAGTGGCGGAGGAAAGCATTGGAGGATAGCCAGTATTCGAGTTATCATTTATATTTTGATGGGCGCATACCTTAGGCATGGCGCCTATATTTTGTCGCGCCTATATATTGAGGCGTTGGATATTTGTTTATTATTTTGTATGTGCATGGGCGCACGATTATGTTATTTGTACTTGGACATTGTATTGGGTATGCTTGACTCTTTGGGCACCGCCCATTAGCTTTATTTCTTTTTTGTGCTAAAGCAAACTCAAAAGCTAAAAGCTTGCTATTTTGTAATTTGGGCTATTATTTGATCTTGAAGATGATTAATACATAAAATACATGCTTTGTGGAGCACTCACACAAGGCATGGGGGGAGATTGCACCCAATTGGTCTCTTGTTCATGTCGTGCATGATTTTTACCTTGAGTTTTGTGCAAAAAGTAGAGTTCTTTTATTCTTGGGGAACTTCCGACATTCACTATGCAAGCATACGGCATCCGATCTGTGCACTAGTGGTATCAGAGCGAAGCTGAGATCGAGAGCTTCCAATCGCTACCCATCTTGTGCGAAGGCGGAGCTCTTGGAACGATCGAGCTCTACAGTCAATCTCATCGCGAACGGTCGATACGGGTGGATTCCTGGCGGTCAAGAACCTCTATTTCCATCCTCAGATCGCGAAGGACCGGCCTGTAACAGCGGAGGACCACTCCTACATCCTCTCAAACAAGTCGTGGTTACACAGAGATAAGCTCTATATCTTCAAAAGCTTAAAAGCTTTCATTAGTATTAAGCTTAATAATAAAGCTTAAAGGCCACAAAAATTCGACGTCTGGTAACTCGACATGTCCTCAACGTGATTTTCGGCATGGGAAAACGACACCCCCCCTCAAAAATCGTCGACTGTTATCACCAAGCTTAGTTATCTAAGCTATAAGTCATAAATCATCCTAATCATTCAAGTTTTCCAAGTCTTGTGATTATAGTAAGTCACTCAAGTTTTGCAAGTTTTGGTACTCTGCAAGTCACATAAGTCTGCAACTCTGCAAGTCAAACAAGTCACTTGAAGTCAAAACTGACTTCTGTTCAAAACTCATAGAAGGACTGTTCCTGCGCACAAGCTCCGAACTGCAAAGTTGTTCATTGGAAGGTACTGTTCGCATACGCAGGTCTGCTGAACCAGTTTCAGCACATGAAAAAGATCAAAACGCCGATTTTTCAAAGATTATAAATTCCGCAATAGTCAAAGACGAAGATTGTGAAAGCCACACACAAAATTATATAAGCCTTGTACACCTGACCTTGAGCTACGCTCATCCTGCTAATTGGATTTTGAGAGTGTGAGGTCTTTTGAAGTTTTGCAGGATGACGGAACCACATATGGATGATTTAATGGCTGAAGGTGATCTTCCTGAACTTATGATGGAGCAAAAGCTGGATTTAATTATGATGCAGTTGGATGAAGAATGATGAGCTCGGCAAGCATTACAAGTTCAATTGTCTAATTTACAAAGATCGACTACCAACAAAGAGGAACCACAATCTGAAGATCTTATTCGACGTACCATCGACGCGACTCTCAAAGCTTAATCCATCCGCAAAGAAACAAAGATAAGTAAAAGAAATTTCAAATTTCGTACTTTCAATGGCACTCGAGACGGAAAAATTGTTCTTGCATTCGTCAGTCAGTTTGATGATTACTTTCATGAGGAAACATACGGAGAAAAAGATAAAATCAAGTGTGTCACTAATCGTTTAGTGGATAGAGCATCTCTTTGGTGGACTGTGGCTCGTAAGAGTATAGATTGTCCCACTACCTGGGAGAATTTCAAGAAGAAGTTTATGCAGAATTTCCTTTCTCCACAATTCCATGAAAAAGCCATAAAGCAATGGAACCTTCTTCAGCAACGAGATCATGAGCCTATTCCTTAGTACACTGAATGCTTTTGGAATGCATTACTCCAGTTACATATGCTTGAAGACGTACTTGAAGTGACTCACAAGCGCAAGTATATGTCTAGATTACTTGGGCATTACTATGCTGAAGTCAATATGTTCAAGCCTGCAACTCTTGAAGATGCAATTTCTTTATCTCATGACACTGAAGACAAGCTTCGAGGAAGAGACAAGCGTCCACAGCAATTCCAAGCCAATGGTAACTATGGATCTAAGCAATTCAATTGAAATTTTAGAAGATTTAATCAAGTACGTTTTCCTTCATGATCTTTCCATAAGACTTGGGCAAAACCACCTGCTTTACCATCCAATACCAATCAAAATCCCAAGCCAATTCCATAGCCAAATCCTAATATCCCTAGACTTCCTGCCATTGCAAACAATGTATCTAAAGCCAAACCTATAGTGTGTTACAGATGCCACCAACCTGGACATCTAGCAGCCAATTGCCAATCAAAGAAGCCACCTGTCCATATCAACTACCTTGGAGCAATGGAAGATGATGAACATGAAGAAATGCCTGATTTCACGGAAGATGAAGACGACATTACCACTCCTTCGGATACTTTGCCAGGTATACCAACTCCACATTCTTTATTGACAATGAAATGTTTAGTGCATGGAAAAGAATAGATTATTTTGCATGATGATGGTAGTACTCATGATTTTATTTCTGTAAAGTTAGTGAAAGAATTGAAGTTAAAAACTATTCCTATGCATTATCGCATTAAAGCAGCATTTTTAGGCACAAGGTATAATGGAACGCAAGAAGTGCATGACTTAGAAATTCAAATTGGTGAATACACTGAAAGAAGAAATTTTCTAGTTGTACCATTAGAGTCCAGTGATATTATTTTAGGTATGCCTTGGCGTCATCAGCATAACCCTGATATAGATTATTCCACACATTCAATTAATATTAATTTTCAAGGAAAACATATTATATTGTATGGTATGCATGCATCTAATGCTTTTCTACTGCTTTCGCATACTCAAGCTAAATGTGCATTATGCAAAAATAGTAAATCTTATCTCATTTGGGTGAATGAACTACAAGTTAAAGAAAACCATATGCACCCTAGGCATAAAGAATTTCTTGCACACTTTAAAGACTGTTTTGCAGAAGATCTACCACTTGGTTTACCTCCTTCACCTCCAGAAGACCATAAAATAGATTTGATTCCTAGTACACAACCACCTTGTAAAGCACCATATAGGCATAACCAGATAGAGCAAAAAGAAATTCAAAATCAAGTTGAGGAATTACTAAATAGAGGATTGATTAGACCTAGTAGTTCTCCATTTGGTGCACCTATTTTGTTAGTAAAGAAGAAAAATAATACCTATCGTATGTGCATTGACTATCGTGCTTTAAATAAGATCACTGTAAAGAATAGGTATCCAATTCCTAGAGTCGATGACCTTATGGATAAACTGCAAGGTTCTGCCATATGTAGTAAAATAGACCTTAAATCTGGTTATCATCAGGTAAGATTAGATAAGTCTGACATATTCAAGACTGCATTTAGAACACAATTTGGTCATTATGAATTTTTAGTGATGCCTTTTGGATTGACTAATGCACCTGCTACATTTAGTAGAATGATGAATAGTATATTTTTGAAATATCAGCATTGTGTTATTGTCTTCTTTGATGATATTTTGGTGTTTAGTCAAAATGAGAAAGAACATTATGAACATTTGTCCTTGGTTTTCAAGTTATTGAAAGATAATCAACTGTATGCTAATTCGAAAAAGAGTGAGTTCTTTAAAATAGAAATTGAATATTTAGGTCATATTGTATCATTAGATGGTATTAAGGTTGACCCTAAGAAAATAGAAGCAATATTGAACTGGCCTATATCTAAAAATGTGCATGAGTTACGATCTTTCCTAGGTCTTGCTAGTTTCTACAAGAAGTTTATGTGTAATTTTTCATTACTTGCTTTGCCTTTGACTAAACTCTTGAAGAAAGGTATTGTTTATCATTGGTCTGATAATCAACAGAAATCCTTTGATTTATTGAAACATGCATTAACCCATGCTCCTATATTACAACTGCCTGATTTTAATAGACCATTCTTTTTAGTAGTTACTGATGCTAGCGGATCTGGAATAGGAGCCGTACTTATGCAAGATAATCATCCCATAGCTTGTTCTAGTTGTAAACTGAAACCCTCCGAACTTAAATATTCCACATATGATAAAGAATTATTAGTTGTAGTACAGGCTTTAAGACAATGGAAACACTATTTAATGGGTTCCGAGTTTATGATTAAGACCGATCAACAAAGTATTAGACATTTACTTGGCCAACCCCAAATATCTGACCGACATATCCAATGGGCAGCCTTTATTCAGAGTTTTCATCCTATCATTCAATATCAACCAAATAAAGAAAATGTAGTGGCCGATGCATTAAGTAGAAGACCCACCATTCACAATATTTCTGTTATATCATTTGATTCTCTAACTCCTATGAAAGATACTTATCATCAAGACATTACTTTTCATGCTGATTGGAATAAATTGGTTAGAAATAACTGGATTCCTATTGATTCACTGTCTTATAATGATAGATTCATGTTTTATGAAAAGAGATTATGTGTTACAGTTCCATTCAGATCTTTTGTTTTGAATGAGATTCATTGTCCTCCATATCAAGGTCATAGAGGTATCATATCTACTTTACGTACATTAACTAAAGATTTTTATTGGCCACATATGGACACTAATGTATCTAACTTTGTTTCTGAATGTTTGATTTGTCAACGAGTTAAGAGACATCACGGTAAACAGTATGGATTACTTATGCCTTTATCTATTCCATCAAGACCATGGGAACAAATTTCTACGGATTTTATTACTGGTTTACCTAATACTAAAGCTAACCATGACATGATTTGGACTATAGTAGACATGTTTAGTAAACAAGCATATTTCATTCCATGTAAGAAAACTTTAACAGCATCTCAGGCAGCACAATTGTTTTTGAAAACTATTTTCACTAACCATGGATTACCAAAAGTTATTATTTCTAATCGTAATTCTAGATTTTCACTACAAGGATTTGAGCTAGTAGCGACGTTTAAAGCGACAAAAATACAAACAACAAAATTTGCCCCCGTCGTTATTGATGACGCCATAGAAACGTCGCTATATGCGTCGCAAATGCGACGCATATAGCGACGAAACTAGTAAATTTGCGACGCACATAGCGATGCCAATAGCAACGTGAGCAGTAAATTTGCAACGCAAATAGCGATGGTAACAGGGATTTTTTTTTTGTGGCAGGGCAGTATATAGCACTGTGTGCTGTATGAGAGCCATACAAAATAGTTTCTGCACTACTGCATACAAAGTGCTTGCAAACAAGAAGAATGTATACTGAAATCATAAAACTGATACATGAAATAAATACATGATCGCATAAAATGTGATTGGTACAATCATGAAAGGATATCACTAATACATAGAAAATGTCTACATAGATCAGGCGACTAAAAACTAAAGGTGTGTGAGCTCCAAGGATCCAAGGGCGAGCTACAAATCCTCGTCCCCCGAAAGCTCGTCCCGCCGCAAAGGAGCATCGAACGGATTCTGCAGAAAAAGAAACAACACATCAATCCACCATACAATAATGCATTCAAATATCTCATGGTAACTACGGACAAGAAAGATGAGTGACTTACAGGAATGCCGCGTCTATACAATCGGTCGATCAATGCATTGAGACCGTGCCTCTCTACATATCGAGTCTCAAGGCCTTGAGGATCACGATTTGTAATGGAGTGCTGCAAAGAAAACAAAATGCTAACTGTTAGAAACATGATTGTCAGTACAAAGAATATTTCAAAAAACAAACAAGCAAAACAAAAGAGAAACTTACAAAGTCCTCCAAATATGTCCTGTGCCCGCTATCCCAAGATGATAGACCACTCCGGCCTCGAGTCGTGCCCTCGCCTCCTCCCGCTGCTAACTCCAACGTCCTGGCGAATCTGTAGCCTCCTCCCTCAGTCGGCGCCAGTTGTCTGCATCTAACCACTCGGGCTTTGCAGCCCCACTCTTGATTGCCTTGCATGCGTCAAATCGTCTATGTGACATGTATGTACGCATGCAATCCATCATCCAGCCTGTAGAAAATCTATCTACTGCGGCTGGCACCGGAAACTCCTCGTGCAAGGATGCTACTATGTAGTCCTTTCTCCCCTCTGGTATGTTCTTCCAATGATCTAGGACGTTGTGCCGAAAAACTTGTTGGCATAACTCTCTCATGTGAGCCATCACCCTCCTCCCCTCATCATTCATGATGATGGCTCCTGACCTACTATCAACCAGGTATCCATAACCCTTAGGAGTCTGCCTAAGATGGGTCCTCTCCCATCTCCGTCCATGCTCCTGGGCATATCCAGGAGACCCCTCTACATCCGGTGTACCGACGGGGGTAACCTCTCTCAGAGTGCCACTCAAAGGGGTGCCACCAAAAGGGGTGCCACCTGCTGACGGGTGCGCACAAGCCGGAGTAACTGGAGTAGACATTCCCATAGGTGTGAAAATCCTGGAGGCGACGTAGCTCCAGCTGAACGATGAGATGGAGACACCACATCCGTGTCTCCACAGCAACATCCCCGTGATCCCGATGTAGTCCCTTCCTCTGGCCCAAGTGGTGAGCGCCAAGATCGTCTGCTCGAAGCTGAAGCATTCGATCGCGTTGAAGCAGATCTAGTAGAGTGCCCTGACGAAGAACGAGACAGCTCCTGGTCTGCCATCTCTCTGAATCTCACGAGCTGGTCTGGAGACATGCGTGCCATCATGTCCTGAAACTCCTCATCACTCATCCCTCGACTCATCCTGGAAATGTCACCTGCACAGATAAAAAATGGTGTTAGAATAATCAATTTAAACTATACAAAGCACAGTAATATAAATCATTTTTAAAAAATCCCTCTTAAAATGCATATCTTATGTACCTTTATGGAAGATCTAAACAACGAATTGAGTAATACAATTCTCCAAGAATGAAGTATCCTATGGTCCCATATTAATCTCCTGACACAACTCTGCATACACTGGAAGGTCGATAGACATGTCACCACAAAAGAATGAGTCTGCCTCGTTCTCAAAAAATTCTTGGACTCCTGTATTTCCATCATTGTTAGCCGATGCGGGCTCCAAGCTTGCGGCAGCCTCCACCCCTTGTAATATCGACCCCTCTATTTGCATATTATCTTCATCTATGCCCGGAACATCGCTTTGATTATATACTCTCGCACTTCGAGGAGTTGAAGGTATAACATACCACCATCGAGGTTGTCAGGGGTTTGGATAGAAGATTACCTGTTCACAAACACGTACAAAGCGAGTTCAAACCATTGTGACATAAACCATGTCGTATTACAATTAGCAAGCAAATGACTCTATGCACCTGTTCACAATGGGTCGGCAACACAAAGGTGTCGCGGAAATCCGTCCTTTTTTTTTCAGAATCTATTTTGAGAAATTGAGATGGACCTCATCGAACTGTAGCTCCAGCTCCTCCAAGTACCACTTTGAACCATTGCACATCGAATAGTATCATAGAGAAGCTACGGTAATCCACCGTAATTATGCTTTGCAAGTTCCCAAAATACTCCATCTCATCCACAACCGTGTTCGGATCCATTGCTCGTCGCCGGCTCTCTTGCTCAAACCTTGCCATGACACTACAGTCCATTGTGGAGCGCATTTTGTCAATACGCTCCACGCAAAAATGCCGTCCGCGCGACCACGCTGCACTATATATTTTGTATTGTACATTGAAACACTCAAATTAGATGTCGCATATAAAATTTAGATACGATATATTCTAAACCCCTCATCACCTTTGGACTACATCCCCTCGAGAACTCCCACGCCTCCATTGAGACCTCAGTCCCTTCGCTGGATGTTGCGGTCAAGGCTCCATGCAACCATCGTGTTGACATAAACTGCGGCATCTCCTCCATGCCTTCGGGATATCGAATTGGTCGATGACACATACTGCATCGGAATTCAGCTCACGCTTCCTCTCAATCTTGCCTTGCAATCTGGTACTTGGCGAGCCACATCTCCATGGAGGCATGGTGCAACATACAAAAGCAATTCACCTTCTCTTCCATTGAGGCATCCATTCTTTTTTCTACCCCATTTCCAACCACCACATCTCCAGTCAGTCTATCATCGTCCTTCAGCATCCATAGCATTTCATTGTCTGGCTCAACTGTTGGTAGCCATTGTGAGATATGCACTAACGCCTCTAACACCAATCAACCTTCCGCCATGCTACCGTCTGGCCGAGCTCATTTTCGCACAAAGCCTTTCAAGGTTTTCATGAAGCGCTCCAGGAAGAACATCCATCGCGTATGGACAGGTCCAGCAATCTCCACTTCGTCCACAAGATGTACAAGAAGGTGGACTTGTATCATGAGCATGCTAATGGGTAGATATTTCTCAAAGAGACAGACCGTCTCCACTACTCCCCGCCTCGCGGATTCAATAGAGGACGTCTTAATCTCTTTTTGTGAGATCCATTGCATCAAAGTCGATAACTTGTAAATGGCCCCGCGAATTTCTGGAGTAAGGCATCCTGCGATCGCGATCGGTAGGATAAACTACCACAAATGAGAAAGCATTATGAATAATGGCCACTTTTCAAATTGCAAAATGCCCACGCTAATTACAATCCATTCTGTTCACAAACCTGACATATCTTATGCCAATCATGGGATTTTAGCCCCAACAATTGGTCATCTTTAGAAAATGCGGACCTGAGAGAACGCATCATACTCGTCGGAGTGCGGATAGAATTGATTACTTGCTTCACAATGCGCTCTTCTTTGGTAGACAAAACCCAAGGAGCACAAGGAAGCTGCACTCCCCCTTCAGCACTCGACTGCGGCCAAAGCGCCTCCATCTTACCTACCTCCTTCAAATCCATTCGTGACCCTATAGTGTCTCTCTTTCCTGTGATGTGGTCCCATAGCAAGCTGCCCACATTCTTGAAAATATGCATGGGATCCAACAAGTGGTTGACCTGTAAGTGGGTCCAATATGGCAACTCATAGAAAACTGAGAATCGTTGCATTCCATTTGGATGTGATTCCGGGTTTACCATTTTCAACTCGTACCAGCTTGCGGCGTTCATACGTGTTGGAGGTCATCCAAGAAAACCTTCCCTGAGTTCATGATCCTCCAGCAAGAAAGCCGCGTGTCCTTGATATACCATCTTCTTCATGGTTCGTGACCTTCGGGAGTCTAACTGTGGCCCACACAATGGACATGCATGATAACCTGAGGCAACCAGAGCTGTAAGGCGAGCCACGACCTAGTGAATACTTGATTGAATGAGATAAAATATAGATATTACCAGCGAGAACGGAGGTCTGCTCATCTGAGCACTCTCCCAATCCCGAAAAGTCATGCATCGTCCACATGAGAATGGCTCGAATGTTGGCTGACTGCTGACCATCGCACCTGCTCATATCTTGCACAGTGACCCCCTCCTCCCACAAAATCTTAAGCTCATCGACTAATGGATGAAGATACACGTCCATATTTTTTACTTTGTAGCGGCCCAAGACGAGCAAGCTAATGATGAGATGTCCTTTCTTTGTAGAAAGCCATGGAGGGATGTTGTAGTTGACAAGCACTATAGGCCACACACGGTAAGAAGTCGAGCGCAGACCGACGAATGGGTTCACACCATCCATGGCGAGACCGAGCCGAAGATTCCTTGGCTCTCGCGCAAAGCCTGGGAAGGTAGAGTCAATATGGCTCCATGCACGCGAATCTGCTGATATTCGTTGTACTCCATCCGTGGATCTATTCTGCACATGCCACATTGTCAAGCTTGCCATGCCGGACGTGCAAAACATGTGGTTTATGTGGGGGATGAGTGAAAAGTGTCTGAGAACTTTTTGAGGAATGGTTTGCCCTTGCAAGTCCTGTTGATACCTATGAGCACCACACTTTGGACATGTCTCCATAGTCTCGCATTCATCTCAAAACAGTATGCATCCGTTGATACATGCATGGGTGTTATTGTAGTCCATGCCAAGCTTCCGTAAAACATGTCGTGCATCATCACGAGACTCATGCATGGTATTTGCAGGTTGTAATATATGATATTTTAATAACCTGAAAAAAATCATAAAACACCTTGAAAAAGCACAAATGTTTGCAATAATATTATAAAAATAATAATCAATGAAGCCTATGTGCAAGGTACATGAATAACTCGGTCACACTCGTATCGCTCCAACCATATTTTACTTGCACACTTAAGAGTGCAAGCAATGTCTTCAACCGAGATACTCGGCATCCATCATATAATGGTATGGATGCTTCCTCTCTAAGCGGGTCAGATGTCTCAACATCCATGGGAATCAATGCATCGATCATTGCCTCCATCTCAGGCTCCAAGATTGTAGGTAGGTCGGGAAGGTTGTCTGACTCCTCTGGCATTGACGGTATAGATGGGCCTTGCGAGTGGTGGATTGGCTCCTACAATCCATCCATCGCACGTCCACGAACTCTTCTAATTGGCCGCAAAGGGTGCACTCCCCCTTGGGTCGAGACATCACCCCCCTGGATAGAAAATTTGCCAACAAGACCCAATCTTATTGTGTATGGTTTTCAATTAGCTTGCAAGTACAATGCATGATTAATATTAACTTCAAATTACCATTTGCTGAAAATCCGCAATCGTCTGATCAATGATCTCAGACTGAAACTCGCCAAATCGTCGTACGTGTTCTATAGACAATCGGTGTTTTTGTCTAATTGCCAACTTGCATTGAGAGCAAGGACATGGGACACGCTGATTAAGATATGTCTCGCGATCTTGAACAATAAGACCTTCTTTGTTTCCATCTTATCTACATTATAGCAAACGAGGCTTAAATGGATAGCTTTATGGAGATGTACGTCAAGTTGCAAGTTGACCATAAATCTTGCGTTGTACATAGTAGTTGAGAGATTTATTGATGTTATATCTCGGCCTTGTATCATGCTCAAGGATTTGTTTGTCCTGGTAGATAATTATTCGTTATTGTAAAAAATTGCACTAGAGGGCTTTGAGTATAAGTAATCCATTTATGAGCATCATTGAGGATCTCTTAGTCTAATAATAAATCAGTCTCAACAAAAAGCATCTTAGAAATGTGGTTTTTTGTCCTAGGATCGCGTATTAAAATTAATGCCATCTATGAAATTTATCAACTATAGTAATAAAATTTATTTCAATCAATTCTACTCATAGTCATAAGACCTGAGAGAAAATATCCTATACTCAATTTAAGGGATTATTCTTCTATAACAATACTTTTGGGTTCATTTTGATGAAGTACCGTAATGACCATTAGCTAGGGTATCATTTTCTTTTAGTCCTTCCGTTGACTAGTTGGCATGATTTCTAATTTGTTATGCCTATAAAGTTAATACAAAAACAATGAATTATGTATATCACAATTAGATCCCCTACTTGGACATTATGAAAGACATGACCAATTTTAAGCTATCTTAAAGAGTCACCAATGTACATGGCCCATGGCAAAGCACATTGCATACCATTATCAATAAGTCTATTATCGTGCATCTTAAATCTCCTAATTAGACTTTATAAATGGTATGACTAATTTTTAGCCCCCTTAAGGAGTCGATGTAATGGTACCCATAAAAAAAGTAAAGTGGATACCATTACCATAATCATGGATATGCTATCATTCCAATATATGTTATCTTTCTCTTTCTCTCCCTCTCCCTCCCTCTCTTTCTCTTTCTCTCGTATTTCCTCTCCCTCTCACAATATATCTTAACACTCTCCAAAATCAAAAGGGAGAGGGAGAGAGAGAATGCACTCTCCCTCCCTCTCCCTCTCTTTCTCTTTCTCTCCCTCTCTCATTTCCTTCCCCTCCCTCTCCCTCTCTTTCTCTCTTTCTCTCTCATTTCCTCTCCTGAACAAGCAAAAAAGAAAGTGATTCAAACATTAAATAAGCAAAAGGGAGAGGGAGAGAGAATGCACTCTCCCTCCCTCTCCCTCTCTTTCTCTTTCTCTCCCTCTCTCATTTCCTTCCCCTCCCTCTCCCTCTCCCTCTCTTTCTCTCCCTCTCTTTCTCTCTTTCTCTCTTTCTCTCTCATTTCCTAAACAAGCAAAAAATAAAGTGATTTAAACATTAAACAAGCAAAAGGGAGAGGGAGAGAGAGAATGCACTCTCCCTCCCTCTCCCTCTCCCTCTCCCTCTCCCTCTCTTTCTCTTTCTCTCCCTCTCTCATTTCCTTCCCCTCCCTCTCCCTCTCCCTCTCTTTCTCTCCCTCTCTTTCTCTCTTTCTCTCTCATTTCCTCTCCTAAACAAGCAAAAAAAAAAGTGATTTAAATATTAAACAAGCAAAAGGGAGAGGGAAAGAGAGAATGCACTCCCTCTCCCTCTCCCTCTCCCTCTCTTTCTCTTTCTCTTTCTCTCCCTCTCTCATTTCCTTCCCCTCCCTCTCCCTCTCCCTCTCTTTCTCTCCCTCTATTTCTCTGTTTCTCTCTCATTTTCTCTCCTAAACAAGCAAAAAATAAAGTGATTTAAACATTAAACAAGCAAAAGGGAGAGGGAGAGAGAGAGTGCACTCTCCCTCCCTCTCCCTCTCCCTCTCCCTCTCCCTCTCTTTCTCTTTCTCTCCCTCTCTCATTTCCTTTCCCTCCCTCTCCCTCTCCCTCTCTTTCTCTTTCTCTCCCTCTCTCTCCCTCTCCCTCTCTTTCTCTCTCATTTCCTCTCCTAAACAAGCAAAAGAGAAAGTGATTTAAACCTTAAACAAGTAAAAGAAAGAGAGAGGGAGACTCACCGATGAGATATGGCGAGCATGGGGCGGCTCCTCTTTGTGATGAAGGCTCCTCCTCTCCTTCACGAACAACGGCTGTGGTGGCGGCGGCGGCGGCGACAAGTCTTCTTCCTCTCCTTCTCTCATGACAGTCGCTCTCTCCCTTGCTCTCGCTCTCAAAACTCACAAGCTGCAAACGCGAAATGAAAACCACACTCGGTTTCGACTGCTTTTTTCCCTGTGGAGCATCGCTAATAGCGTCGTGCGATGCAAATAGCGGCCAATAGCGACGCCGCTATCCGCGGTCACTAATCGGCATCGCTACTAGCTCAAATCCTTGTAGTGTTTGTAACAGCTTTTGGATTACTTTGTTTGCTAACCTACAAATAAAAATTTATTTCTCATCTGCATTTCATCCTGAAACTAATGGACAAACAGAAGCCACTAATAGTACTATTTTAGATCTTTTACGTGCTTACACTATTTCTAAACCACAGACATGGAACACACATTTGCATTTATTACAGTTTGCATATAACAACACACCACACACATCTACAAAGAAAGCACCATTTGAAGTGATTTATGGTTATAGATTGTCTACACCTGTTGCATCTTTATCAAATAGAATTCAGAGTGCTGATGATATTGCTAGTATACACGCTACTATTTTTTATGAGGTTAAAGACATGATTGCGGGGGTATAATGCCAGGAGGCATATTTTACGGTGGATTCCGTGAGGTTTTACGGTGGATTCCGTAAACTTTGATGACCGGGGCTCATACACAAAGTGGATTCTTTGTGCGAGAAGTTGATGGGGACGCCTATCCTTTTTGGGCGTTTCATTAATTTAGTGTGTACATGGGTGATTCCATAGCGGGTGATTTCGCAAAATGCATATTAAATTAATAAACGTTTATGAGTTTAGAGTGCGCACTCGTAATAAATTAAGGTTAGGATTGATTTCTAACCAGTTGATTTATTTATGTAGCTGAAGACTGCTAGGTATTCACTTTTGTCAGTTTAATTGTATTATTTTACTAGCGATTGTGAATGCTTCAGTTGATGTGTAGAGATAGCAGCAATGGCGGAGGAAAGCATTGGAGGATAGCGAGTATTCGAGTTATCATTTATATTTTGATGGGCGTATACCTTAGGCATGGCGCTTATATTTTGTCGCGCCTATTTATTAAGGCGTTGAATATTTGTTTATTATTTTGTATGCGCATGGGCGCACGATTAAGTTATTTGTACTTGGACATTGTATTGGGTATACCTGACTCTTTGGGCATTGCCCATTAGCTTTATTTCTATTTTGTGCTAAAGCAAACTCAAAAGCTAAAAGCTTGCTATTTTGTAATTTGGGCTATTATTTGAGCTTGAAGATGATTAATACATAAAATACATGCTTTGTGGAGCGCTCACACAAGGCATGGGGGGAGATTGCACCCAATTGGTCTGTTGTTCATGTCGTGCAGCTTTTTACCTTGAGTTTTGTGCAAAAAGTGGAGTTCTTTTGTTCTTGGGGACCTTCCAGCATTCACTATGCAAGCATACGGCATCCGATCTGTGCACCAATGACTGGGCGCTAGTCTATGATAGAGCCTCTAGACAATCAGTATAGTGCTCATAGAATATTGTAAAGTGATGGTTTGGCCCATATGTGGTGAAGGTAATACATGACAATGCTACCTACACATTGGCTGAATTGGATGGAACAAGTATGAAGATACCGATAGCTGGGAAGTGGATCAAGCTCTTCAAACGAAGAGAAGCTTCTACATATGAGCTACAAGACTTGGAAACAGGACATGAACTTAAGGACATGGAAGAAAAAGAAGACTTAGAAGATGAAGATGAAGATGTGACAAAAGATGAACCTCCTGATACTGCAAATTCATGAAGTGGCACATGCCAAAGGATGTGCAGGTTAGGAGGGGGTGAATGTCATGGGATTCTCTACCCATGATCTAAAAATAAAATTTTTACTCTCTACATGTAGCTCATAGTAGCTTCTAGACATGATACATGATGATTTGCTTACTTCAACAACCCTAAGTCACATAAGTCCACTAGCATGTGACATGAAGTATTAGTGATGGGGTTCTGTGCCTTGATAAAAAATTTACCAACTTGGAAAATTTACAGGGAGAAGTTGGGTTTTTATTCCATACTCTTCTCCTTTCCTTTATCTTTTGCTTGGAGTTGAAACAAGTTCTTTAAGTCATAAAACATAAAACATGGTATGTATGGTTCTAAGCACTTAGATGACTTTAAGGACAACTCTTGGGTTGTTAATACCATAATAATGGAGTGTCTTTTAATTTCATAAATTTCTTTTATGATGACCATAGTGAACAAAACCCTCAAGTTTACAAAGTCACCAAGGTCTTATACGTAAGACATGGTGTATGAGTTATGTGTGATTTATGAAGTCTAGGTCTTCAACATATTGATTAAGACGAAAATAAGAGTTTATCATAGAATCCACCACATTTTTTGGGCTTTGACTAGGCTGAACAGGGTGCATACACATTATGAAGGGGAGAATCTCATAGCTACCTCACAATGAAGAGACTATCATGCAACTTAAGTAGAAGGGCTAGCCAATGCTCATCTCAAACACTTGTCATGTAAGTGCCCTCCTTACTCATGCATTGGCTGAGTTTGAAGCTTTTTGTGGCTATCATAAATAGAGGTAAAGTGTGTATTTAAGGGCAGTAGCCCACTCTTGTTGGATCTTGAATCATTCTAGAGGCGTTGATCTCTTCTACCAAGAGAACCATTAGAAGTACTTTCTTGGTTACATTTAGAGTTGAATGTGGGCTACTATTGGCTGCCCAAACTTGTAAATTGGTGGGCTGAAGCTCTTATTTTGGACTTCCCCTCCATTATTGCTACTTCAAGGACTACTCTTGGCTTGGTTCTTCAACTAGATGCTGGACCTTGTATCCCTTGCCTAGAGAGGGATCAAAAGTACTTTCATGGTGGAGTTATGAGATGATTTTGGACTAGTGTTGGCTGTCCAAAAATGTCATTTGATGGGCTCAAGCTTATACTATTGTATTTTCATCTACTCTTGTCACATCAAAGGGGTATCTTGGCTTGAAAATTTACCTACATGCTAGACACAAGATTCTTGTAAAGAGTAATTTGATCAAAGTTACTTCTTGCCTTGTTTATGGAATACATGAAGATTGGTTTTGGCTATCCAAAACTAGAGTTTTCTTGCCAATAAATCACACACTCATTTGCTCTGTCAATTGTAAGCATCCTATGGTGGATTTTGGACTTGATCATACTTCTATACTCTATGATTATGTCTTCCTTATGGATAGAGCCTTTGTGTAGATTCTTGAATGATTTATGTACTTCTTTTGAGGCTGAGATAGGCAGCCTATTTCAGGGATTATTGGGGCAACTATTCCCATATCTTTTTCTTGAAGCATTTCTCATCATATTTGTGCCTTTTCTGACATTGGATGGATTGAATGTCTAGTGCAAGCTCGAGTAAGTTACTCATGAATATATGTGTGCATCATGTGAGTTCAAAATAAGGTATTTTAAAAATACTATTTTAATACATTTTTTACATATAGAAGGGTGTAATATAAAGGGGTTATTTACAAATTGAATAGCTAAATGGTTATGTTTTATTCAAGAAAAATTCATAGATAAGGATATTTATAAATAGGCCTTGAATGCACATGATGTAGACGATATACATATAGTAACTTCTATGAGAGTGCAAGCTTACATTGCACTAGCATACTGAAGAGAAGATTAAGAAGCTATATTGCTTGTCCTTCCTTATGCTTAGGCTAAAATAGGCAGCCACTTATAGAGGTAGGAAAGGGCAATAAATATTACCAGCCAACTCTCTTCTTCTACAAGCATTCTACATGCCCTATTTTGCTTGATACATGAAGTTTATGACAGGGCTGAATTGATTGGAATACCAAAGTGCTAACTTGGATGATCTATGTGAACTATTTGGATTGATATAGGCAGTCTTCACAGTCATCTTGTGGGTAGCAAGATTATCTTTTATTCTATTGGCTTTGACATGGAACATTGTACTTGCAACTAGGTGCTCTAAGCAGTCTTATGTTACCGGAGCTTGAGCTATTAACAAAGGTGTTTCTTGAATATATTTTTGGGCTGATTTAGGGATGTAATTTTCATTCATAACAATTCCAAACTAATAGTAGCAAGTTCTTCCAATTTCTCTTGCATCATACAAGCCCTCTTTATAAGATTTTTATCTTCCAGGAGCTCTTGTGATAGAGCACTACATGTACCCTTCATCTAGCTAATTTCTCTTGATATAAGAAGAATTTTTTTATCTTCCAAATCTTGGATGTAATATTTGATTCCCTTGGGCTGAAATCTCAAATCATACCGCTTGAAGTCATTTCAAATCCTCTTGCCCTAAAAACATTATCTTTGAACATAGCCTTGTCTAATCTCTGATCTATATTGTGTCTGGCTTATGCAAAGTGGATTAACAGTTGTTTACATGAATGGGTGTTAAGATACAAGGAAGCCTACGGTAATGCATTCCAAGTGATTGAAGGTTTACATGTCCTTGATCAGTGCTTGAAGTTGGAATTCTTCAATCCATTCCCAAAACCCTAAAACTCTTCTCTAATCCCATCCACCTCCTGATTCTAAGCTCTGTTCCATCTTACTCTCTTCACCCTCTTGTCTCTTACCCCCATGGTAAACTTTCAACCCCAAACACTCCAACAACGGCCATCAATATCTGTCCCTCAAAGCTTTCTATGCAATCAATCATCCAAAAAAGTGCCCTCCACAAGTAGAATCGTGACATTCTTCCAAGATAAATGAAACTTCATCAAATATAATGTCACACCAATGATAAATATCACCAATCTCTTGTCCATTTAATGTTCATGCAATCAAGAAAATTTCAGGGATTGATGCCTAATTTTTCACTTTTTAGTCTTCTTTGACCAAGTAGCTCCAACCTTTCATGCGGATAGATGGTGCCTTATAGTAGCATACCAAGATGGAATGGAGGCTATATCGATTTTAAATAGACCCTTAAGGTCACTTTCTTTAGCCAAGACTTCCTTTGGCTCCCTAAAATCCACAAGACAATCAACAATTCCATACAATGTTGGTGGCCTACTCCTAATTTCATAATCAAACTCCTACAAAGTGATTAGTCACTTTGCTAGGTGGTTAGGTGGCTACATCTTATTTAACAATAGCCTCAACCCCTTTTCTTGCGTATAAAATACTACCCTTTCATACGATATGATGTATTTCTTGAACTTGTTTGTTACAAGACCATCCCAAGGAACAATTTCTCCATGTAGGTATAGTTAAACTCGAATACCCTTGATTTGGGATTGAAAAATGCAATCGGATGGCACCACTTCTCCTCCCAAATTTGGGCTAAACAACAACTAATGCTATACATTGTAGCTACTAAAAATATATAAAATATCTCACCTCTTTTAGGTGCTTTTAGGACTAGTGATTTTTCTAATTTGTGTTGTACATGTGCAAAGGACACTTGGCATAGATCACTTCAAACAAATAGGCAGTTAAAGGACAATAGATTTATCAATGGCAATGTCTTGTCAACTAATGCAATAATAAGCCATCGATAATATCTGACTAACAGAAAAAAGTGATGCACTTCTTTAGGAGTACATGATAGACTCATAATGATAATCACCTTTATCTTTTTAGGATTAGTCAACCAGCCAAGCCAACCACATGGCCGAATAGTAATCCATAGGATACTCCAAAGACACACTTCCTTGGATTGAGAGCAATGCAAAACTATCTACACCACTGAAAATATTTTTGTAGAATGATCAATTGTCTCTCCCTTATGGTGGCTACCCCTAGGTCATCAATAAATACTTTCAACTCCTTTGGGAAAATATCAGTGAAGGTTTTATCAGTCGTACATTTCGAAGACCCTAGCGTATTATATGAGCCAAAAGACATAACATGGTATGCAAAGGTACCAAATACAGTGATAAATGTTATTTTCAACTTATCTTCCTCTATGATAGCTATTTGGTTATAATTGGAAAAGTAGTCTATAAACGAATAGATATCTCTACCCAATAACTGATCTAGAATATGATCAATAAATGGCAGCAGATAGTTATCTTTAACCATCTGTTTATTGAACTCCCTAAGATGTATGCAAAGTCGAATTTTAATATTTTTCTTTTTCTTGATAAATATTGGTGAACACCACTCCATGTATTATACAGGGGATATCAGGCCATCCTTACACAATTTTTGTATCTCCTCAAATAGTCTTTCTCTTAGCTCACAATACATATGCCTCACTTTTTATCGAATAGCACTGCTACCTTTCTTTTGGTGAATAGTATGCACAGCTAGACTAGAAGGAATACCCCTTAGCTCATCATAGCTCTAGGAAAAAATATCACATATTCTTGGATCAAGGATACATAGTCCTTCCTTTCTTTCAAACTAAGCATAGATTCTAATTTAATCCATCATGGCTCATCCGTCATACTAACATCTAGCTCAATCATATTTGTATCTCTGATTCTATCTTGAGCATCTATCAGCTCATTCAAAGTCACCTGGTAGATATTTTTTGTATTGGACCCCTCTCTTGATTCATCGCTCAATAAAGTCTCATTGCCAAAAGGACCCTCTAATGCATCTAATTTTGTTGAAGATAAGGATACTCTCTTTCTTTGAGTAGATTCAAGATATGCATTCATATTATGCATTTGACACCTCTGCCAAAAATTAAACGATTAGGGGGTATATTAACTTCATAATCGGATTGCAAGATCCATGGTCTTCCTAAGAATACTTGATAGCTTGGCCGCCCTACAAACCTAATAGCCCTAAAGTCCAAAATGCATTCCACATCAGCAAGTCATATAGAATTTGGTAATGTAACCTTTCAGTTGTCTTAAACTATCATGAACCATCCGAATAATTGTGGAGGCTTACTTTTGTATTTTGAGTTCCAACCTTTTCATCAATTCTGAACTCATAGTGTTGATAAAGGATCCCATATCCACAATGGCATGATCCACTAATATGCTATCAATATATGATGCCATCCTTGGACAATTTTTTTTAGCATGTTCAAACAAGTCATCTCCCACATAGGTTAATCCTAAGGGTTCAATGATATACCTAGTATCAAGCAACTTCTTAAACTCTTTACCTACTCCTAGAGATAACGTGATCAACTATAGGGGGTTCACATCAAGCTTTATCTCACAAAGAGAATCAAACTCATGATAATTAGAAATGGTTGTCTTCTCTCACTAGATCATTCTTTTTCTTGGTCACTGAACAAGCTTAGGTGCCTCTTTCTTGGCTCTTATCTTCTTCTTTGGCAGCTCCTTATTGGAGTTGGTGTGGGAGCTTTCACTCAACCGCCAAGACCCACGGACCGCTTATTGTTTCAAGCGTTCCAAGCCGAGCACTAATGGCTACCTCTCACATAACCGACGCGCCATCCATATCTACGGGTGTAGTGAGCTTACCTCTGTGCCATTCGAGTTACCTCCTCTCCCGCGCACTTCGGTAGCTCCACGATCCAAGTGCAAGCTTCAAGCAAGCTCCATCCTCAAGCTCCACGCTCCAAGCTCCATTGCCACGAGCAAGACAAGAGAAGAGAAGAGAAGAGAAGAAGAGAGGAGAAGATGGAGAGCTTCTCCTCCTCGGTCCCTCACCCTCACACACTCACTCCCTCACACTCTCACACTCCCTCTCTCAAGCACAAGCTCAAGCAAGCAAGAACAAGAAGAAGAAGAAGAAGAGGAGAGCTACTTTTGGCCACACACAAGAATGAGCTTCTCATTCACTTTTCAACTTTATATACAAAACCCTAAATCCCTTTTGGGTGGTCATCCCCTTTTTCCCCTTTTTACATGGCCGGCCATAGCTTAGGCCCTTTTTTCCTATTGTTCTTCTATCTTCCTAGCTTCCTTTCCACCGCTCGTCTACATTTACAAATTGCACGGGTGAGAGCCCGGCGCTCTTTTACAAGATTTCAGGGTGCGCCTTTTTATTTTAAAATGTGCCTTTCCCCTTTTGCCTTTGCCTTGGACTTTTAAGGTTGCCCTTGCGCTTTTGGCCTTTTCTCCTTTTCTTTCTTCAGTTGGGCTACCTTTTTTCCACCTTTGCCCTACGTCTTTTCCACTTCTTTTTGCTTTCTTTGTGTTGGGGTTAACATTACCCCCCTCCTAGACGAGTGCCAGTCCCATGGCACTCACCGTCGTAGGTAGCAGGCTGTAGTATGCACCGAAGACGTGGGTGACAAGGATGCCTATGGTTTCCGTGGAGGAGTGTTGGTGGTGGTGTGGCAGAAGGTCCTGGGGGCCTGTTGGTGGCCAAGGTGGCTGGTGGACGGTTGTTGGAGTTGGTGGTAGGGCTATGCTGTGTTGGGGATTGCATTGATGGCCAGCACAAGTGTTGGTTTGTTGGGGATTCTGCACATGACGATTCTTTGCGGGCTTGTTGGATGGTAAGAGACAAGTATCAAAGTTGAGTGTTGATGAAGAGCAAACAACACCTTATACCTGCAATTGGAAAACCTCGCCTGTGATCTCTCCTTAAGGGGTAGTGCTAGGCTTCTCATCGTGCACAAGACATATTTTGATTAGTTTGGGAGACAGGTCGAACGCTAAGCAAGCCTAGAGTATTGTCCTGCACTTGAGGACCCAAACTGTGGATATACTTCGGTGCAAATATTATGTGAGTTCTCGTGCATACTTAAATATTACATAGTTAGAAGACTGTGGGCTAGTTTCTCATAACAATTCGTGGATGAAGCAAAGTGGTCCATGTGGAGAAGGAGTACACATGAAAGCATATGTGACATCCTTTGCATTGTGACTGCACGATGTAGCATAATGGAATACAAGGACACCGCACTTTCAGTAGCTAGAAACTATTGGACTTGCTTGATGAGTATGGTGTACTTTTCATGGCCAATCGTGCGGTGCTTATCACCACTGATTGCAATGGTACTAAGGCAGAGTGCAAAAGAAAATTGTGCAAGTGGGTCAGGGTGACAGGTCTAACCCTAGGCGAGACAAGCTCCCCAGGTATGTCCTACCCTTGATGTGCCCTGAACAATTGTGGGTGATTGTAAGGGGCTAGGGGACTAGGGACAAAGCCGGTTGACCAAGGTCACCAGACGTACCTAATTTGAGGACCCCTAGGTGCTGTGCTGTGATCGCGGGTGCTTCTTATCTTTCCAGTCATTTCATTTTCTTTTCTTTTCTTCTTTTCTTTTCTTTTCTTTTCTTTTTTTCTTTCTTTCTTTCTTTCTTTCTTTCTTTCTTTCTTTTTTTTCCTGAGTACAACCATTACAATATGTTGAGGCTATCAGCCTTTCAATGGGTTAGAAAATGTCAAGCTTCGAAGGCTCAGAAAATGAATAGTACAATGATGATGGTGCCCTAGCCTCATTGTTAGAGAAGCAGTTGGCGAAAGGGGGAGATACACTTGAGATATTGCAACCCTCCTTGCGGCACATGCGATGTGGGTACAATTGAGGTAACGACTGCCGTGAGCCAACTATAGAGCTTGACCCAGAAAGGGGGCGTGGCCCAGGAATGTTTTGTGGGCCATGGAATGTGGACGGTTGGCAAGGGTGCTTTCGGTAGCGTGGCTTTGCCGTGGCTCGTTGTGGGTTTGTGGGTGTTGCAGTGATTGGGCACTGAACATTTTCGCACAAGGACCTGTATTATCCTGCATCCACTTGTCGCTTCATGAGAGCATATGCATTGTGTATGCCGCAACTATAATAAACCAGTGCAATGCAAGAAGACATCACTTATTTGAATTCTATGGTGTTGACTAGACATTTATCACCTGCGCTTGATTAGCTTTTTCTTTTGCTAAAGGCGTAGCATATATTAAACGCAGATATGATAAGTTCATACAAGTCAGGAACATGTCAACACTTAACAAGTCGGGAACATTTAACCATTTAAAAACAAAAAGTCCTGGCCAGTTATCATTTGATAAGCCCTTTATGCATCATGGGCTACTCGATTTGTACGAGGCGGGACGAGTCTGGATGGTCGGGTGATTGGGGCTCTGCTGTCTGGTGTGGGGCTCCCGTGGGGGTGAGTAGGGAACATGTCGGCCGGGATATGAATGGTGTAATCCCGGCCCGCTACCGTCTCCAGAATATCTTTAAATAATTCATTAAATTCTTCTCTTTCCCGAGCTGCCCTTTCTGCCTTTGAGCATCTGGGGCCCGAGCGGGAGCTGGGAGTGCGTACCACTAGTGCTGCCACCTGTTGTGTGTTTCGAGTCTCGACTTTCTTGACTCGAGGATTCTTCGGCCTTCGCCTTAGGCAATGCCGCTTAGGGCCTTGCTTCTTGGCATACCTCTTGATGGTGGGCACATAGCGCTCCGGTGGAGGGGCGCGTGCCACATGCTCCCGCCTTCTGCGAAGAGTGCCTTTGCATGCTAGATCTCCATGATCCTCCATGCATTCCGCCGCAAAAGGAAACCTGCAAGACGCAGTCCAAGGGTTAGACCTTGATACAGGGTACAACTGTTGCATAGAAGGGATTTTAGTGTGGTTTATGAAGCACATATGACAAGAAGGGGGGGGGTGAGGCATGCAGTGTTTCGTCGTAAAGGGATGGCCCCCATGATGATGTTCGTGTTGCCTCCAGTCATTAGCCAATATTGGCTTATGCTAAGTTGTGTGGACTGGTTGTCATGGAGTGGGATAGGGTGTTGAGATATCGAGCTCCACTCGTGATATGCCAAGGTGACCGTTGTGCATTTATGTCACCGACTTGTCAGTTGTAGATGCGGTTGGTACACCGCCCATGAATAATAGCTACATGATAGCTATCCTTATCTACTCTAGTTCGTGGCTCAGTTAGTATGCCACCTTAGTTAGTTGAGTTTGGTTTGAGACCCATATATAGGGTTCTTCTATTTCTTTGTATGTGACTTCTTTTGGCTTACACAACTAAGAAGAGGAAAACTGTTTTCAGCCTCCACCCTTGTGTGTATTCCCCCATTGTGCAAGCAAGAAAGCTACAAGTGAGACTCCTTCCTTCTCTCCCACAATCTTGACATGGTATCAAAGCCTTGTTCATGGTAAGGAGCTCAAGAAAGCAAGCCAAGCTCGCGGTGTTCTGGTAAGAGGAGCAGTGTTGCTTTCATTTTCTGTTTTGGGAGCAGATCTCTGTAGGCAGCACAGCCGGAAATTGCAAGAGTGCATTGTCTCAGGTTGAGACGCCCTTCGCGGCGGTGAAGCAAGAGGGCAGTATATGCTGTGGGGAAGGGCTTTAGCCCTAGGCGACCCTGTTTTTTTTATTTGAGGCCATTTCGGGGCCTGTTTTGGAGGCGGAAGTTTTTTGCACGCACTCAGGAAAAGGCCCAGTTTTATGCTGTGCGACCACTGTTCTACAGGTCTGTGAAAAGTTACTGTAGAAATTGCATCGTACACCTGTGCGTAGAGACATTGGGAGTTACACAATCATCCCCGTTGCCTGTTGATGCAAAATCATCACTAGGAAGTGACTGTGTGGTCAAATACCACTTTCGTCAGTTTTACAGATTAGCCCTTGTGAGGCTGAAGTTGCGTTCTTTGCAGTGACATAATTTTTTGCAGTGTTCTGTAATGGCGTCTGATTCTCTTTCACAGATTGTCACTGAAAAGCTTGACAAGAACAACTTCCAAGCATGGAAGTTTAGAATGACGAATTTCCTTATGGGAAAAGGATATTGGGAATTTGTTGCAGGAAATGAAAAAGAACCAGTTCATCCTGATGTTCCTAATCAACAGAAAATGCAGGCATTTAAAGCATGGCATGAGAGAGCCAGGAAAGTTATGTACTAGCTGTCTATCAGTACTTCAGACTCTATGATTGTGCATATTCAGGATGCAAGTATGCCAAAGGAGGCATGGGATACTTTGTCAAAAATGTATAGCACAAATACGCAAGCCAGGAAAATGCAGCTCAAGCAAGAGTTGCATAATGTGCAAAGAGAAAATATGAGCATCAATGACTACCACATGAAGGTGAAGAAGATTGCAGATGCACTTGCTTCCATTGGGTTGCCAGTGGAAGATGATGATTTAGTTTCTGTGACGGATTATGCACAGTTTCGGACATCCATTTCAGTTCGAGAAAGATGTCCTGATTTTGAGGAGTTGATTGCTCTTCTAATTTCTGAGGAACAGAGAAATGGTGGTGCATCTTCTTTAGGAGGAACTTCAAAAGAAGCTGTCTTCTACTCAAATGCTGGAAGAGGTAGAGGCAGAGGTAGAGGAGGCCGATTTGGAGGCCGTGGTAGAAATCAGAATATGCAGCAAACTCAAGAAAACCAGTCCTATGGAGGAGGACGTGGTAACTCTAGAGGCAGGGGGAGCCAAAGAGGTTGTGGTGGATGGCAAAGAGGCCAAAATACAAACAGCAATGTTGAATGCTACTATTGTGGTAAAATGGGTCATATGGCTAAAGACTGCTATAAAAAGCAGAATGACATCATGAATGGAAAACTGCAACAAGGGAATTATGCATCATCTAGTAGACAGGGTGATGACAGAAATGAGCATTTGTTCATGGTGCAGCACATGAACAATTCTGTGACAGGTGCAGAAGAAAGCAATGATGTATGGTATGTTGACTCAGGTGCATCAAACCACATGATAGGTCATGCAGAATGAATGGAGGATGCAAGGAAAATGGAAAAACCAGGATTTGTGGAGACTGGTGATGATATTGCACATCCTATTGTGCAGATTGGAAAAATTCCTTTGTCTATGCAGGATGGGAAAAAGAAATACCTGTCCGATGTATTTCATGTCCCGAATATCACCAAGAATCTGGTTTCTGTTGGTCAAATGGTTGAGCAGGGCTTGCAAGTCGGATTTAATCCTCATGGATGCTTTGTTGAGGATATGAAAAATAAAGGTCGCTTGATAGCAAAAGGAAAGAAGAAGGGCAGAATGTATACATTGGATGCAGACATGTCTGAATTGAGTGCAGCAATGTTTGCATATGGGACCGGTGTAGTTACAGATATTGATATCTGGCATAAACGCATTGGTCATGTTAATGTACAACGACTTAAATCAATGCAGGCCCAAAATATTGTTGCAGGATTGCCTAGATTCAAGGTTGCAAAAATGCATAAGGTATGTGAAGCTGTCAGTTTGGAAAACAGGCAAGGAAACCATTTCCTAGACATGTTTAAGAGAGTAAGAAGCCATTGTAATTAATCCACTCTGATGTGTGGACTACTAAAGCTGCGTCTCTTGGAGGCTGTCATTATTTTGTCACTTTTATTGATGACTATAGCAGAAAAGTTTGGGTGTATTTTATGAAGAAGAAAAGTGAAGTGTTTGGGCATTTCAAAATTCTTAAAGCTATGGTTGAAAAAGAAACAGGTCTGCAAATAAAATGCCTAAGGTCAGATGGAGGGGGAGAGTACCTCTCAAATGAGTTTGCAAGGTTCTTGCAGGAGCATGGCATAAAGCAGCAATATTCATGTAGTTATACCCCACAACAAAATGGAATTGCAGAAAGGAAAAACAGGCATATTGGAGAGGTATCTCGTGCCATGCTCAACGAAAAAGACTTGCCAAATTTTTACTGGGCTGAAGCAGTTGCTACAGCAGTCTACATAATGAGCATGACTCCCACTGTAGCAATACATGGGATGACTCCAGAGGAGAGGTATACTGGTAGGAAACTAGATATTTCTCATTTGAAAATTTTTGGTTGCATTGCCTATGTACATGTGCCAGATGAGTTGAGATCCAAGTTGGATCCAAAAGCTGAGAAGTGCATCTTTATTGGTTACTCTCTGCAAGGGTATAGATGCTATAACCCTTCTACTCGTAAGTTTACAGTGAGCAGAGATGTTGTTTTTGATGAGATGAGTAGCTGGTATAAACCAGTGAATGTGATTGATGATGTAGATGCACAAAATGGTAATGTTGCACAGAATTCACAGCAGCAGTCACAAAATATTAGTGGACCTAGAGCGTCCTCTAGCAGTGGTTGACATTCTTCGCCATGGACAGGCAGATTGAGATCAAGAGAATCTTCTCAAAGCAATGCAGATAGTGGTATGCAGGTATCACGAAAAGGAAAAGAGAAGGTAGATCAGCCTATGTTTGATGTGAATGTAGGTCACTCTTTTGTGGATGGTGAATCCAGTGGCTCAGAACAGAGCATTGATGATGAGTTGGGTATTCCTTCTATTGTTACACCTAGAGTAAGGAAGACCAGGGATGTTTTGAGAGCACCTGGGAGTGAACCCACTTTGCGCAGGTCTACGAGAGCTAGGTATCCTGTGGATAGACTGAAATATGATGGATTTATAGCCATTCACTATGCATATATGGTCAAAGTGATACAGGAACCAGAACCCACTTCTTTTGAGCAAGCCATGGGAAAAGAAAAATGGGAGAAAGCCATGGATGAAGAAATGGATGCCTTGGAAGCAAATGCTACATGGGAGTTAGTACATCTGCCTAAAGGTAAGAATGCAATTGTCTGTAAGTGGGTTTATAAGGTGAAGCACAATGCAGATGGTTCTGTGAACAGATACAAGGCAAGATTAGTAGTCAAGGGGTATGCACAAACATATGGCATTGACTATGAAGAAACATTCAGTCCGGTTGCAAGGATGGAAACCGTAAGAGCAGTCATTGCTATGGCTGCAACAAAGGGATGGTCTTTACATCAGATGGATGCAAAGAATGCCTTCTTGCATGGTGATTTGCAAGAAGAGGTCTATATGGAGCAGCCACCAGGCTATGTGCATGCTGTTCATCCTGAGTTTGTTTGCAAGTTGAAGAAAGCCTTGTATGGCTTGAAGCAAGCACCTAGAGCATGGTCTGACAAGATAGGACAGTATCTTGTCACTATTGGCTTTCAGATTTCCAAGGCAGATTTCTCACTTTATGTGAGAAAAACAGAGAAATGTATTATGCTACTTGTAATTTATGTTGATGATTTGATTATGACAGGTGACAGTGATGAAGATATCCTTCATGTGAAAATGCTATTGAAGCAGAAGTTTGAGATGAAGGATTTGGGAGAGCTGCGTTATTTCTTGGGCATTGAGGTGATTAGATCACCAAGTGGGATACAGCTCTTGCAGAGGCAGTATGGATTGGACATGCTGTCCAAATATGGGATGACAGGCTGTAAGCCTATTTCAGTTCCTTTGGAGCAAAATGTGAAGCTGAGCACAGATGCAGGTGATCTTCTGGAAGACCCTACTATGTACAGACGCATAGTAGGAAGTTTGATTTATATGACTATTACCAGGCCAGATTTGAGCTATGCTGTTGGATTGGTAAGTCAGTTTATGTAGGCTCCAAGGAAACCGCATTTGGATGCGGCTAGACACATACTCAGGTATGTGAAGTCCACATTGCAGTATGGACTATTTTATGAGATTGGGGTTCAAATACAGCTGCATGGATACACTGATGCTGATTGGGCTGGTAGTATTTCTGATAGACGATCTACCAGTGGATATGTGTTCTCTTTTGGGAGTGCTGCAGTCACTTGGAGCAGCAAGAAATAGCCTACAGTTGCCTTGTCGAGCACAGAGGCCGAGTACAGGGGTGCAGCAATGGCTGCATGTGAGGTAGCTTGGTTGCATAAACTACTTTATAATATGCATCAGCCTACAGATGGGCCAGTTGTCATTTATTGTGACAACATGAGTAGTATACACTTGGCAAATAACCCAGTCTATCATGCTAGAACAAAGCACATTGAGGTGCATTATCACTATGTGCGGGAGAGGGTTTTACTAGGTCTTATTGATCTAGTTTATGTCAGCACAGAGGATCAGGTAGTTGACATATTTATGAAGGCATTGGGCACAGAGAAGCTACGCAAGTTCAGAGACCTGCTTGGTGTGCAGGAATTGGGATTGAGCTCGAGGGGGAGTGTTGAGATATCGAGCTCCACTCGTGATATGCCAGGGTGACCGTTGTGCATTTATGTCACCGACTTGTCAGTTGTAGATGCGGTCGGTACACCGCCCATGAATAATAGCTACATGATAGCTATCCTTATCTACTCTAGTTCGTGGCTCAGTTAGTATGCCACCTTAGTTAGTTGAGTTTGGTTTGAGACTCATATATAGGGTTCTTCTATTTCTTTGTATGTGACTTCTTTTTGCTTACACAACTAAGAAGAGGAAAACTGTTTTCAGCCTCCACCCTTGTGTGTATTCCCCCATTGTGCAAGCAAGAAAGCTACAAGTGAGACTCCTTCCTTCTCTCCCACAATCTTGACATAGGGCACATCCTCGGAAGGGTAGACCAAAATGAGAAGAAGGTGTATAGAAAGGGACCGCACCCTGTCTACAACATCAGTGTTGTTGGTCAAGGCCTCCTACGGCGGTAATGTGGGTTGCATGCCCTTCACTTGGAGGTGGGAATGGTCACACAGCTTTTAAATGTGTGATGAGAAGAGGACTTGGGGAGCTTAGCCTGTCAGACCCAACTCTTCTGCCTGCGCTTGACTATCATTGCTTGTGTGTGTTAATATTGTTTATACAAGGTGACACAAGAATCAATGTTTATTTATATACATATTTATGAATCCACGTCACTTCATGAGGATAAGAACCAAGTGTAGAACTCGGGGTTGTACCGGAGCGTGGCACACGCATCCAGTATTCGCGGCAGCTTACTTAATACTGATAGATATTTTGCCACATCGAGTAGCATGAACCTTAACCGAGTCTACTAGCAGTATGTAACTCCTCCTTAGTGAGAACCTTATCAATTAAAGGGCCCTGTAGCCTAGTTCTAGCTAAGTCCGTACCCCGAATGTCAGACAGCACCCGAAGGGAAGTCGGTGCCACATAGGTTGGGTCTCTTTGAGACCGCCATTTGGCCAATCGCTCTTCTGAGACCATCATGATCTGAGCCCCTATTTCGGCCATTTACAACGCGGCTTCCGCACTAACGCTGCTCAAATTGACTCTGGCCTGCTGACAGTCGCTTTAGTAGCTCTATGTCTACGAGATTTGGTCGGCAGAGCACTTCATTGAACGTGACGGTTAAGTGCAGTTCATCAGCCTCCTCGTCAGGGATGAGTCACATATGTTCATGCAGGAGCCTGTCATAGTGCCCGTTAAGATGTTCTTGTGATCGCCCTAGGGCGATCAGAAGTGGTTGTGTCTTTTGTTGGCCTTTGAGCACTCATCTGTGTAGATCGAGCATGAGTTGATTTGGTCACATTAGGTTGCTCATGCATATCCTTGGGTCGAGAGCTACAGAGGGAGTCATGTCCCACCTCTTGGACATGTGGAAGATTAGATGGAGATAGAGATTGAAGTTGAGTAGTTTCCCTTGACAACCGCTGTTGTGCTTCTTGTGTCCGTTTGGAAAAAGAGGATGTACGAGATCTAGAACTCTTAGGTGGACGTGGTACTCACTGAATGACTTGCTCGAGGCTATTAGACGATTGAGCCATTTGCTTTGTTGAGCGATCAGCCTTGCTTTGAGAAATGTTGTGCCTATGATGCTTGTTCTCCCCTTGGGAAATCAAAGGTTCCTTGGGCACTAACGGTTTTTGTGCCTGCTCAATGGCTATGTATGACATCTGTCTATTTAGCATGCTAGGCTAGGGCTCCTTCCTTCGAACAATCATGTCTGGTTCCTTGCCTTGAGACCTAGAGCTTCTCTTAGATTTCCTCCTGTGCCATGCTTTTGATGCACTCTGGCCTTCAGCTGATAGAGGTGGTTTAGCAGGGGGTTTTGGTACCCAAATCCATTGGTTGCCTGCATAATACCCTTGAGCACGAAGCAACGCTTTGGATATCCATCGCGGCGTTGTGCTAGCTCTCCATCGATGCTTTTGCCTATAAGGCTTGGGCTTCTTTCGTGGTCTTCTACGATTTTTGTGAGTCCAAACCCTGTCCTTGGCCTTGTCTCTTGACCTTCTTATTTTCGGCATGGCCTCACTCACTGGTTCTCGTTGTTTGACCTATGCTTGTATCAACTCTTCCAACAAGTCCTTGCCCTCGTTTGTAGGCTTGACTGTTATGTCATCACCTTCCTTGCCTTTCCCTTGAGGTTCGATGAGGTCACCCTTGCTAAAGATAGTGACTATCGTCACACCCGGTAGTGTCAGGTGTATCCTTTGTGCTACGTAGTCAGCCTCACATTTGGTCGCCCTTTTGAAGGATCTTCCTAGGAGGGTTTCTTTCCTGCAGCTAGCACTTTTTGGAGGAACATGAAATAGGATAGGCAAGCTTTCTGTTTCAATTGTCGCAAGGATTTTGCACTTCCCTATGAGTGCTTGTGGGTGTCCCCCATAAGGGCTAAGTGTTGCACTAGTCGATGTGAGCTCTGGTTGGCCTAGTAGGGTCCATGATTCATAGGTCAAGATGTTAAAATATGCTCCTTCATCAATCAGAGCATCGATAGTATGCTCTCTTTTCGCGGTGAGTTTGACCCTAAGATAAGCAGGTGGTACTATGTCTTCATCTTCTGGGTCCTGGTTTCTTGTAAATTTAAGCCTTTTGACAGATGCCCTTGAGTTCTCGACTGCACGACCAGTTGTGGATTCTCCACTGCTGTCTTGGATCGTCAGTGCAGTGCTATTCAAGGTACATCTCTCGTCAAGAGTGTCATGTCTAGTCATCTTGGCATTTGCAGCTTGCTGATGTTGCATTTTGCTTTGACTAGACATGGTATGAACACAATGTCTTTGTGTTCTTGTGGTGTGGCCTTTTTGCCCTTGATGGCTAGATTGGCCCATTGAGGTTCTAGGGTCTCTATTCGGGTATGGGCTTTTGGTTGCTCTTTTGCAAGTGAGAATCCATGCTCATGTAGAGCCATTACTACACTAGAGTCCAATTTGGAGGACCTGTCACAGCGCGTGTTTTCTCTCCAACCTACTCGGGGGAGGTGCGGAGGGGGTAGAGCCCCCTCTGCAGGGGTCTGGGGGGGGCAGTCCCCCCGGCCCGCAGGGCCGTTACGGTAGAGGCCATATGCAATTTGGAGGACCGTTTATAGCCAAAATTTGAACTACGTGCTCTAAATTTTAGCCCGGTTATGGATCTGTGATGTGCCTTTAGCTCTACGTGGTCTTTGGGGTCAATCTTGGGGTTTAGATGTGTCAAAATTTATGTTCTAGATATCTGTCCGATTTTGACAGTTTTCTGTCCGATGCTCAGATGTCTGATTTTCAGGAGTCCGATCGGCCCAGTGGTTCGATTTTGGTCACGTCCGATTCAGGGAATCGGATCGGAAAGGGTAATTCGATTCTGACTGGTCCGATTCAGGGAATCGGATCGGAAAGGGTAATTCGATTCTGACTGGTCCGATTCTGACTGGTCCGAGGGTCCGAGTGTCCGAGTCTGACGGGTTGGTCCGATCAGACGGGGTTGGTCCGATTGGACGGTTGTCTAAGCGTCCGAGTCCGAGTGGTCCGATTTCCAAAATCGGACGGGTTGGTCCAAGTCCGAGTGTCCGAGTGGTCCGAGCGTCCGATTCTCAAAATCAGACGGGTTGGTCCGATCGGAGGTGATTGTTCGAACGTCCGATTCTCAAAATTGGACGTCCGATTCTGGGACTCGGACGGCCTAGTCCGACGGCGCAGACGACGACTTGCGAGTTGCACGCGATACCTCTAGGCTAACGTCTACTACACCGAATCGTCCAGCGCCTTCCAGATAGGTGCATGACACTACAAGGGAATGCCAGACATGCCTGGAACCACTATGGTGCTCGAATCGAATGACACTCCAAGGATCTGTGCCCCTATTTCCCTGTTTTAGCCTGTTATACAGCAACAGAGAACCCTACTGCTTGTTTCTTTTTCTTTGTTTTTTCCTATCCTAATGCATCCAATCACAAAGTAAATTCCTACACTACTTCATTCTGCAACATAAATCTCAAGAAAGGAAAACACCTACTTGCCAAGGAGATCAAATACCATCTTCAACCCCCTCGCTTCCTACCTATCTACCTCAAGCACCGGTTTGCGGAAAACCCTACTCCAGTGCTCGATTCGAAGCGCGCAAGCGCTCAAGGCTTGAATCCATTGGTCCCGGCAACGGAACCAAAATGTGGGAGCTTTCACTCAACTGCCAAGACCCACGGACCGCTTATTGTTTCAAGCGTTCCAAGCCGAGCACTAATGGCTACCTCTCACATAACCGACGCGACATCCATATCTACGGGTGTAGTGAGCTTACCTCCGTGCCGTTCGAGTTACCTCCTCTCCCGCACACTCCGGTAGCTCCACGATCCAAGTGCAAGCTTCAAGCAAGCTCCATCCTCAAGCTCCACGCTCCAAGCTCCATTGCCATGAGCAAGACAAGAGAAGAGAAGAGAAGAGAAGAAGAGAGGAAAAGATGGAGAGCTTCTCCTCCTTGGTCCCTCACCCTCACACACTCACTCCCTCACACTCTCACACTCCCCCTCTCAAGCACAAGCTCAAGCAAGCAAGAAGAAGAAGAAGAAGAAGAAGAGGAGAGCTACTTTTGGCCACACACAAGAATGAGCTTCTCATTCACTTTTCAACTTTATATACAAAACCCTAAATCCCTTTTGGGCGGTGGGAGAAGGAAGACAAGGCCAATGATCAATTGGATGGGTTATGTGTAGCAGGCAAGTTGCTTCTCCCCCTCTCATGGCGCATTTTTCGCGCGCAGTTTTCTCTCCTTCTTCTTCATGTTTTTTCACTTCTTCCTCATGCCATGATTTTGTTTGGCATAAAATGCTTCGAAGACCCCAAGGGTCACTTACCACTTGGCCCAACTCATGTCCACCTCTTCGAATCTTGACCAATTCTTGGCCATTTTCCCGTTCGGACTCGGAATTGAGCTCTGAAAAATTTTGGGCGTCTAGCTCGGCATCCCGCATTGGCCAGTAACTCCTGTCAACCCGCACGACTATCTAAAAAATTATGAAAAATCAACAAGTGCCGCTCGGGCGCCTTTAAAGCACTTTGGCGCTTAAAATCGTCCTAGATCGAGCCGCCGCCTTTGACGTTGAATGTTTTTCCCTTGATATTCATAATTTTTAGCTATTTTTAAGCACTTCTCGGCACCAAAATTTTTCTCTCATTGGCGACCACAGGATAGGGCGACTCAGCCCGTCGAATCCACGAACATATCTGCACATAAACAACCAAAGAAGCTTCAAGTTGATACAAAACAAATATGCGATAAATTTCAGCACAATGCTCACCCTACCCCCTGACAAACCAAGGCATGACATCCACAAGGAGTGGGCCTAGCATCATCTAATAGAAGATGTGAAGCGAGTCACTAACCAACTGCTCCAACACAGCCAAACTAAAAAGAACTGTCAAAGAGGTTGCCCTAAGTGGTGGTCTGAGCTACCTACCAACTAAGGACAACACAACTAGGAGCTCCTACTAGGCGAGGACTCCTATAGCCTGATCAAGAAGTATTTTCTTTCAGTACATTTCTTCTTTTGGGGTTTTTATTTTATTGACAACTTGGGCATGTAAAAAGGAGGGAGCTGAGCGTAGTGACCCAAGGAGAACAGGGCATCAGCCTCACGACCTGTCTCGGTACCTAAGAACCTACCAAGCCCTCGCAAAGCGACACTTAATCCTTTTCTAACGCTCACTTATATTTTTGCTCCAACCTTTCTTCATTTTTTTTCCAGCAAGATGCCACCCCTAGGAAGACAAGGCATCGGCCCCGGGTCTGACTCGTCCCCAAGGACCTACCAAGCCTTCGCAAGGCGATGATCAACTGCTTATACTTTTTCATTCCTTTTCTTTTCTTTGATAGGGGTTAGAACCCCTTTTTACACACCTTTATATCTATATTTATTAGCTTTAGGATATTCAGGGTTTCTTTCTTTTTTTTTATCATCATTATTTTTCTTCTGGCAGGCTTCTGTAACTGCCTCACAACTAACAAGAACTCCTGAAACGGCTGCCTAGAAGGCTAGCAGAAGAGGGTCACTAGGACCCCCGTCTAAAACAGGTCTTTCGATGCCTGACAATGTCTTTACAGGAGGCAATGACTACTCCGACCTCCCTCAAACATACTAAACCGAAACCTCAGGACTTCATGCCTTGGACGTCGGTCCCCAACAAGAAACGAAAAACCCCTTAACAAGTACATAAACACATATAATATAAAAACCACAGTACTCATAAAGGATAGATATCACCTAGATAGGGCAACGAGAAGTGTCGATGCTGCGACAAAGGCTCCCTCCAAGCTCTTCTTCAAACCTGTCTAGCACAGAACTCAAACAAGAAACCATTAACTGCACCCGCACTAAACAGACAACTGGCCCTCTTGGCCTAATGAAATAAAACACTTCACTACCAAACTGAATCGGCCCTCTTGGCCTAATGAAATAAAGCATTCAAAACCTCGCAACACTGGCCCTCTTGGCCTAACGAAATAAAACAAAGTAACACTTACACATCCTTCCTTGGAATAATCCAGATATTCAATAATAGGCTCCCTCCCAAGGAGGAAAAACAGGCTTGTAGCCCTAAACTAAATGCATGAGGTTATGACCCATCCCTCCTGCATAGATAGCAAGAGGCCTACGCATAATATGATGTCTAATCAACCTATGGGTCCCAGATAATAACGGTAGATTGGTCTCGGCTACTCTTTGCATCGCCCATATCAACCATCGTCTGCCATATATTGCATGTTCTAATAACATCCCCCACAAGCGGCCGGGTCCTGTTTCATCATTGATCACAATATCCAAACTAGGACCACAATTAAAGAAGAGGTCTTTCTCATAAGCAAGATTTTCTAATGAATCTGCAAACTGATTCCAGTAACGTGGAATCAGCTGAAAAGACACTCTCTCAAACTCCTCTAGTAGGGTCATCGCAGTCCGATGATACATACAAAGAATGGGATTCCGCACTGTGTATGTCCCATCTAGCTGATTCAGGATCAACTAGGAATCCCCTTTTACTAACAATCGACGAATACCACCTTGCTTGGCAATATACAATCCCATAATCAAGGCTTTATACTCCGCCATATTGTTAGTGAATCCTACCATGAGATAAGCAGCTAACTTCATCGTAACTCTTCGTCGGGGGTCATGCATTACTACTCCCATACTTCCTTTTCTATTAGGGCCCCTGGACGCTCCATCAAAATATAATGTATACGTCCATAATGGGTTTACATAGCCGGCCATTGCGAACTCCTCTATTCGTAGTTATGATAGTCAAAGTTTAGCATATTGAGAGGATGAACTGACGGCTCCATCCCACCTTCTTCATTGAACTCAACAGGGATACTCGTCAACAATCGTAGACAGTGATGGCAGAATACTTTAATCTCCCATACAAAAGTTCCGTCCTCTTGCTCAATCACCTTATATCCTTTGCTTCACCAAATGAGTCTCTCCTGATGGTATCTTTGCTCGAGATATGGGTGCTCTAAATAAGGGATTAACCAACCCATCAACCAACTTGTAAGCTCTTCCGCAGGTCTCAAATCATTAGTAGCATGGATCTGCAATGCAGTTTCTTTGTATTAGCAGACCTAGAAATAGTAAGGTTTAATCTTATTAAGATTAACCTTATTCTTAAACTCCACTCCCTGTAAATCAGCTAATAGGGCTGTAGACTTATTCTTCCCTAACCTAACGATTTTGTAGGGTCCATCCCATTTAGGCTCCAATTTTCCTGGGAAAAGCTCCCTACGCGCATCATAATATAAAACCAGTTGTCCCTTCTTAAAGGTGTACTTCTTCGCTTTTAGATCATGCAACTGTTTCATGCAACGTTTAGCCACCTCTTGGTGTAATAGGCTTTGCAACTTAATTTCATCCAGGTGTGCTAAGGTCGTAAATCACTCTAATAGGGCGTCCTCATTACCCAAAGAATGGTTTATTGTGAATCTAATAGTCGGTAACCCAATTTCCAAGTGTAAAACACACTCTTCACCATAAACTAGTTTGAACGGCGTGTGGCCAGTGGCTCGCTTGAACGTGGTATTATATGCCCATACTGCCACATACAGCTTCTTATCCCAGTCGCATTTCAGATATGACTTTCGATAGGATACCCACAAGCTGCTTGTTGGTGCTTTCAACCTACCCATTTGCCTGCAGATTATAAGGAGTCGTTTTGTTGTGCTTGATCTACCAAGCCTCTGTCAAGCTTTTGATCACCTTATTCAAGAAATGGGTTCCGCGGTCTGACACTAATTCTTTCGGCGGACCAAGACGGCATATTATCTGCTCTAAAACAAAACTAGCAGTTTCTTTAGCATCATCTTTCCTTGTTGCACGTGCTTCTAACCACTTTGTGAAGTAGTCACTTGCTACAATGATATACCTCTTTTGTGCAGTCGACGATGGAGTAATATGACCCACAAAGTCTATTCCCCACTTCTCAAATGGAAGTATCGCCATAATAGGGGTGAGTGGTCTTTTCCTATTCTCTCGACTATCATGTCGTTGACAAATATCGCATCTCTTAACATACGCAAACACATCCTCGAAGATGGCAGGCCACCAGTAACCTGCTCTTAAAGCCTTTTGTGCTGTAAGCCGTCCTGCAAAATGGCCTCCGCAAGCAGAATCATGGTACTCTTCCAAAATGAATGGCACCTCGTCAGGCATCACACATCGGCGATAGATGTCATCAACCCCTTGCCGATATAATGTACCTGCAATCAAGGAAAACTTTAATGCTTGCTGCTTAATTTTCATTCTCTCAGCTTTAGATAATTCAGATCCAGCCTCTCCTGTCGATAAATAATGTGTTATTGCAGCATACCAGGAGGAAATAAACGCCATATCTATTTTAAATAACAACTCCATGTCACTACCTTCAGCCACCGATTCTTTTGGCTCCCCAAAGTCCACAAGACATTCCACAATGCCTTGCAACCTTGGTGGCTTACTCCTGATTTCATAATCAAACTCCTGCAAAGTGACTAACCACTTCGCTAGACAATCAGGCGGCTGTAGCTTATTCATCAATAATCAAAGTCCCTCCACCTTCGTATAAAGCATAACTTTCTCATAGAGAATATAATGCCTGAATTTCTTGGTCCCAAAGACCATCGCTAGACACAACTTCTCCATGTAGGTATAATTGATTTCGAATACACCCAGCTTCTGGCTAGCAAAAGCAATCGGGTGGTACCATTTTTCTTCCCAAATTTGGGCTAAACAGCAGAGCTGATACTATGCATGGTGGCTGCTGAAAATATATAGAACACCTCACCTCTTTTAGGTGCTTTCAAAATAGGTGCTTTTACTAGCTCCTGCTTCACATCCTCAAATGCTATCTTACAAGGGTCGCTCCATACAAACAAACAGCTAAAGGACAATAGATTTGTAAGCGGAAACATTCTTTCTGCCAAGATGTTTATGAATCTACGGTAATAACCAACCAAAGACAGAAAGCTATGCACTTCTTTCGAAGTGCGTGGTGAACCCATGGCAACTATGACTTTGACCTTCTCGAGATCTGTCGCAATTCCTACCGAACTGACCACATGACCCAACAAGAGCCCATAAGGTACACCGAAAGCACACTTCCGTGGGTTTAGGGCGATGCAAAATTGTCTACAGTGCTCAAAGCATTTTCTTAAAATGATCAACTGCCTTTCTCTCACGGTGGCGGCCCCTAAGTCATCAATAAACACCTTCAACTCTTCAGGGGATATGTCACCGAATATCTTATCTGCTATTCGTTGCCACGAACCAGGCGCATTACATAAACCAAAGGCCATTACATGGTATGCAAAAGTACCAAAGACAGTAATAAAAGTTGTTTTCAACTTGTCCTCTTCTGCAATTGCCATCTGGTTGTATCCTGCAAAGCAATCCATAAACGAATATATCTCCCTACCCACTAATTGATCCAAAATCTGGTCAATAAATGGCAACGAGTAGTAGTCCTTAACTGTCTGCTTATTCAGCTCCCTAAAGTCTACACATAATCGGATTTGATTATTCTTCTTCTTTCTGATCACAACTGGTGAACACCATTCCATGTGTTGCACAGGAAAAATCAAACCCGCTTTTCGAAGCTTCTGTAACTCTTCAAACAGCCCGTCCCTCAGTTCGAAAGGCATACGCCTTACTTTCTGTCGTACAGGACGACTACCCTCTTTCAACGGAATTGTATGAATAGCAAGACTAGGAGGAATGCCTCTCAGCTCATCATAACTCCAGGCCAAGATATCGCGTAATTCTTGAATCAAGGATAGATAGTCCTCCCTTTCTGTTGTATTGAGCATAGACCCTAATTTGATTGGTCGCGAATCATCAGGCGTACCAAGGTCTAGCTCGATAACATCTGCATCTCTTATACGACCTTGGGCCTCTATCGGCTCGTTCAAAGTGATCTGATAGACGTCTTCCGTGGTGGATCCCTCTTTGGACTCATCACTCGATGATGTCTCATTGGCGGATAAATCCTCCAATGTCTCCAATTCTGTAGAAGATAGAGGAGCTCTCTCACTTTGCGGGGACTCAGGATAGGCATCAACCACCACACTGGGCACCTCTGCCAAATATCAGCCAACCGGCGGGTATATCCACTTAGCAGTCCGCTTGCAAGATCCAAGGTCATCCAAGTAATACTTGGTAACTTGGACGCCCTACAAAACGAATCACCCTAAAGTCCAATAGGCATTCTACATTTGCAACAGTGACATGGACCTTAGTAATGCAGCCTTCCGGCTGTCTCAAACTATCATCTTCCATTCTGAGAATTGTGGAGGTATCTTTCTGGATTGCAAGATCCAACCTTTCCATCAGTTCAGAACTCATAATGTTAACAGATGATCCCGTGTCAACAATGGCATAATCTACTAATATCCCATCAACATAGGCTGCAACCCTTGGGCAATGCTTCTCAGCATGCTCGAACCAGTCATCACCAACTCGCGCAATACCCAAAGGTTCTACAATATACCCGGTATGCAGGATCTTTCTAAATTCCTTGCGTACTCCTGGGAAAAGCTTAATAAGTTGTAAAAGATTCACATCCGGCTTGACTTCGCAAAGAGAGCTCGATTCATGATAGTTCGATAGAGTTCGCTTTTCACGCCAAACCATCCGCTCTTTAGGTCGCTGAACCGGCTTTATTGCCTCTTTTTTAACTTTCACCTTCTTCTTTGGTGGTTCCTTATCGGCTTTACTCTCCACGGGCTTCAAAGGCCCCCCTTCCATGGCAGGATCCAAAAGTTGCGTTCCTTTGTCACCTTGTTTAGGGTTTCAGTCGACAGGCTTATCCTTGTCGGCTTCTCTACCCTTTTAACCTCTTGTAAGGACAACTCGAAGATTACCTGTTTTAGTGTCATTAACATGCACAACCTCAATCAAACTAGCCCCACTACCACTAGGCAGCTCCTCTACTGTAGTCTTTGGTCGTTGAAGTATTTGTTTAGGCCTATCTTCTCGCTGGGAATCATTTCCTTGCACATGATGATTAACAGGCCCTGGTTGCCGACTACCTCGCTGGAGGGAACTAATCTTACTCCAGCAAGTGGCTGCTAAATGGCCGAATTTTCCACAGATGTCGCACTTGACGTTTGGGCAGTTTCTTGGATAATGTTGCCCCCCACACCATTTGCAGCTAAACCTCGAAGGTGCACCCTCATCTGGGTATCTACTTCCTATCAAATTTTGTTGTTTTTTAAGGAAGTTAACATCAATGGCTATTTGTTGATACTGCTCCGTAATCATGTCGGTATAATGCTTCATTATGTCCTTAATCTCGCCAAGAACATTGGAAGTGCTCGACTTGTAGCCTTGATCATTACCCTGTCGTTCCATCGGCCCTAACAATTCGATTAGGGCCACATGCATGGTATTAGAATTGACTGCCTGGCCTCCACCATTTGGAGCCATTTGACTGCCCGTAGGCATTGACATGCTAGGGGGAGCTGGTAATAAAGGCACATTCTGCATCATGTTCCCTCTCCCACTAGGATTAGTCATTGCTATCCCTTGGCTACCACTGCCATTGGTCGTCACCATATTGTTTCCCAATGCTAGACCCATATTCGAATTGCTTCGAGAAGCATAGGCTGCTTGTAGTCGGGATTCCACTTCTTGTGCTCTTGTAACGGCAGTATCTATATCCCCCAAAGGGACACTACTCAACTGCAATTGGATGTTAAAGTCCAAACCATGTAGGAAATATTGCAATTGGGCACCTACGGGGATAGGAATAGAGGTGTCCAACTTACGAAAAACCTCTTTTATTTTCTTCGCATAAGCACGAATATCCTTGTGTGGTTCTTGGCAGGTCACGTTGAGTACACGCAACCAATATTGCCCACCCCTTTCAGGGGCAAACTCCCTTCGAAAAGCTCCATAAAATGCATCAATATTCAATATGGTTCCGGCTTCTAAACCATGATACCATATGGCAGCTCTTCCTTTGAGAGTCATATTGAAGAACATCATTAAATGTCCTTCTTCTTGGATGCGATAGTTAAACATTGGCTTTTGAAACTCCCTAATGTGGAGTTCTGCATCTTCCTCAACTAGCCCATTAAAAATGGGTAGCAGGTAACCTAGAGCTAGCAAATCCATCGTTCCTGCATGAATAGCAATAGGCTGCGCCATGATGGAAATTGGATTTGCACTAGGAATAGGGGACGGTGGGGTTGCACCTCCCGCACTTGATGTAGACTGGCTTATGGAAGGAAGGGGAGCACTAGAGCTTCCACCTTCTCCTAACTTACTACTTGTGGTACCAAGAGCACTAGGTCCACTCCCTCGTAAGGGTTCAGCACCGCTACACTTAGGGGAATATCTCCTAAAAATTTCAGCACGTCGCCTAGCTCTTTCGTCTGTCTCTTGCTTTTGGATTTCTGCTAGACGATGCTTATTGATAAATAACGGATCAATCTCAGTATCCTTTGGCATAAGCTGCTAATTGGTCCCTAGACAACCACGATTCGAGAACCGCCACTTCTAAGCAGCTCCCGGCAGACGCACCACTGATGCGACCTAAAATGGGCCGGCACTGGCTCATGCACTAGCCGAACCTCTATCATGCGCTCAACAACTCCACGGCCTCACGGCCAGGAGCGTGGATGACACATACATCATCTTCCTAAACATCTTGCGTTTGTGTCACGTCTTGTAGTCCAACTCTAACCCAATTAACACTTCTCAGAGGGAGTCCCAGCACATTGCCAAATAGCATGAAGCACAAACATAGAAGGTCCTCCAACGGCTGAATGCCGCTACCTCACTACGACTCTCCTACACCTTGGGGATTGGCCCCTCGATGCGTCACTAAATATATATAACATACGCATACAAACTTCTCTCTTTTATGATTCGCGTATTTCCAGGAGATATACCATGCTTCCTCACTTTCTTTCCCCTAGACCCAACGCCTAGCCTACAGCTTGGACAACCTTACTCACTCAATGTTGGTCATATTCCTCTAAAAAGCAATTGCTATGCATCCAGGAGGTATTATCTCATACTTTTTAAATTTCATGCTTCATGCAAATTGTGAATGTCCACGTGCTCAAACAATTAAGAAAATCAGCATTGGTACACATGTGCAAAAGCATTCTTTTAATGAATTTCTCTATCACTTGTATGCGGCATTGCATGAACCTAGCACCGAGAAACCCTCGAGCTACTAGGTTCTTAATCTTTAAATATCGTCCAATCTATATGGTATGCATTAAAAAAAACCAACAAGCTTTTCATCATTTCATTCAACATTTACATGCTTTTTATACCCTCCAACCCCTCTCACCCGTTTAGGTTGTGCATATTGTATAGGTTTAGGGTTCATTTTCCACATTTTTATTGCATAAAAGCCATAAAAATTCACTAGAACATAGAGGTAGGGCTGAATTGAGGCTAAACCTCATACTTCAGACCCCCCATACATCCACAAACATGGTTCTTATTTTTCCTTAATTTTCGGCACTCAAAATCCATTTTTTCCCTATTTTTCCTTATTTTTCCTATTTTCCTTGTATTTTTCCAATATTTAATGACTGAAAATTCAAAATGGGTTGTGGGCTGTGGCCCTTGGGTTCATTTGCAGAAAAAAGACAAGTTTAGTTGGTGTGTCTTATGATATTTTCCATTAATGTCTCAAAAACACCTAATTTTCCCATATTTTGCATATTTACGGGTTTTTCACTACTAATTTCATCCACAACACTTATGATTTTCTAATTTTCTGAGCATAAACAGTTGAAAGACATTGAAGACAACATTATAATGCATTATCATCTCATGGGAACAAGAATTCATGAAGCAAATTGCATAAAAACACCATTTTCCTTTATAAAAATGAGATTACCGTTCTTTGCGGGTTGCGGGTTTTTATTTGCCATATCTTGGGATTGATTTCCAACCACCATTACTGCTCATGACAGTCCACATTCAGCAATCTTCAATTTCTTGCACTATGGAGCAATCCGGTCTTCATTGGACAAGCATCCATCATCCATTCTTCTTCTTCCTGTTCACCTCATGAGTCTGCCTTTAGGGGAGAGAGAGGGAGGAGAGAGAAAGACTAGATTTCTATCTCAGCATTCAGGCCATCATTTGACAGGCGAGAGGCGGCGGTATGACCAGCAGGGAGAAGGAAGACAAGGCCAATGATCAGTTGGATGGGTTATGTGTAGCAGGCAAGTTGTCTCTCCCCCTCTCATGGCGCATTTTTCGGGCACAGTTTTCTCTCCTTCTTCTTCACGTTTTTTCACTTCTTCCTCATGCCACAATTTTTTTTGGCATAAAATGCTTCCAAGACCCCAAGGGTCACTTACTTGGCCCAACTCATGTCCACCTCTTCGAATCTTGACCAATTCTTGGCCATTTCCCCGTCCGGACTCGGAATTGAGCTCTGAAAAATCCTGGGCATCCGGCTTGACATCCTGCATTGGCCAGTAACTCGTGTCAATCCACATGACTATCTGAAAAATTATGAAAAATCAACAAGTGCCACTCGAGCACCTTTAAAGCACTTTGGCGCTTAAAACCGTCCTAGATCGAGCCGCCGCCTTTGACGTTGAATATTTTTCCCTTGATATTCATAATTTTTAGCTATTTTTAAGCACTTCTTGGCACCAAAATTCCGCTCTCAAAACACAACTCATATTTTTATTTTGGAGATAAGTTAACTATGGTATCTTTGTGCTATTTTTAAAGCCCACCTATACTGTATATTCTGGGAACTAGCATCGCTAATTACTCTTCATGAGTTTGTGATAAGAAATTTTTCTTTCTACTATAATTATTCTCTCTCTTGTTATATCCTCATAATTTTGAGGCCACTCTTAAACTCATGGGACGTATAAAAATCACCAGTTGATCGTTGTGGCGATAATGTAGCATGTTTTCTTTTTATGTATCTCTTTTCACTACTAAATTCCGGTCAATACTAGTACTTCTTTTTTTTTTAAATCACCTTTCAATTTTCACAGAGCTAGTTAATGCTTGTGTTTTAAAATAATGGAGCAAAACAAGGTAACTACCTATATGTAAGGATGGCATGGATAATGTTGAAATGCATGGATCTAGAGCATGGTTATAGTGGATGAAACACAAAGACAATGTTCATGATGCCATAGATTAGAGAAACCAACTGTTACTCAAGTGAATTAGGTTCCAAGATGGAAGCTTGGACTCATAAACACAATCTTGAGTATGACACTAACTATGACCAAAATGACAAAGTACAATAGTATTCCATCATTGAATGATAAGAAGGTACATCACTTTATAGGCTCATGATGGTTCCCTTTTTCTCCACTATGCTTATGGTATTCAGGCATCCTCTCTAGTAAATTGTTTGAGTCTTGCCCTATTTATCCATACAAAGAGGCTATCACATGGGTGTGATTGCATAACCCTCAACACCCCTCCTCAATCACAACTGTGAGAAAGGTACTAGTGTATAGAGGGTGTCATCAGTAGAACCTTGCTAAGTGTGGGTATGCCACAAACATGGTGATCATCTAGAGGTTGTCACAGAAAAGGCTAAGTGTGGGTACCAAAAAACATGGCTAACATCCAGGGGCTATTACAAGGCCTCACTAAGTGTCTTGAGGCTACTACGCATAGACTACATGAGAAGTTTTACAAGGTGTATGACATGAGCATTAATGGAAAGTACATACAATAAAAAGTTCTAGTGAAAAGTGGAGACAAGGATCAATAGGCCCTTATGGTTTTCTTCATCAGATATGTCATGGTAGGCATAACAGAGCTTCTTTTCTTTGTCTTCTTCTTTGATGTAGTCCACTTTGCTTTCTTTGATGCTCTTTTTGTCTTCATGGTCTTCTTTTTCTTGATAATCTTTTTAATCACCTTTTTGGTCTTCTTCTTCATTGACTTTGCTTGCATTAGTCTTCATGTCCCCCTCAAGAAAAGATATCACCATTTTTGAGTTTTACATGATGACCAAGGTAGCTAGAGTGTCTTCAAAATTTTCAAATGAAATCATTGATTGCACTTTAGTGTGGGTTGCTACATTTCTTTGTGCAAGTAGAGCACACAAGTCTTTCATGTAGTGTAAATGAGCATTAAGAGTCATATTGTTGTTCTTCTTCAAGTTGAGGGGCTTCCACAATAAGGCCTTCTTGTTTGTCATTGGCATGACCAAGAATCATCTTGAAATCAGTAAGAGAGTTGGTCTTTGAATGTGTTAAGAAGATTAGTGTTAACCAACACCAGGTAGTATCAAGAGATACTAGCTGTGAAGAACTAGATGTCAAGCTTGATGATGATTCTTGGATGCTTGTCTTTTAGCAATTGAGTCCCCTTTGGTAAATCAATTGAACGCTTGCTGGAATTGAGTTGGGATTCAGCTTAGAGAGAGTGGCAAGCCCTTAATAGAGCTTGATGATGCTTGAGGTCTTCAAATCTTCCAATAAAACTTTCCATCCTTGATGATTTGAGTGGTGAATATTGCTTTGTCTTTAGTGTGATAGTAGATTACAGTGATAGCGAGTTTCTTGAATTGAGAGGAATAATGAAATAATAACAAATATGAGCTTTGTTGCTTGTGGCTAATGATTGCCACAATAGGGATTTTTAGAGAGGCAAATGCTATTTGCTTCCAGTAGACCAAAGCATGCACCATTCAGTTGGATATTTAATGAGAAGATGGCCTAGACCAAGGGCTTTAAATGCCCTATACATGCAAGAGGAATCGCAGCGAATCAGAGGCAGCATGGGTTGTACGACAAGAGATAGGTGCATTTTAGGCAGCGAGCTGGAATTTGTGTAATGTCAGCTTCTCTCATCAACAATTTCTAGCTGTGATGTAACAAATAGAAGTGCCTAGAGTCATGTATCAAATACCTAGAAGAAAGGTCATGAAGATATGCCTTGTATAGAGAGATCCAGGAGCTCCAATGCGACATGGTACATGTTTGGCTATGGTAGACATGAAGAGAAGAGTAGAGATGGTGGAACTGAGTTCATGAGCTAGCAATAAGTTGACCAAAAGTGAAGAGGAGCTAAGAGAGTAGAGAAGGAAGCTCAACCATGCTCACCATGGCTCTGATACCTGTTGAGATATCGAGCTCCACTCGTGATACGCCAGGGTGACCGTTGTGTATTTATGTCACCGACCTGTCAGTTGCAGATGCGGTTGGTACACCGCCCATGAATAATAGCTACATGATAGCTATCCTTATCTACTCTAGTTTGTGGCTCAGTTAGTATGCCACCTTAGTTAGTTGAGTTTGGTTTGAGACCCATATATAGGGTTCTTCTATTTCTTTGTATGAGAGTTCTTTTTGGCTTACACAACTAAGAAGAGGAAAAACTGTTTTCAGTCTCCACCCTTGTGTGTATTCCCCCATTGTGCAAGCAAGAAAGCTACAAGTGAGACTCCTTCCTTCTCTCCCACAATCTTGACATGGTATCAGAGCCTTGTTCGTGGTAAGGAGCTCAAGAAAGCAAGCCAAGCTCGCGGTGTTCTGGTAAGAGGAGCAGTGTTGCTTTCATTTTCTGGTTTGGGAGCAGATCTCTGCAGGTAGCACAGCCGGAAATTGCAGGAGTGCATTGTCTCACGTTGAGATGCCCTTCGCGGTGAAGCAAGAGGGCAGTATATGCTGCGGTAAGGGCTTTAGCCCTTGGCAACCTTGTTTTTTTTATTTAAGGCCATTTCGGGGCCTGTTTTGGAGGCGGAAGTTTTTTGCACGCACTCAGGAAAAGGCTCAGTTTTATGCTGTGCAACCATTGTTCTATAGGTCGGTGAAAAGTTAGAGTAGAAATTGCATCGTATGCTTGTGCGCAGAGACGTTGGGAGTTTCAGAATCATCCTTGGTTCTTATTTATGCAAAATCGTCACTAGGAAGTGACTGTGTGGTCAAATACCACTTTCGCCAGTTTTGCAGATTTGCCCTTGTGAGGGTGAAGCTGTGTTTTTTGCAGTGACAGAATTTTTTGCAGTATTCTGTAATGGCGTCTGATTCTCTTTCATAGATTGTCACTAAAAAGCTTGACAAGAACAACTTCCAAGCATGGAAGTTTAGAATGACGAATTTCCTTATGGGAAAAGGATATTGGGAATTTGTTGCAGGAAATGAAGAAGAACCAGTTCTTCCTAATGTTCCCAATCAACAGCAAATGCAGGCATTTAAAGCATGGCATGAGAGAGCCAGGAAAGTTATGTAATGGCTGACTATCAGTAATTCAGACTCTATGATTGTGCATATTTAGGATGCAAGTACGCCAAAGGAGGCATGGGATACTTTGTCAAAAATGTATAGCACAAATACGCAAGCCAGGAAAATGCAGCTCAAGCAAGAGTTGCATAATGTGCAAAGAGAAAATATGAGCATCAATGACTACCACATGAAGGTGAAGAAGATTGCAGATGCACTTGCTTCCATTGGGTTGCCAGTGGAAGATGATGATTTAGTTTCTGTGACCTTGAATGGTCTAGGAAAGGATTATGCACAGTTTCGGACATCCATTTCAGTTCGAGAAAGATGTCCTGATTTTGAGGAGTTGATTGATCTTCTAATTTCTGAGGAACAGAGAAATGGTGGTGCATCTTCTTTAGGAGGAACTTCAAAAGAAGCTGTCTTCTACTCAAATGCTGGAAGAGGTAGAGGCAGAGGTAGAGGAGGCCGATTTGGAGGCCGTGGTAGAAATCAGAATATGCAGCAAACTCAAGAAAACCAGTCCTATGGAGGAGGACGTGGTAACTCTAGAGGCAGGGGGAGCCAAAGAGGTTGTGGTGGATGGCAAAGAGGTCAAAATGCAAACAGTAATGTTGAATGCTACTATTGTGGTAAAATGGGTCATATGGCTAAATACTGCTATAAAAAGCAGAATGACATCATGAATGGAAAACTGCAACAAGGGAATTATGCATCATCTAGTAGACAGGGTGATGACAGAAATGAGCATTTGTTCATGGTGCAGCACATGAACAATTCTGTGACAGGTGCAGAAGAAAGCAATGATGTATGGTATGTTGACTCAGGTGCATCAAACCACATGATAGGTCATGCAGAATGAATGGAGGATGCAAGGAAAATGGAAAAGCCAGGATTTGTGGAGACTGGTGATGATATTGCACATCCTATTGTGCAGATTGGAAAAATTCCTTTGTCTATGCAGGATGGGAAAAAGAAATACCTGTCCGATGTATTTCATGTCCCGAATATCACCAAGAATCTGGTTTCTGTTGGTCAAATGGTTGAGCAGGGCTTGCAAGTCGGATTTAATCCTCATGGATGCTTTGTTGAGGATATGAAAAATAAAGGTCGCTTGATAGCAAAAGGAAAGAAGAAGGGCAGAATGTATACATTGGATGCAGACATGTCTGAATTGAGTGCAGCAATGTTTGCATATGGGACCGGTGTAGTTACAGATATTGATATCTGGCATAAACGCATTGGTCATGTTAATGTACAACGACTTAAATCAATGCAGGCCCAAAATATTGTTGCAGGATTGCCTAGATTCAAGGTTGCAAAAATGCATAAGGTATGTGAAGCTGTCAGTTTGGAAAACAGGCAAGGAAACCATTTCCTAGACATGTTTAAGAGAGTAAGAAGCCATTGTAATTAATCCACTCTGATGTGTGGACTACTAAAGCTGCATCTCTTGGAGGCTGTCATTATTTTGTCACTTTTATTGATGACTATAGCAGAAAAGTTTGGGTGTATTTTATGAAGAAGAAAAGTGAAGTGTTTGGGCATTTCAAAATTCTTAAAGCTATGGTTGAAAAAGAAACAGGTCTACAAATAAAATGCCTAAGGTCAGATGGAGGGGGAGAGTACCTCTCAAATGAGTTTGCAAGGTTCTTGCAGGAGCATGGCATAAAGCAGCAATATTCATGTAGTCATACCCCACAACAAAATGGAATTGCAGAAAGGAAAAACATGCATATTGGAGAGGTATCTCGTGCCATGCTCAACAAAAAAGACTTGCCAGATTTTTACTGGGCTGAAGCAGTTGCTACAGCAGTCTACATAATGAACAGGACTCCCACTGCAGCAATACATGGGATGACTCCAGAGGAGAGGTATACTGGTAGGAAACCAGATATTTCTTATTTGAAATTTTTTGGTTGCATTGCCTATGTACATGTGCCAGATGAGTTGAGATCTAAGTTGGATCCAAAAGCTGAGAAGTGCATCTTTATTGGTTACTCTCTGCAGCAAAAAGGGTATAGATGCTATAACCCTTCTACTCGTAAGTTTACAGTGAGCAGAAATGTTGTTTTTGATGAGATGAGTAGCTGGTATAAACCAGTGAATGTGATTGATGATGTAGATGCACAAAATGGTAATGTTGCACAGAATTCACAGCAGCAATCACAAAATATTAGTGGACCTGGAACGTCCTCTAGCAGTGGTTCATATTCTTCGTCATGGACAGGCAGATTGAGATCAGGAGATTATTCTCAAAGCAATGCAGATAGTGGTATGCAGGTATCACAAAAAGGAAAAGAGAAGGTTGATCAACCCATGTTTGATGTGAATGCAGGTCACTCTTATGTGGATGGTGAATCCAGTGGCTCAGAACAGAGCATTGATGATGAGTTGGGTATTCCTTCTATTGTTACACTTGGAGTAAGGAAGACCAGGGATGTTTTGAGAGCACCTGGGATTTGCGCAGGTCTACCAGAGTTAGGTATCCTGTGGATAGGCTGAAATATGATGGATTTACAGCCATTCACTATGCATATATGGTCAAGGTGATAGGAACCAGAACCCACTTCTTTTGAGCAAGCCATGGAAAAAGAAAAATGGGAGAAAGCCATGGATGAAGAAATGGATGCCTTGGAAGCAAATGCTACATGGGAATTGGTACCTTTGCCTAAAGGTAAAAATGCAATTGGCTGTAAGTGGGTTTATAAGGTGAAGCACAATGCAGATGGTTCTGTGAACAGATACAAGGCAAGATTAGTAGTCAAGGGGTATGCACAAACATATGGCATTGACTATGAAGAAACATTCAGTCCGATTGCAAGGATGGCAACCGTAAGAGCAGTCATTGCTATGGCTGCATCAAAGGGATGGTCTTTACATCAGATGGATGTAAAGAATGCCTTCTTGCATGGTGATTTGCAAGAAGAGGTCTATATGGAGCAGCCCCCAGGTTATGTGCATGTTGTTCATCCTGAGTTTGTTTGCAGGTTGAAGAAAGCCTTGTATGGCTTGAAGCAAGCACCTAGAGCATGGTCTGACAAGATAGGACAGTATCTTGTCACTATTGGCTTTCAGATTTCCAAGGCAGATTTCTCACTTTATGTGAGAAAAACAGAGAAAGGTATTATGCTACTTGTCATTTATGTTGATGATTTGATTATGACAGGTGACAGTGATGAAGATATCCTTCATGTGAAAATGCTATTGAAGCAGAAGTTTGAGATGAAGGATTTGGGAGAGCTGCGTTATTTCTTGGGCATTGAGGTGATTAGATCACCAAGTGGGATACAGCTCTTGCAGAGGCAGTATGGATTGGACATGCTGTCCAAATATGGGATGATATGTTGTAAGCCTATTTCAGTTCCTTTGGAGCAGAATGTGAAGCTAAGCGCAGATGCAGGTGAGCTTCTGGAAGACCCTACTATGTACAGACGCATAGTAGGAAGTTTGATTTATATAACTATTACCAAGCCAGATTTGAGCTATGCTGTTGGATTGGTAAGTCAGTTTATGCAGGCTCCAAGGAAACCGCATTTGGATGCAGCTAGATGCATACTCAGGTATGTGAAGTCCACATTGCAGTATGAACTATTTTATGAGACTGGGGTTGAGATACAGCTGCATGGATACACTAATGCTTATTGGGCTGGTAGTATTTCTGATAGACAATCTACCAGTGGATATGTGTTCTCTTTTGGGAGTGCTGCAGTCACTTGGAGCAGCAAGAAACAGCCTACAGTTGCCTTGTCGAGCATAGAGGCTAAGTACAGGGGTGCAACAATGGCTGCATGTGAGGTAGCTTGGTTGCATAAGCTACTTTATGATATGCATCAGTCTACAGATGGGCCAGTTGTCATTTATTGTGACAACATGAGTAGTATACCCTTGGCAAATAACCCAGTCTATCATGCTAGAACAAAGCACATTGAGGTGCATTATCACTATGTGCGAGAGAGGGTTTTACTAGGTCTTATTGATCTAGTTTATGTCAGCACAGAGGATCAGGTAGCTGATATATTCACGAAGGCATTGGGCGCAGAGAAGCTGCGCAAGTTCAGAGACCTGCTTGGTGTGCAGGAATTGGGATTGAGCTCGAGGGGGAGTGTTGAGATATCGAGCTCCACTCGTGATACGCCAGGGTGACCGTTGTGTATTTATGTCACCGACCTGTCAGTTGTTGCAGATGCGGTTGGTACACCGCCTATGAATAATAGCTACATGATAGCTATCCTTATCTACTCTAGTTCGTGGCTCAGTTAGTATGCCACCTTAGTTAGTTGAGTTTGGTTTGAGACCCATATATAGGGTTCTTCTATTTCTTTGTATGAGAGTTCTTTTTGGCTTACACAACTAAGAAGAGGAAAAACTGTTTTCAGCCTCCACCCTTGTGTGTATTCCCCCATTGTGCAAGCAAGAAAGCTACAAGTGAGACTCCTTCCTTCTCTCCCACAATCTTGACAATACCATGTTGAAATGCATGGATCTAGAGCATGGCTATGGTGGATGGAACACAAAGACAATGTTCATGATGACATAGATTAGAGAAACCAACTGTTACTCAAGTGAATTAGGTTCCAAGATGGAAGCTTGGACTCATAAATGCAATCTTGAGTATGACACTAACTATGATTGAAATGGCAAAGTACAATTGTATTCCATCATTGAATGATAAGAAGGTACATCACTTTATATGCTCATGATGGTTCCCTTTTTCTCCACTATGCTTATGGGATTTAGGCATCGTGTATTTCAGGCATCCTTTCTAGTAAACAATTTGAGTCTTGCCCTATTGATCCATACAAAGAGGCTATCACATGGGTGTGATTGCATAACTCTCAACAGATAACAACTAGAAATTGTTGTTGATACCTATGATGCAGATTTGGTCATTTGGTTCTCACTAATGATATATTTATTTGGCTTGTAAGTAATAGATGGTTCCTTTCTCTTACAGGCATATGTTTATATTGCTTTCTATCTCATGAAATATGCAGTACTCCTCAATGTTTATGAGGGTTTATTTGTTCCATTTATGTATACACTCACATATAAGCTAAGAACTTTCACAATTTTTGTCAAATGTTCTTGTAAGAACTCTTTTAAGCTTTTATAACTCTATAATGTTATACTAATAGTAACACTTTGAGGTAACACAACACCAACATTCACACTTTAAACTAATAATAATAATGATAACTTAAAAAACAAAAAAAAAAACACATCAAGGCCCCACGTCGCCATGGCTGCCTTTTTAAAATTTTTTAAAATTGTTTATAGTAACGTATGAATATTCTACATGAGGATTTTGTTCATTATGTTGATCTTGTGTCTCCTCCACTATCCTTCTAGATCAAGTATTGACAACACTAATATGCTCTATGTGTCTTTAGAAACCCCTATTGATGGTTGGCACAATCCTTGGCCTGCTAATTTGTTGAAATTAGTTTTTGATAGAGTAATGGATAATCTTATTAGTCATTAAGCATGCTTGCTTTCTTTTATGTATATTCGAGGTGATCTACAGATTCGAAACAAGAAGAGATCAATGTGTATGTGGGGGATGTCATTCTACAAGTTGCTTTATATGTAAACTCTATGGAGATAGCTTTATCGAAAGATCATTTGAAGTATGCCTAATGTATTACTTAGTGTCATGAATATCATTGGCATCCACTTTTTATGATTTTGATTTGGTCTAGCACCATCGATGAGCTGCCTTTTACTGATATGATATCTAGCATTTGCAAACCTCTACACTTATCCATGTTGCTTCCAATCCTCCTTTCATTAATATATTTTTTCAATATTTTCATTATCGTCATTCTTTTTGTGCCCCTTCTTCTTCCATGGATATTACTTATCAACAGATGGCCCATCACCTCTCTCTCTATATTAACTTGCTTGTTTTCTTTCATAATTCTATTCCTTCTTTATCTCTTTTCCTTGCTACTATCCCTTAAATTTCTATTTTCACTTCATATCCCTTTATCACCAATCTTACCACGTCTCCTACCCTTCCAAATCCCCCTTTAGTTGAACCCCCTATTTCTTTCATATTTTGTGTAGAACCCCTGCACCTGTTTTTATCATATTTTTCTCTCTTTCCCATCTCTCTTTTCCTTCAATTATCTAGATTCTATGGTTTATCCTTTCTACCTCTCCATTGTTCCTCTATTATTCCCCGTTCACAACTAAAAGAATATATTTACATTTCTCTACAAATGGTTCTTGCTACCCTTCGCTTTGATAGGAATATCCTCCATCAACAACAATGGTGGTGCGCAGATCGGACGCAGGTAGCTCACGTAGTGAATTCCCAAAGGTCCCCAAGAACAAAGTACTCTACTTTTTAGCACAAAAACCAATGTAAAAGCAAGCACGACATGAGACAAGAGACAAATTGGGTTCAATCTCCCCCATGCCTTGTGTGAGCGCTTCACAAAGCATGTATTTAAAATATATTTCCAATCTTTTTGCTCAAAAATAGCCCAATTACAAAAATATGACAAGCTTTTAGCTTTTGAGTTTGCTTTCTACCAAAAATAGGAAAATAAAGCTAATGGACGGTGCCCAAAGAGTCTGGCACGCCCAATCTCAATGTCCAAATAAAAATAACATATCCAGGCGCATAAGCGCATACAAAATAATAATAAATAATCAATGTCTCTATAGACATAACAAAATATAGGCGTGGCGCCTATCAAAATATAGTCCAAAGGTCGAAAACCCGCTAGACTCCAATGCTTTCCTCCGCCACTGCTGCTATCTCTACACATCAACTGAAGCATTCACAATCGTTAGTAAAATAACACAATTAAACCGACAAAAGTGAATACCTAGCAGTCTTCAGCTACATAAATAAATCAACTGGTTAGAAATAAATCCTAACCTTAATTTATTACGAGTGCGCACTCTAAACTCATAAACGTTTATTAATTTAATATGCATTTTGCGGAATCACCCGCTATGGAATCACCCATGTACACACTAAATTAATGAAACGCCCGAAAAGGACAGGCGTCCCCATCAACTTCTCGCACAAAGAATCCTCTTTGCGTATGAGCCCCGGTCATCTAAGTTTACGGAATCCACCGTAAAACCTCACGGAATCCACCGTGGAATATGCCTCCTGGCATCATACCCCCGGGGTGGGATAGCAATTGACCTCAATTGCTATTAGCTCAATGTGGAGCTAACAGAGTGGGGAAAGCATTTAGGTCTCTAGCGTGCATCCATTGTGCTTCTTCTACAAGATGGTTCTTAAATTTCACGAGATATCTAGAGTACCTTCGGCTAGTTCTAGTGGTCATGTAATCAGTGTCTATAATGGCTTCTGGTTCAAGTATTTCAGTCTCTTCTTCTAGTAAAGGTGGGTTTTCATAGACAGGGTGGATAGGTAATTGTCCTCTAAATGGTCTCAATAAACTAATATGAAAGGTATTATGAATTTTCCAATGGGATGGCAGTTCTAACTTGAATGCATTGTCATTAATCTTATGAATGATTCTAAATGGTTCGTAGAATCTAGGGGCTAATTTGACAACTGGATGTCTATCTACACTTTGCAGTCTACGCTTTTCTATTCTAAGCCAAACATAATCATCAACTTTGAAATTCATGGCTTGTCTTTTCTTGTTGGCTTGTTTGGTATATGATTGTTGGGCTTTAGCAATCATATCCTTGACCTCATCAAAAATAGTGTTATGCATAACAGCAATATCATCGGCACTTTGTATTCTATTAGACAAAGATGCAACAGGTGTAGATAATCTATGTCCATAAATAACTTCAAAAGGTGCTTTCTTTGTAGATGTGTGCAGTGTATTGTTGTATGCAAACTGTAATAAATGTAAGTGAGTATCCCATGTCTGAGGTTTAGAGATAGTGTATGCACGTAAAAGATCTAGAATAGTGCTATTTGTGGCTTCTGTTTGTCCATTTGTTTCTGGATGAAATGCAGATGAGAAATCAATCTTTGTGCCTAGATTTGCAAACAGCGTAATCCAGAAATTATTACAAAATCTAGAATCTCTATTTGAAATAATCACTTTCGGCAATCCATGGTTAGTAAAAATAGTTTTCAAAAATAACTGTGCTGCTTGTGATGCTGTTAAAGTTTTCTTACATGCAATGAAATATGCTTGCTTACTAAATCTATCTACAATTGTCCAAATCATGTCATGGTTAGATTTAGTATTTGGTAAGCCAGTAATGAAATCCATAGATATATGTTCCCAAGGTTTAGATGGAATAGATAAAGGCATTAATAACCCATACTGTTTACCATGATGTCTTTTTATTCTTTGACAAATCAGACATTCAGAAACAAAATTAGACACATCTGCATCCATATGCGGCCAATAAAAATCTTCAGTTAACATGCGTAATGTAGAAATGATACCTCTATGACCTTGATATGGGGGACAATGAATTTCATTCAAAACAAAAGATCGGAATGGAATAGTAACACACAGTCTCTTTTCAAAGAACATGAATCCATCATTATATGACAATGAATCAACAGGAATGAAATTATTTTGAACTAATTTTTGCCAATCAGAATGAAAAGTAATATCCTGGTGATATGTGTCTTTCATAGCAATCAAAGAATCAAAAGATATGATAGAAATGTTATGAATTGCAGGTCTTCTACTTAATGCATCGGCAACTACATTTTCTTTTCCAGGTTGGTATTGAATGATAGGATGGAAACTTTGAATGAATGAAGCACATTTGATATGGCGGTCAGAAATTTGGGGTTGGCTAAGTAAATGTCTAATGCTTTGCTGGTCGGTCTTTATCATGAATTCTGAACCCATTAAATAATGCTTCCATTGTTTTAATGCTTGTACAACTGCTAAGAGTTCCTTGTCATAAGTGGAATATTTAAGCTCAGAGGGTTTCAGTTTAGAACTAGAATATGCTATTGGATGGTTATCTTGCATTAGCACGGCTCCTATTCCTGATCCGCTAGCATCGGTCACAACTAGAAAGAATGGTCTGTTAAAGTAAGGTAATTGTAGGACAGGGGCATTGGTCAATGCACGTTTAAGTAAATCAAAGGATTTCTGCTGGTTTTCAGTCCATTGATAAACAATACCTTTCTTAAGAAGTTTGGTCAGTGGTAAAGCAAGTAATGAGAAATTACGTACAAACTTCCTATAGAAACTAGCAAGACCAAGGAATGAACGTAAGTCGTGGACATTTTTAGGAATAGGCCAATGCAATATTGCGTCAATTTTCTTAGGATCAACTTTTATTCCTTCTTTTGATACAATATGACCTAGATATTCTATTTCTGTCTTAAAGAATTCACTCTTGTCAGGATTTGCAAACAATTGATTTTCTTTCAGTAATTGAAAAACTAATGATAAATGCTCATAATGCTCTTTTTCACTTTGACTGAACACTAAAATATCATCAAAGAAAACAATCACACAATATTGATATTTTAGAAAAATACGGTTCATCATTCTACTGAAAGTGGCAGGTGCATTAGTTAATCCGAATGGCATAACTAAGAATTCGTAATGGCCAAACTGTGTCCTGAATGCAGTCTTAAATATATCGGATCTATCTAACCTCACCTGATGATATCCAGATTTAAGGTCAATTTTACTAAATATAGAAGACCCTTGCAGTTTGTCCATAAGGTCGTCAACTCTAGGTATAGGATACCTATTCTTTACAGTGATCTTGTTTAATGCTCGGTAGTCAATACACATCCGATAAGTATTATTCTTTTTCTTGACTAAGAGCACAGGTGCACCGAATGGGGAACTGCTAGGTCGAATTAAACCTCTATTTAGTAATTCTTCTACTTGACTCTGGATTTCTTTTTGCTCTATTTGATTGTGCCTATATGGGGCTTTGCAAGGTGGTTGTGTGCCAGGTATTAGGTCAATCTTATGGTCTTCTGGACGTGATGGAGGTAAACCTGGTGGTAGGTCTTCTGCAAAACAATCCTTAAAATATGCAAGAAATTCCTTATGCCTAGGGTGTATATGATTTTCCTTTGCGTGCAATTCATTCACCCAAATGAGATATGATTTAGTATTCTTGCGTAGTGCATGTTTTGCTTGAGTATGCGAAAGCAGTGGAAACATATGAGATGCATGCATACCAAATAATGTAATAGATTTTCCTTGAAAATTAATATTCATTGTGTGTGTGGAATAATCTATATTGGGATTATGTTGGTGTCTCCATGGCATTCCTAGAATAATGTCGCTAGACTGTAATGGGACAACTAAGAAATTTCTTCTTTCAATATATGGACCAATTTGAATTTCTAAATCTTGAACTTCTTGTGTGCCATTGTACCTAGTGCCTAAAAATGCAGCTTTTATGCGATAATGCGTAGGTACAGTATGCAATTTTAATTCCTTTACCAATTTTGCTGAAATAAAGTCATGCGTACTACCGTCATCATGCAATAAAGTTCTTTCTTTTCCATGCACCATACATTTCATAGTCAACAATGAATGTAAAGTAGGCATACCTGGTAAAGTGTCGGAAGTAGTAGTAGGATCATCTTCTTCTTCAGTGAAGTCCGGCATATCCTCATGCTCGTCCTCGTCCATAGCTCCAAGGTAGTTGATATGTGCTGATGGCTTCTTTGAATGACAATTTGCTGCGAGATGGCCTGACTGGTGACACTTGTAGCATACGATGGGCTTGGCTTTGGTCACATTATTTGCAATGGCTGGGAGTCTGGGTATATTTGGATTTGCTTGTTGGATAGGCTTAGGATTTGGATTGACAGTGGATGGTAATGCAGGTGGTTTAGGCCGATTCTTGCGGAAAGATGGTGATGAAAAACGACCTGGATTAAACCTTCTGAAATTTGAATTGAATTGTTTAGATCCATAATTACCGTTTGCTTGGAATGGCTGTGGTCGTCGATCTCTTCCACGTAACTTATCTTCAGTGTCGTGAGCTAAGGAGATGGCATCTTCAAGGGTAGCAGGCTTGAACATATTCACCTCAGCGTAGTAATGTCCAAGAAGTCCAGACATGTACTTCCGCTTATGGGTCGTCTCTGGTACGTCTTCAAGCATGCGTAGCTATAAAAGTGCATTCCAAAAACGCTCTGTATACTGTGGAATAGGCTCACGGTCGCGCTGTTGGAGTAAATCCCATTGCTTGATAGCCTTCTCATGAAATTGCGGTGGAAGGAAATTTTGCATGAACTTCTTTTTGAAATCTTCCCATGTAGCAGGACATTCTATACTTTTGCGGACTACAGTCCACCAAAGTGATGCTCTGTCTATCAGATGATTAGTAACACACTTGATTTTATCTTTCTCAGGATAAGTTTCCTCATGGAAATAGTCATCAAACTGGCTAATGAATGATAAAACAGTCTTTCCTTCTCTTATGCCATTGAAAGTGCGAAACTTGAAACTTCGTTTACTTATCTTGGATTCCTTGCGAATGGTTTGTGCTTCAAGAGTGGCGTCGATGGTACGGCGAATCAGATCTTCAGCTTGAGGTTCTTCTTTGTCAGTGGACGCTCCTTGTAGCTTTGTCAATTGCGCTTGCAAGGCTTGCCTAGCTCTTCGCTCTTCGTCCAATTGTAGCATGATAAGATCCAGCTTTTGTTCCATGGTAGGCTCGGGTAGATCGTCTTCAGCCATAGGATCATCCATAAGTGGGGTAGCCATCCTGTAAAACTCAACAAACCTTTCTCACTCAAAATCAGTTAGCAGGATGAGCGTAGCTCAAATTTGGGGTTACAAGGCTATGTATTTTTGGGTATTTTCTTCTTCAATTTTCAGAAATTCTGAAATATTTCTGTCTCCGTTTGCTGAAAGTACTTCAACGAACTTGTAGATAGGTAAAACAGCTTGCTGCGAACAACTTTCCAGTTTTGAGTTTTTGCAAACGAACAAGTCTTCTAGGAGTTTCAAGCGTTAGTCAGTTCTGATTTAGTCTGACTTGCAGAGTTGCAGACTTAGCAGACTTGCAAGGTTGTTGACTTGCTGAACTTAGCCGATTTGCAGAACTTGCAGGACTTGATTCCAAGTGACTTGCTGAACTTGACTTCTGGAGTGCGTGACCGAGAGTTTGCAGACTTATTTACCTTCACTGACTTGCAAAGTATGGAGGGACTTAAGCTTAATTAGTTAAGCTTAAGCTTAATAAGCTTAAGAAAGAGGCCGCCGTTTCTGATCGTGAGGGGGGGGGGGCGTTTTTTTTTAAACGCGGAATTTTCGGGGGTCCTCCTCTTGCCACGACTTGACGATTTGAAGCTTAGGCTTCTCTTAAGCTCTTAAGCTTTGTAATTAAGCTTTTAAACTAAGCTTTTTGAAGAAAGAGATATGGCTTTCTTACTGTTTATCACGACTTATTCATGGAGATGAGGGAGTGGTCCTCCGCCGACAGAGAGTGGTCCTTCGCGATCTGACAGTGGAAATAGGGGTTCTTGATCGCCAGAAGTCTGCCTGTATCGACGGTTCGCGACGAGATTGACTGTAGAGGCCGTTTGTTCCTGGAGCTCCGCCTTCGCCCGAGATTGGTAGCGATTGGAAGCCCTTGATCTCTGCTCCGCTCTGATACCACTGGTGCGCAGATCGGACGCAGGTAGCTCACGTAGTGAATTCCCAAAGGTCCCCAAGAACAAAGTACTCTACTTTTTAGCACAAAAACCAATGTAAAAGCAAACACGACATGAGACAAGAGACAAATTGGGTTCAATCTCCCCCATGCCTTGTGTGAGCGCTTCACAAAGCATGTATTTAAAATATATTTCCAATCTTTTTGCTCAAAAATAGCCCAATTACAAAAATATGACAAGCTTTTAGCTTTTGAGTTTGCTTTCTACCAAAAATAGGAAAATAAAGCTAATGGACGGTGCCCAAAGAGTCTGGCACGCCCAATCTCAATGTCCAAATAAAAATAACATATCCAGGCGCATAAGCGCATACAAAATAATAATAAATAATCAATGTCTCTATAGACATAACAAAATATAGGCGTGGCGCCTATCAAAATATAGTCCAAAGGTCGAAAACCCGCTAGACTCCAATGCTTTCCTCCGCCACTGCTGCTATCTCTACACATCAACTGAAGCATTCACAATCGTTAGTAAAATAACACAATTAAACCGACAAAAGTGAATACCTAGCAGTCTTCAGCTACATAAATAAATCAACTGGTTAGAAATAAATCCTAACCTTAATTTATTACGAGTGCGCACTCTAAACTCATAAACGTTTATTAATTTAATATGCATTTTGCGGAATCACCCGCTATGGAATCACCCATGTACACACTAAATTAATGAAACGCCCGAAAAGGACAGGCGTCCCCATCAACTTCTCGCACAAAGAATCCTCTTTGCGTATGAGCCCCGGTCATCTAAGTTTACGGAATCCACCGTAAAACCTCACGGAATCCACCGTGGAATATGCCTCCTGGCATCAAATGGACCTTGTAGAACTCATCAACAAGACCGATTTTTAATTGGCCTATCATTTCTAGTTCTTGGGATACTCATACAAGCTATTAAAATTCCTACATTTTATTTGCTTGAGTGTAGGCCAAGTCAGAGGATGTCTTTGTGAGGTTGGTAGCTCACTTCTATTGCACTTGGCTTTTATGCACCAAGAATCACATGAGCAATCACATATCAATACTTACAAGTCCATTACATTAGTGATTATCAATCCTAATGAGGATGTATCACCTGCTCAAATGGATGCATTGTATTACTTTGCAGATGCATTTACTATCCACTTTATCATTTTGCTTGAGAGGATGTGCTACTTGTAGTTCCTCTAGAATGCCCTTATACCTTTTGTTAATGAGAACCAAGCTAGAAAGAAATTGAAGTTGAGCATGCAATTTGAGAATAAATTCTTGCATCCTGGTAAGCATACTAATGTATCTTAGTTCTCATCACAATTTAATATACTCTCCCTTTTTAGATATTTTTCCATTTAGAATATTGTGTCTCTCTTATCTTTGTGTATTTATTTAAGTGTTTTTTAATGTCCATGTGATGTGTTCTCTATTATACATGTGTTATCTCTTCGAACATATGGATATTTTGGAGGATTGTGTGAGGTTGGAGGATTATGGAAGTTGAAGAAGCCATTATTGAATGAACTTTGTTTTCATGAGTTTGTGGTGCTATATTTTAATTATTTCATTATTAGTGGACAAGTTTATCTTTCTTTCATTTCATTCTTAGAGTGAGGTTATTTTGAAGCATGTTGGGGTAGTTATTGTGTTCCAATTGATACTATTAGAGTGAAGTTGGAATTACATATATCTAGCTATAAGAGTTTTTTTACTTTACTCTTTCCAAGGTTGTGAGGATGTTTCCTTACTAAGTAGAGGGATATGTAAAGTGCTGAACCTCTTGGATTTTTAGCTATTTTTTGTCATTTATTTGGAGTTGAATTGCTTTTTACATGCATGATTTTATGGGTTTTATGTCTTTATGAGTGATTTGGATGACTTTGGTTTGGTTTGAATGTATTTTTTAGCTCATTTGAGGTGTTTGGTTTGACTTTCTATGTTTTGATGTATTTTGATGGGTGATTGTTTGGTTTTGATATGTTTTGTTTGTCTTTTTTGAGCTTTGTTTTCCCTTCTATTCGAGCTTTGTGGTAATGAATAAATGTGTTAGGTTATGATTGAAGAACTTTTGGATGTTTTTAATAATTGGTTTGTATGGATTTTTTTTTGGACCATGTGGGTTGTATTGTTTCTATTAACCTTTTGTGAGCTTCTATAATTTGTTTTTGTGACCCTATATATGTGTCTGTGTGTGTCCTATTTGATGGGTTATCATGCTGGAGATATTTTCTTACTTTTGGAAAGAGGATAATACAAGCTCTTAAGCTAATTTAAGTAAACAAAGTAACGATTAAAGGGGTTGAAGCTAAAGACTTAGAGTGATAATGAAGTATCTCACTTTGAAGAGTCATTATAGTGACTCTAGTACCTCTCCATATTAGACATGCCCTTTGGAGGGTTGCTCCATGACCAAGAGAGGGTTGTGGATGATTACTCCATTGAATCTTTGTATGAGAGTGTGTGTGAGTGATTTTGAGAGAGATGGTCATATTTGATGCTAAAAAAATTTATATGTGTGAGAGATTGTGAGATTAAGAGAGCTAAAGACTATGGATTCTTTGTGGAACATAGGATTTAAATACTATGGATCATTTTCCATTCATATAATTTAATGGATGAGTTCTTCATATTTGTGGATCATGGAAATAAAGAATAGTATGTGTTTCGTTGAATCTACTACCTTGGGAGTTACATTCTATGATGCTACATGAAGTTTAATTCCTATTTTCCTTGTTTGTTCTATAAGAAGATGAAGAAGTTGCTTATTGATGTTATAAGATAGATTTTGATGTGGTTCTTTCCCCATTCTCTTGGTCTTCTCTCTAGAACTCCAGTAATGATGTCTCTTCGTCTTATACATGTGAATGGATTCCTTTCATTTCTTATAATGCCAATGTTCTATCATCTCAATGATTCTTGCAAAGTACTCAAAGAAGAGAAATCCTGAAGTAAGGTTGCTAGTCGTGGAAAGCTTGCAGTCATAAATGTCTCTAACATAGTTTCACTAGTACCCTTATATGATACCAATTCTAGTCCCACTAATATCACTCTACAAATATGATTTGAGTATACTACCAAGTCTATCTTTCCAAACTCACAAGTTCTTCCAAGAATTTTTAAAGAACCTACATATGCTACATATGTGCTAATGAAGGTGTTACTTTACGATTAGAAATAAAAAATGTACCTAGATGGATGCTAGGTTAATTTATATTTAACAAAAAAAAACGTGAATAATCCTTTCTTGCATTCCTTGGGTAGATTCACATAAGGCTACTAGGGATGCTAATTAGAGGGAAAAGCAAAACACGTTCTTGTCCCCATTATGTACCTCCACTTGAAACCTATGTCCATTTGCCTTTGACATACTTTGTCATTGTCATACATACATAGCTAGTTAATTGTTTTACTGTAAAAAAATTTGAATATTTATTTTTATAGTATCTTTTCGCTTTTTCGAAAGCATCATAACATATTATTATAGACATTGACTATTCTTGATGGTCATAGCAAGTAGTATAATCCATATAAGTTGATCATATTTCTTTCTACGTGCACACATAATCAAGTTCTCTTGCCATTATCATATTTTCACATAGTTGCTAACATTGTTCAATCTTATATAGATGTACTTTCCATAGGACTAGATATTCCTTGTGAACTTAAAGGAAGAAACCTCACATCGATGCCTATGGTAAAATATAGTATGTGTGATCTTTGCCATCTATGAAAAAAGAGAAGGAAGGCTAAGGTTGATATGCTTATAAAATTTTATTTATAGTCATGGACTAAACACCAAGGAACATTTATTGCAAAACAATTGCTCAAATCAATAGATGTTTATTAGTCCTTACTCATCCACTAAACCTACAGCTGAGTATACGTGATTAGGCACATTAAAAATGGTGGCAATGCTATCTTATTAATTGAGCTAGTATAATAGTCTTAGAATTTGATTGCATATAGGCATAGGAACTCTTTCTAAACCAAGGCCTTAAAGGCTTACATGTATATTGGTAAAAAACGATTGATAAAATTAAAGTATCCTTAAATTAAAAAGGTTTTTAAGAAAACAAATGTGGCATTCATAACAGGGGCGAAGTATTAAAGGTGCCCTATTGTGTAACTTTTATGCCCATCTCATTGTAGCCTACATATATCTTATGGACAAAACATTTTAGCTCATAGTATCACATTGTTGCCACATTCAACTATTTATCATATACATTGTAAGGGGTATGCTCATTACAGATGATGCAATACACAGAGGCACATTATAGAATAATTGTGCCATATAAGTTTGAGGCCCATAAATATCATTATTAAAACCTACTATAACCACTAAATAGGCAATTAATTCAGCTTGTATCATTTGAAAAAGCAATTACTATGTGAATGTAGAGATCTCAAATTTTATGCCAAAAATGTACAAAATTCTAGGTAAGCCATAATACATAGGCATCAAAGCATCCAATTAGAAAACATTGCTTTCAAAGTATGATAATAAAGTGGAGAATGTCAATGTAGAATGCTTACGACCTCACATGGTATCAGCATTTTTCCTCAGTGGGAGTATACATAGTAGACATTTTTAATTAAGCAACCAACACGAGGTGCATTGGAAAATAAGCATTGGGTCTTTTTACGAGATGCAAGGATTAAACAAGAGCTTGGGTAGGGCTTACCTTGGCAATCCAATGACTTATTGGTTGCTACTTACCCTTTTACAATGGCTCATTATCCACTTGGGATTAATCCAAGGCACATATGATTAGATAAAAGCTAGTGCCAGTGCAAGAATGAATGGAAGCAAGTTGGTTACTGATTTCATATGGGTAGCATGCATACAATGAATGACTTGACTAAGAGGCAATATACATTCTTAATCTCTCCAACAAAAGGATTAAGTTTAGAAAGTGGATTAAAATGAGAGATTAATATTGAATTGACATACCTCTTTAGTGTTTGAAATAGATGGATGAAGCATGATCCCACCACGATGCCAACTTTTCCATCAAGTCAACTCGGGTGAGTAGAGCAGTGCAATGGATGAAATCTCTAATGATTTGATGCTTCCTCTACTAGTGGGGGATCCCATGCTTGTTCCCACTTCCGCATAGTACTAATATCAATTCACTAAGGAGTAGGATCCACATTTTAGAGGGTATTGGTGCTACAAGGTTAAAAACAACATATGCCCTAGGTCAATGGTTGTTGGGTTGTATATATAATTCCAATAGCTTAAATTGAACGAAGGGATCCACAAATGAGCCATGATCTTGCTTTTTACCCATTGAGTGGTTTTCCAAGAAGTATTACGAAATTCAACTTCTTCTTATGAGATGAGAGGGAAAGTGACTTCCTTTCCATATTATTGATAGGAGAAGGAGTTTCAATCTCTATGGATCAATTAGACTTTGGATTATCATCCATGAAAGGAATACTAATATATCTCAAAGTATTTTTAGTGATACTTTTAGGGGAATCCAACTAGTTATTAAGATTAGTCATCCTCTTTGGCTAAATGATGAAGATTCTTCATAAGAAACTTCAACTTAGGAATATCTAGCTTAGTATTTCTTAGGAAAATATGAAAAAGTTTTAGCCATCAAGTTGTTTTAAGTTTTAACATGTAATGTCCCCATTACTTAGTTTATTTTAATGTGCAACATAAATCAATTTTCTTTGGAATGTATATACACACATTAAAATAAACTAAGTAATTGAGACTGTAATATTTCCATGCAATTAAAAGTTATTTGGTTAGTTCGAAAGTTAGTTAGTCAATTAATAAGATAGTAAGGTTACTAACTAAAGACTAACTAAGGCAAAAACTAACTAAGATTAATAGCTTAAAAATTTTATTTAATTAAAATATTTTATTTTAAAAAAATAGAGAGTCGTAAATATGATATTTTTCTCGTAAAAGTTACAACGTGAACAAGAGTTATGAGCCATATTAATTACTAGTGTTTATATGTATAGTATGGATAGTCCAAAAATATTAGATTTTGGGCAAAACTAGCATATTCTAGATCTTTTAGATATTATCCTTAAAAGATATGTAGATCTCTAGAACTAGATGTCATTTAAAAGAAAAGAGCAAGTGATGTTTTAGTTAGTTTTGGAGATTTCATAAAAAGAAAAAAATAAAGAGAAAGATTGGCGAAATCGTGCAGGCCGCAATGGTAGTCTGTAGGCAGTAGACATCACTTCAAACAGGGAGAGAAAGAAGGAGTGATCTAAAAGCTTTCTAAGCAAGTGTCTCAGGATTTTACCTCCCTTTTGGAGCCAATGAAACTATCAAATTTATGAGTTAAGCATCAGATCATTGAGTTTCACTACAAGGATACGGAGGCATAGCAACGACGCTTTCCAATGCAAAATAGTGGCATCGCTATTTGCGTCACAAATAGCGACGGTGCTCAGATGAAAAAACGCGGGTCAAAACCCGAGCGCATGCGAACGAACAAAAGAGAGAGTGAAAGGGAGAGCAAACTCCATATTGCCTTTGAGAGGGAGAGGGAGAGGGAGAGAAAGAGAGAAAGAGGGAGAAGGAAAGCTTCTCACCGCTGCCGCCACCGTTCGCAAAGAATAGGAGGAATTGTACGGAGAGCGAAGAGGATTCACCGTCGCGAAGAGAAGCCGCTAAATCCATCCTCATGTCTTTGCGGTGAGTGCATTGTTCCTTCTTGCTTTGTTTTTATTTTTTCTCCTTTTCTTTTACTTGTTTTTGTTAAAAATCATGTGTATTGAGAGAGGGAGAGGAAGAGAGAGAAGGAAAGAAAGAACGAGAGAGGGAGAGGGAGAAAACATTAAACATAATAGGGAAAGAGAGAAAGAGAGGGAGAGGGAGGGAGGAAGGGAGGGAGAGAGAGAGAGAGAGAGGGAGAGAGAGAGGGAGAGGTTGTTGTTATTGTTGTTATTGTTTTATTTTTTCTTTTCTTTTTTTATTGTTTAGTGTAGCGGTAGCGGTAGCGGTAGCGGTAGCGGTAGCGGTAGCGTTAGCGGTAGCGTTAGTGGTAGCGGTAGCGGTAATGGTAGTTGTTCTTTAATTTCTTATTTTCTTGTTTGTTGTTGTTGTGGTAGTCGTAGTCATGGTCGTAGTCATCATAGTCGTGATTGTAGTAGTAATAGTAGTTTTCTCGTTTGTTGTTGTTGTAGTAGTAGTAGTTTTTTTTTCTTTTCTTGTTCATTGTTGTTTAGTTTTCTTGTTTGTAGTAGTAGTAGTAGTAGTAGTAGTAGTAATAGTAGTTTTTTCCCTTTTCTCATTTGTTGTTATTGTAGTAGTAGTAGTAGTTATTGTTGTTGTTGTTGTTTTTTCTTCTTTTCTTGTTTGTTGTTATTGTAGTAGTAGTAGTAGTCATTGTTGTTATTATTGTTTTTTCTTCTTTTCTTGTTTATTGTAGTGGTAGTGGTAGTGGTAGTGGTAGTGGTAGTGGTTTGTTGTTGTGGTAGTCATAGTCATCATAGTCATGGTAGTAGTAGTAGTGGTGGTGGCTTTTTTGTTTGTTGTTGTTGTTGTTATTGTTGCAGTAGTAGTTATTTTTATTTTCTTGTTTATTGTTGTTTAGTTTTCTTTTTTGTTGTTGTTGTTGTAGTAGTGGTAGTAGTAGTAGTTTTTTTTTTCTTTCCTTGTTTGTTGTTGTTGTTGTTGTTGTTGTAGTAGTAGTAGTTGTTGTTGTTATTTTTTCTTCTATTCTTATTTATTGTAGTAGTAGTGGTAGTGGTAGAGAGAGAGAGTTGTTGTGGTAGTCGTAGTTGTGGTCGTAGTCATCGTAGTCGTGATTGTAGTAGTAGTACTAGTAGTAGTAATAGTAGTTTTTTTGTTTGTTGTTATTGCAGTAGTAGTAGTTTTTTTTCTTTTATTGTTTATTGGTGTTTAGTTTTCTTGTTTATAGTAGTAGTAGTAGTAGTAGTAGTAGTAGTAGTTGTTGTTGTTGTTTTTGTTGTTGTTTTTTTCTTCTTTTCTTGTTTACTCACTACAAGATATAGGCCTTATACCGATGTTAAAAGCGACGCAAATGTAAATAAAGAAATCTACCCCCCTCGTCGCAAAAGTGTCATTATTGGTGATGCCATAGAATAGTTAGTATAAGCATCGTTATCAGTGTCACTATTTGCGTTAGTATCAGCGTCACGAATGCGACGCTGATACCGATGCAAATAATGACGCTTTGCGATGCTAATAATGACCCTTGCAGTAAATTTGTAATGCTAATAGCGACGATAACATGAAAAAATAAATTATGGTAGGGCAATTTGTACTATGTGCTTTATTTGGGCCATACAAAATAGTTTTTGCATTGTCTACAATGCTCGTATAAATAAAGACAAAGTGTACTTAAATCATAACACTGATACATGAAATAAATACATGATCACATAATGAAAGTGACTGGTACAATCATGGCAAGATATCACTACTACATAGAAAATGTCTACACAGATCACGTGACCAAAAAAGAAGGGTGTGTGAGCTCCAGGGATCCAAGGGTGAGCTATAGATCATCACCATTTGAAAGCTCGTCCTGCTGCAAAGGAGCATCAAACGGACTCTGAAAAAAAAGAAACAACTATACATCAGTCCACCATACAATAATGCATTCTAATTAAACATGGTAATTATGGACAAGAAATATGAGTGACTTACAGGGTCGCCGCGTCCATACAATCGGTCGATCAATGTAGTGAGACCGCGCCTCTTTACATATCGAGTCTTAAGATCGATCGGATCGCGATTTGTAATGGAGTACTGCAAAGGAAACAAAATACTAATTGTTAGAAACATGATTGTCAGTACAAAGGATATTGCAAAAAAATAAGTAAGCAAAACAAAAGAAAAACTTACAAAGTCCTCCAGATATGTCATGTGGCCGCCACTCCCAAGATGATGGACCATTTCGGCCTCTAGTCGTGCCCTTGCCGCCTCGTGCTACTGTCTCCAATATCCTAGAGAATATGTAGCCTCCTCTCTCAGTCAGTGTCAGTCATCTACGTCTAGCCACTCGGGCTTTGGAACCCCACTCTTGAGTGCCTTACGTGCGTCCGATCATTTGTGTGACATATATGCACGCATACACTCCATCATCCATCCTGTAGAAAACCTATCTCTTGCGGCTGGTACCAGAAACTCCTCATGCAAGGATGTTATATGTAGTCCTTTCTTCCCTCCAGTATATTTTTCCAATGATCCAAGATGTTGTGCCGAAAAACTTGTTGGTACAACTCTCTCATCACAACTCCAGCAAAACAACGAGACAGAGACACCACGCCCGTGTCTCCACAACAACCACCTAAGCCACGCTCTCTGGAACCGCCATGAGAGCGAGAAGCAGTACATGTATCCCGAGCTGACCGTGGGCTCACTGCATCCGGATCTCTGCAGCATCCCCCTAATCCTGAAGCACTCCCTCCGTCTGGCCCAAGTCTGGATCATCAACCTCGTTTGCTCGAAACTGAAGCATTTGATCGTGCCGAATTAGATCTAATAGACCAGCCTGATCATGTCCGAGACAACTTCTAGTCACCATGTCTTTGAATCTCACCATCTGATCTGGAGACATGTACATGAAGATATCCTACAACTCCTCATCACTCATCCCTCGACTCATCCTAATGATCTAAGTATTCACAAAGGTTACCTGTACAAACAAAAAATGATATTAGCATAATCAATTTAAATCATACAAAGCACGGTAATATAAATCTTTAAAAAAATGATATTACTTAAAATGCATATCTTATATACCCTTATAAGTGATTAGTCAACGAATTGAGTAAGTGGATGCTCCAAGTATGAAGTATCCTATGGTCCCATGTCAATCTCTTGACACAACTCGGCATAAATGGGAAGGTCGATAGACATGTCACCACAAACGGATGAGTCCACCTCATTCTTAAGGGCTCCTGTATTTCCATCATTGCTACCTAATGTTGGCTCCTCTACATACACCAAACTTTCGGTGGACTCCACCCCTTGCAATATCGACCCCTCTATTTGCATATTGTCCTCATCTATGCTCAGAACACCACTTTGATCATATACTCTCTCACTTCGAGGAGCTGAAGGTATAACATACCACCATCGAGGTTGTCGGGGGTTTTGATAGAAGATTACATGTTTACAAACATGTACAAGAGAGATTTAACTATTGTGACATGTACTATGTCGTAATACAAGTAACAAACAAATGAGTTCATGCACCTGTTTACAATGGGCCGACAACACAAAGGTATCGTACAAATCCGTCCATTTTTTTCAGAATCTATTTCGAGAAATTCAAATGGACCTTGTCGAACTATTGTTCCAGCTCCATCAAGTACCACTTTGAACCACTACACATCGAATAGTATCATGGAGAAGCTACGATAATCCACCATAACAATACTTTGCAAGTTTCCAAAATACTCCATCTCATCTATAACTGTGTTTGGATCCGTTGCTCGTTGTCGGCTCTCTTACTCGAACCTTGCTGTGATACCAGAGTCTGTTGTGGAGCGCATTTGGTCAATACACTCCACACGAAATAGCCATCCGTGCGACCACCCTGCACTATATATTTTGTACTATACATTGAAACACTCAATTAGTTGTCGCATATAAAATATAGATATGACAAACCCTAAACACGTCATCACCTTTGGACTACATCCCCTCGAGAATTTCCACTCCTCGATTGAGATCTCCAGTGGGCAAGCTAGATACATGCAATCTTTCTCTTCTTCTATGCTTTTTCACTAGTATAGTCACAACATCCTTAAAATGCCTCCACTATGTTTTAAGCCTTGTCTCTGTAGTCTAATCCTCTAACAAATCATCGAGCTTCTCTTGAAGCTCATAAGTTTTTGTTTATAGAAACAATTCAATTTTCAAACTTCCAAGAGCCTCTTGTTCTACAAGATCTAATTTCTCAAAATGACTTTCAAATTCTCTTAATAACTCTATAGCCACAAGACCCTTATTGAGTTTTGAAACCCACTCTTGGAAAGCCTTGTAAGAAATCAAACTAGTGTCTTCAATGTAAAATTCTTACTGGAGTGTCTTCTTAAAAGCTACCTAGTCAGCATTCTACATGTATAATTCAATAACTCGGGCTTTTAATTCATGTACAATGACACATACAAAATACTAGCTCCATGCAAGTGAGCCACCCAAAATAACTCCATCTTTTGAGCGTAGGTAGGCAAATATGCAGATATATTCTTGCCATTAAACAACTTCATCATGCTCTACTGTCTACAGAGTATTCATCACAATAGTTTTTGTTTGAGTACCTACATATGCATGTTCATATTCTACACTAACTACTATAAAAAATAACTAGAAAGTGTGCTTGAAGGTTTTCCCATCATTTATTTCCTTCTGATGATGTTTCACATTGGGTTCACCAATGTCAAAGGGGTATGCAAATATGCAAATATATTCCTGCCATTAAACAAATTCATCATGCTCTACTATCTATAGAGCATTCATCACAATAGTTTCTGTTTAAGTAGAAGCCTGCATCACATGTTGTTATTATTGTACTTGCATAATCATATTCATATTCTGCACTAACTACTCCAAAACATAACTAGAAACTATACTTGAAGGTTCTCCCATCCTTTCTTTCCTTCTGATGACCTTTCACATTGGCTTCACCAATGACAAAGGGGTTTTAGTCAAAAGGTCATATTCACTGGGGATCGGAGAGAGAAAAAAATAGACAATAGTAGATAAAAGATACCTCCTTTAGAGTGTTAGCCATAACAAGGAATTGGCCGTTAGAAGACAATATCATGCTCCACCCATACTTGGATAAGATTCTAAGGAGGAGGAACTCCACATTGCAAGTCGACTCAACTCTGGTGATCTCTGATTGATATGTTAACTTATATCATGTAAGTGGGCATTTGCCCACAAGATATGGGTAGTTATGCGACTCTAGAGTATAACCCCAAGTTCTACAACTAGCTCTTGAGAAAGTAAGACACACCACAAATGCATTGAATGCCCATACACCTTGACTCCCACAATCCTTGGAAGGATTTTCATTCTTTCCAAGGGGGAGGGGATAAAAGTGGAAAATGGATAAAGAATAAAAATAAAAGTTGAATTTTAAAGAGAAGAATGAATGTGGAAAATTTTGTGGATTGATTAATGTGAGAATTCTAATTTTGTGGATTGTATCCTTCATCATCGAACACTAATCTTTCTAATGACTTTACCTTTAGTACAAGAGATGCCCTTTAAAGAGAATGAATTGTGGGCTATTGTGTGGTGATAGGAACCCAAATGGTAAGACAATACGATAAAGCTAACAGGCCCCCCTTCTCAGAGGAGGAGCATAGAAGATATGGATTAGCCATGGAGATACAAGTGTTCAATTAATTAAAGTACCACATCATCCAACATAATATTAGTGAGTTTTGGGAATCTCCCAATTCCCAGATTTTGAATACTAAAAAGGTGGCACCCGGATAACATGCCCATACATTTCTCAAAATCATATTACGTGACCTATCATTGGAAAATGCTTGAAAAATGGAATCTATTGAGCTATAGAGTGCTTGATTTAGAATTATAGTATTCAAGTTATGACAAATCCAAATATTTGACCACGTGTCCCAAACTTATGGGAAATTTCCATATTTCCCAATATGGTATTATCCACAATCTAGAAGGAGTGATGACATCTAAGGAGGTAGTGGCACAGATGATAGAACAATGTAATCCTACCAAGTACCTAAAAAAGTTGGGGCAAGACATTGACCACATGAAATGCATAGAATTTTTGAGAACTTTTGATGTCCAAAAGAACAATGGCATGCAAGGAGATACCTCTAGAAGGGTGGAAAATGCCATTAATCAAGAAATTGTGGACAAGGCCCTGGGATTAGTAGATAAAATGGAGAAGAGGCCAAAGCGGGATGTATGAGGGATGTTGGGGATAGAAAAAAAAAGATCTACACAAATGATGGGATTAGCTTGGCTGACATTTCCAACCCCACCATCCAACTCCAAGAAGAAATAGTCCATACCCTCTTCTCAAGCCAAAGATATAATGCTCTTATGAATAGAATAGGAATACCATTTCTGGAGAGCTTTGTAGCAAATGACCTTGGATAAGGTAAATTGGAATGCCTATGTACGGAAAAAAATCCACGCATCGAGGTACTAGCCACCACAGCACTAACGGCAATAGGAGGGGAGTCTTTGGCTACCACAATGGAGTTAGAGAGGAAAAACGTACTTTCAAGGCTTCAACTATATGCTTCGGAGGAGTACTAAAAGCTATGATCTAGGAAGTCTTGGGGGAGGTAGAAAGAGAAGTAGTAGAGGAGACCTTGGAGCTGTTGCCTAGCCAAGAGGAGCATCACTCCCCCACCCCACCAAGCCCAACTATCTAACTTTCAGTAGTAGGAGAATAGTGGAAGGAATGATTCCACAAGGAACAATAGGATACAATAGAAAGAGTTGCTAATGAAAAGGGGACAATCAACGCATCGAGGTACTAGCCACCACAGCACTAACGGCAATAGGAGGGGAGTCTTTGGCTACCACAATGGAGTTATAGAGGAAAAACGTACTTTCAAGGCTTCAACTATATGCTTTGGAGGAGTACTAAAGGCTATGATCTAGGAAGTCTTATGGGAGGCAAAAAGAGAAGTAGTAGAGGAGACCCCATCCACCTCTGAAGAAAACAGTGAGCTGCAAAGGGTGGAGGAGGAATCAAAAAGGCTTGAAGAAGAGCACAAGAAGAAACAAGAAGAGGAGGAAGAGCAATTGAGGCAACAGGAAGAGGAGGAGATAGCCCTTACCATTTGGAGATTAGTGGAGTAGTCCTTTCAATCTCAAGAATTGGCGATGATGAACCATGCCAAGAATAAGCATAACAAAGCCAAAGAGGTAGCAGAACAAAGACTAGTTGTGGAAGGCAAGGGTAAAGCCCCCTACATGCAATCCCACCAGTCTTGGTGGCTACCTTGACAATCATCTAGACACAAGGAAATATTGAAGGGGTGGCCAATGAAATCAACATCATGGCCCCACGATGTAGTACTTAGTGAGAAAAGTGCAAGAAATTGTGTATGCACCTAGCAAAGGAGCCTCCCTTGCAAGAACAAAGATACCTGTAGTAGCAATAGTTAATACAAAATCACATAAGCGCCAAAGGTATCTCGTTTAGAAGTATCAACTACTTTGGTGCCTTTAGCAGTGTGTAACACTAAAGATCATGAAGAATTGGTAAAATAGCTTCAAAGCCAACTCAACAAGATGATGGAGGAGAAAAAACTCATGCTTTTGTAGAGCTAGAAGAAGAGAAGATTGTCTTTGCAGCCTACAGGGTAGAAAGAACAAGGATAATGACCATCTTAAACATGGAGACGATTGCATTGAAAGAGACCTTAAAGGCAATGAAAGGAGAAGAGAGCTTAAAGG